>NC_137880.1:7328407-7342687 GCF_963924005.1 Protomyctophum bolini | reverse complement strand
TGCCATCTAGAAAATAATTGAAAGACCTAGGCAGCGGTGGCCGAACGGTTTGCGGAGCGGTCTTGATATCGAAGGACGCTATAGTTCGTATATCCCCGGACCGGCACGTTTAAAATGACCACCGCTGAAGTGCCCTTTATGGACAAGGCATTGAACCCCTACCATGAAATGTTCTATATGAGCAGGGCCTGGCTGTGAACAAGTTCTTTAGCTTAGTCCATGCAGTTACCCTGGGTAAAACATAGTAGCTTTCCTTTCCTTTCTTACCAAAAAGGGTTCCTGCCCAAGGTCTGCTATTTTTGAACATAAAAAAAAAATAGGGGCCGGCCAGGAGAAATGCCAAGAACAGGTGACACGGTAACACTTCTGATATGATGCCCACAAGTGCCCTCACATCCGACAGCCACTTCCAGCCTGACATAGACCGGATAGACGCGTGTGTGTGTGTGGGCACGTGTGTGTGTGTGTGTGGTGTGTGTGTGTGTGTGTGTGTGTGTGTGTGTTTTGCCCCCGCGGTAGGTTCATCCCTGGTGGAGGATTTGCATGGCCAGATTGTGTTCGTCACTGCTTTGTCAATCAAATGAGCCATGCCTGACTTGTGTCAACGTCCACACACACACACACACACACACACACACACACACACACACAGACACACACACAGACACACAGACACACACACACACACACACACACACACACACACACACACACACACACACACACCTGAAGCGATGTCATTGGGTCGCTAGAAAGCCAGTCAGTCAGCCAACCAGCCAGCCAGCCAGCCAACAAGTCAGCCAGCTAGCCAACCAGCCAGCAGCCAGCCAGTTAGCTAGTCAGCCAGCCAACAAGTCAGCCAGCCAGCCAACAAGTCAGCCAGCCAATCAGCTAGCCAGCCAGCCAAGCAGCTAGCCAGCCAGCCAATCAGCTAGCCAGCCAGCCAGCCAGCCAGCCAGTTAACCAGCCAGTTAGCTAGTCAGCCAGCCAACAAGTCAGCCAGCCAGCCAACAAGTCAGCCAGCCAATCAGCTATCCAGCCAGCCAATCAGCTAGCCAGCCAGCCAGCCAGCCAGCCAGCCAGCCAGCCAGCATGTGGTCTATATGTTGGGGTCCAGTGTGGAGTGCTGTGGTCTTATCGGTGGTCATCTTGGTGGTTTCTGTGGTCTACGTGTCGTCGGTCGGAGCGCAGGTAAACTGATCTTTTATATTTTTTAGGGCCGGGACTTTAACGCGTTAATCGAGATTAACTACAGAAAAATCTATCGCGATTAATTACAGATAAATTAATCGCACCTTTTTGTTTCCCCCGTAATAAAGTAGTTTTTATTTGTTTTCTCATGCCCAGCCATGTACAGCACATTTGAGTATTCATAGACACACTGAAGACACTTTATACAGGCACTTGCTGCCTATATATATCACCTGCCTATATATCACTGTTGGGATAAAACGCATTTTTCTAAGGAGTTGTGTGCACTGGAAATAATAAAAAGTCCCCTCCATGCTGTGTTGTCTAGAGAACTGAAGGTCTGTAAAAACAGTAACATTATGAAGTACATTTTTGTGATGTCACTGAGATGTACTTCATAATGTTACTGATTCTTTTTTCAGACCTCCAGTTCTATAGGCAACACAGGCAACAACTCTAAGGTATATTAATGACAGTAAAATGTTGAAAATAATCCCGTAGTCACTATTCACTGGGATACCAAAAACATTTGAAAAAAAAAAAGGTTTCTCACTGTTCTCGGGTTAAATATTGATATGCGATTAATCAAGATTAATTAACTACAAAGCCTCTGATTAATTAGTTTTTTTTTTTTAATCGAGTCCCAGCTCTAATATTTTTACATAACACTTAACGCCATGTCACAAATAGCAAATATCCTAATGTATGTCACTCTATAGTGTAGTCTGTCGTGTTGCCTTTCGATTATCGAAAGGCAAAAAATGTGACTATATACTTTTATTAGAATGACTGTCGGTGTGTTTTTTTTTCCTTTCTTATGAAAGCATGGAATCATAGCAAAAAAAAAAAATGATGTATTGGTTAGAGTGAATTCAGTTCTATACAGCTTATAGAACTGAAGTCAAGTTAAAACTCTTAAAGAGTATCTCTCTCTCATCCAGAGAGAGTACTATACAGACACCTATGCCGTCATGCATAGCCGGGGGGTTGCATTTCCTTTTGTTTTCATAGGTGTTTTTCACGCCTCTTGAGTGTGACAAGTCTCCGACCGAGGACAACTATAGCATAAACACAACAGTTTTTTTCTTTTACAAAATCTCATTGCTTTATACGTCTTTATTTGAGATTTAAACATTAGACAATTCAAAAATCCCATCTTTTCTCCTCGATTTCCCGATCTTTTTGGAAATCATGCGATCAGAGCCGATTTCCGATCTATACCCTATATAATGATGACCCATTGTTAATTAATGTTTCTGATTCTATTCTTTTTTTCTTTCTCCAATACTACATTTTCTTCCTTATTTGTTTCTCCACGTATGCCTTATTTATGCAAAGCACATTGTCTTTGTGTATGAAATGGTCCGTAACGAATGGCCGTACAGTTGCCCATGTTTCTGCAGATATAGATATTTTTTAGACACATCTACTTTTTATTTGCTGTATAGAATTAACCCATTTTAGAACTGAGGACGATTCTATAACAAAATGTCTTCTGAATAATCCTGACTATAGTTTAAGTTTTCAGAAAAACCTCGTGTTTCTATATCGGGTCGTTCTCAAACATTTTCATGTCAAGGAAGGACCCCCCCCCCAAAAAAAATCTATTAGCCTGATCCGACCCCCCCCCATCTCAAAATATGTTGTTCCAGGGACCCCCCCCCCACCCCCCACCCCCCTGATGCAGAAGAAAAGAGTTGAGTTACAAACGTTCGCTCTGAAAGAATTATACATTCAAAATTTGCGCCACATTCACACAAAAAAAAGAAAAAGGAAAAAAGCAGATCTACAAGCTTTTTATAGTTTTCACAATGTGTGGAAAGAAGGGTTTCCACGCCAGCAGCGGCGGCGCTCCCATATCTCGCCAAAAATAAATGGTTTGTTAACATTATACGGACATCAGTTATCATTGAGAACCATCCTCTCCTCGCCTATATATCACTTTCGTCTGATTTGTATTTAATGCTTTTCCCTACTTAAATCTCCATATGATGACATGGCTCTGTTACTTATCATGGACTTTGACACAGACCAGACACGCACGCACGCACAAACACACACACACACACACACACACACACACACACACACACACACGCACACACACTGTGTGTCAGTGTGAGTGAGAGAGATGTTCTATAGTCTGGGTGAGCCAGCGGTGAGCCAGGTGTCTGGCTATATATCAGGATGTTGTATCCTGATAGCCAGCAGCAGGCTCTGCTTTACTAACTGGAGGATGGTGGTGGGGGGAACACTATCTCTCTCACCCGGAAAAGTCATACAGAGAGTCGCAGTCCCTCGCCCCTTTCCATTATATGCTATATACTTTAGCATGTTGGGGGAAAAATAGCAGATCTACAAAAAACCGTGAAAATGTGGCGCAGATCTTTGAATATTATATTCTTTCAGAGCGTAAAGTTTTTAAGTAAAATCTTAGAATCGTCCTCGGGTCCTTATATAAATGTGTTAAACCTGCTCATTTTGAATTATAGCCCCGACGCTGAAGTCTAAAAAAATGTCACCCGGATGCATCGCTGGCAGCGTATCGTCGATAAATGACTATAGAATAATGGCTTCGGGAGATATAATGGACGGCGCCTGCCGTGTACATGCAGCGTATAACGTCTCTTCGACAGCGCCTGCCGTGTACATGCAGCGTGTAACGTCTCTTCGACAGCGCCTGCCGTGTACATGCAGCGTATGACGTCTCTTCGACAGCGCCTGCCGTGTACATGCAGCGTATAACGTCTCTTCGACAGCGCCTGCCGTGTACATGCAGCGTGTAACGTCTCTTCGACAGCGCCTGCCGTGTACATGCAGCGTATGACGTCTCTTCGACAGCGCCTGCCGTGTACATGCAGCGTATAACGTCTCTTCGACAGCGCCTGCCGTGTACATGCAGCGTATGACGTCTCTTCGACAGCGCCTGCCGTGTACATGCAGCGTATAACGTCTCTTCGACAGCGCCTGCCGTGTACATGCAGCGTATAACGTCTCTTCGACAGCGCCTGCCGTGTACATGCAGCGTATAGCGTCTCTTCCTATATATACACTTGCAGTGACTGTTCAGTTTCACCGTTCTCCAAAGTGGCTGTCGCCTTGTGTAGCCCCCCCCCCCTCCCCCCCCGTTAATGTCAATGACATTACGGGGTCTTAATACTTCCTCTCTCTCTCTCCAAAAGGGACCCACAGAGCCAGCGAAGAAAAAAAACAAAACAACACTTAAAGCCCTGAGTTATAGAACGACCGTGTTTACACTAGAGAGAGAGAGAGAGAGAGAGAGAGAGAGAGACCCTCACCGAGACAGCTCTGGCCTGCCTAATAGGCTGTTTCCACCATGTGATTTTTTCGTGTGTGTGTGTGTGTGTGTGTGTGTGTGTGTGTGTGTGTGTGTGGCACATCGCCAGCGATTAAACTCTCCATTGATTCACGGGCGGGGGGAGTGGATACTCATGTGACTCTCTGTATGTCTTTCTTCCAGCACGCACGCACATACACACACACACACACACACACACACACACACACACACACACACACACACACACACACGTATTATGAGCGTGTCTGTAACCATAGATAGTCATCAGCTGAAGTATTTTCATCACATTCAGATTATCTTGCTTGGATAGTACTGTACCTCCTTCTATGGTTCTCTGCTCGCCCTATCTTTATCTTAAATCTCTCTCTCTCTCTCTCTCTCTCTCTCTCTCTCTCTCTCCTCTCCTTTCCTCCCTCCTCTTATGTCCTCTCCTCTCCTCTCCTCTCCTCTGTTTTCAAACCGCGGGGAACCCTCTTCAAGGGTCACGTCTTTCTGTTTTGACTTGAAAGACTATACAGATATAGTAACATTAGACATGTGTAGCGTGCGGTCTGCTCCACATGTAGCCTATAATACATAATTGTCGACAGAAGATATATAGGAAGACAGGCGGGTCGACGACTCCGGGTTTGAGTCCATTGCGGGTTTTACCTTTCAAGACGTGTACGTGTACCCAATGTTTGGGGTTCTTGAATCTTTGTTGCTATACACACTATACATTAGCAACATATGTCTTCTTTTAAATAAACATTTGAAGTTTTTCCAGAACACCTCTAAATGGGTTCCTAGTCCTCCCTGAGTGTGAAAATGTGACTACGTCTCGTTCCTGACCGCATCACTGTCGTGGCAATCACGTTAAACCACAGCCTCAAGTGTAATATTTCAATTATACAACAGTTAGCCTTAAAACTACTATTTTAATGACAGATATAGTCACTACGACCACAAATATCCCAAGAAACTATAGCTAGCCTATAGCCACCGACTTTGCTAGCGCTCTGGGAAAACGGAGCAGCTGAATTCTTTGTTTTGATTAGGTGTGGAGTCATGGTGTTGTTTGTGAACCACGGCTAGAAGGCTGTTTCAACCAATCGGATTGCTTCCTCGAAACGACCTGTTTTATAATGTGTCTTATTTGACAGATTTTGACCATGCATAGACATCTCTTTTGTTTTGAACATTTTCTAAGTTGTTTCTTTATACCGCCATGTGATACTAAACAAACACAACTATTTCATGTTTTTTTTGGGGGGGCGGTTATTTTAAATTTAATATACTGTAAATACAATACCTCTTTTCAACTCGCATCTCTTCAGCCTATATTGGCGGGGTTGGCGAAAGGGCCTTTCTGTGTGGAGTTTGCATGTTCTCCCCGTGTCCCCTAGGGTAGGTACCCTCACAAAAAACATGCAGTAATCCTTGTCTCTAAACTGCCTCCCCCTGGCCAGCCGGGGCGCCTGATGGAGGGGAAAGGAACTGGTTGGAATAACGTGTTCCTTCCACGCGCTACGTCCAACCAGGGAAACTCCCCCCTGTCAGGTGTAAAGGAGCAACTTTGGACACTCAGGCATAAAGGAAGCATGAGTTCAAGTCCGTTGCTCTCCCCTTGTCCCCCATATATGGGGACTAGGTTGGTGGAGGGTGTGTAGAGCCCAGGATCACATTTGATAATTGACACAGGGGTGAAAAATGGGTTACAAAATCGTGGGATAAAAATGATAAGAAAGGGGAAAAAAGCAAAACGCGTCGCATTGCGAGCTTGTAGATCGGCTTTTTTCGCTACGACAGTATAATATAGCACTGTGGCCCTCTGGAGTGAGTGTGGAAATATATTGGCCGCATCGTCAAAGTTGCCCACCCCTGATCTAACGCTTAATCCAAAAATAGAGCTATTTGAGCTAAATCAGGCTTAAACTCTATAAGGAAACGTGCATGGTGTGTTCTTTGAAATGAACCCATTTCCCCCAGAATAGAGTGTGTGTGTGTGTGTGTGTGTGTGTGTGTGTGTGTGTGTGTGTGCGCGCGCACGTGTGCGTGCGTGCACGTGTGCGCTTACATCACCGTGCGTAAAAAAAGTGTCTTCCAGTGAATCTGGCCTTACAAGGAAGGTTTTATCCACATCTGTACTCAAGCCGTTCTTAGGAAGAAAAAAAGAAGAGAAAACCCCTCTTCATGTTAAGACAACACGTGTGCGTGCGTGTGCGTGTGCGTGTGCGTGCGTGCATGCGTGCATGCGTGCATGTGTGTTTTAGGGAGTCCCACAATGTCCTTCCCAGGGACAGGGAGTCTGTGTGTTTGTGCGTGGGTGCGGGCGGGCGATTCTGTGTGTTTGTTTGTGCATGTGACATGTGATTGCGTGGGTGCGTGCGTGTGTGACTGTGCGTGTGTGTGTGTGTGCCTGCGTGCGTTGCCAGGGGAAACCCCCGGCTCCCTCCGTCGTTCAGAGTTGAGTGAAAAAAAGGTTCCAAAATGAAGGACAGCCAGAGGGGGGAGACTCCTTAACAACCACCCTCTCTCCTTTCCAGGGTCAGGGATACCCTTCTGTCTGTGTGTGTGCGTGCGTGCATTTGTGCATGTGTGTGTGTGTGCATGCACAGCTACACGCAAACATGCCGTGCGTGATGATGCGATCATTGAAGTCTTGTGTGTTTTTTTTTCCCCCTCCTCTCACGGCCATTAAACGAAGCAGAAAAGTGTTTGGCAGGGGGGGGGGGGGGGGGGGGGAGGGGGGGGGCTTGTCCTTGACTGGAAAACTAAACAAGTGCTCTGGTAACCCTGGGAGACTTCGTGATAACTGTACACATAGCCACTAAGGCGGGGGGGGGGGGGGGGTGAAATAGCACCCTGCAGGTCCACTATAACCGTGTGTGTGTGTGTGTGTGTGTGTGTGTGTGTGTGTGTGTGTGTGTGCGCGCAGCACAAGTCATGGAAGAAGATCAAGAACATGGTCCACTGGTCACCCTTTGTCATGTCCTTCAAGAAGAAGTACCCCTGGATACAACTGGCAGGGCACGCAGGTACGCGCACGGACACGCACGCACGACGCTATTAAAAGGACCATATATCAGTCACCACCAGAACCAAGGATGAGTCCAACGTGGGAAACACTATAGTGACAATGGGTCTGCATTAGGGAGGGGGCGTGTCTCACTGAAACCATCGAAAGAAACCGTTCATTTGTTCGCTCGCTCGCTCACTCACTCACTCACTCGTTCATTCATTAATTAATTCACTCGTTCATTCATTAATTCATTCACTCGTTCGTTCATTAATTCATTCACTCGTTCGTTCATTAATTCATTCACTCGTTCATTCATTCACTCATTCATTCATTAATTAATTCACTTGTTAAGTCATTTATTCATTCACTGGTTCCTTCATTTATTCATTCATTCATTCATTCACTCACTCATTTATTCATTCACTCATGCATTCATTCATTCATTCATTCACTCGTTCATTCATTTACTCATTCATTCATTCATTTACTCATTCATTCATTCATTTACTCATTCATTCATTTATTCATTCATTCATTTACTCATTCATTCATTCATTTACTCATTCATTCATTTATTCATTCATTCATTTACTCATTCATTCATTCATTTACTCATTCATTCATTCATTCATTCATTCATTCAGACAACTTAGTTTTTTCTCAACCAAGGTCCATGTTTTAGGTTGTAAAATATCAACGTTATAATTCCTTTTCATCCGCTGCTTCCTTTGAAACGTGCAGGGTTTCTCATCAAAACTGTCAGGATTTTAGAAGACATTTTGTATAAACGGCCGTCAGGTCCAAATGGGCCACGGTGCTCAGACGTCGTCATGTATTCATACTCTGTGTTCTCGTTCGTGCTCTCTAAATCCTCTGGTGTTCTTTTTAAACATTGCTGTCTTCTCCCATGCATGCAGGGAGCTTCAAGGCCGGGGCCAACGGTCGTATATTAAAGGTACGCTGCGTTGTGTCTGTCTGTCTGTCTGTCTGTCTGTCTGTCTGTCTGTCTGTCTGTCTGTCTGCCGTCCCGCTCCTCTTTGTTTGTCTCTACAATAATATAACCACGTCCATAAACCTTGTACAGAGGGTAGAGAGGTTTAGACCACACATCATTATTATTATCATTAATATTATTAATATCATGATACCGTATACCAGAGTTTTTCAACTGATGGTGAACCGCGGGGACCACCACCCTGATTGAGAATCAAACCTGGGGACCACTGTTGTGTTGTGTGTGTGTGTGTGTGTGTGTGTGTGTTGGGGGGGGGGGGGGGTATTAAGGGCTTCATTTAATTGGTTAAATTTGAGGTTAATTAAATCAAGCCCTTAAAGGGGGTGTCAGTGATTTCAGTCAAAAACCCTTAGGTTTCGTTTTTGCCTTGGGACACAAGCTTTCATCCAATCAGGATAGAGAACAAAAACGAAACCTAAGGTTTTTTGACCCCCCCAGGGGTTAACTGGGGACAGGGAGGAACTCCTTATATGGTCAGCACACTCTATAGTAGAGAGGATTATCGCAACGAAACAAAAAAAATAAGTGATATATTTGAATTAAGTGAAATCACTTACTCTGCCTTTAATTTAACTGACATAGTGATTGAGAACCACCGATCGATTCCTTTCCCACAGTTGCCCTCAAATGAGCACCCAATTCAGTCTGACGTCAAGAAATGTCTCGCACGGCCCCAGGGTCTAAATGGGTTAAAGTCACCCGAAGCCATTTCCTATACTGGTGGCGGCGGCGGTGACTCAACCAGTCAATCCGGTATATACAATAGGCCTACCACTTTCCCCCTTTTGAAATTCTAACTCCCTTTTAACTTTCCCGTGGAAGTTTTCCGACTTCCGAGTCACTGACAACATTGACGCGTCATCGTCGTAGTCGTACACGTACACGTACATCACCGCCCGGGGGGCCATTTCACAGTGCACCGTTTCTCAACTGATGGTGCGGTCGATAAAAAAACAATCTTCAATGTCCTATACATTTACTATAAATGCATGGTGCATGATGCAATACCTATACACGCATCACCAGCGGACCCCCACACGGACCACCCGGTGAAGACCTTGCGCATCAATTGGGTGTGCAGACTTTATTATTCTTATATACCCAGTGGTCTATGAGGGCCGGGGGGGGGTGGTTTTATATGTTTCTTATTTCCTGGACTGGACTGGACTGGACGGACGCTCATTGCTGTGCATTGGAGTGGCGCGGCACCACTCAAAAACAATTGGTAACAAAACAACAACACAAATATCTGTCTGTCTGTCTGTCTGTCTGTCTGTCTGTCTGCCAGACAGACAGAAAACAAAAGCCACAACATCATGGAAGACACCAGCCACCCCGCAAACGCTACCACAGAGCATCAAATCTCGTACCACCACCCGTCTCAGTAACAGTTTCTTCCCCCAGGCAGTCAGGCTGCTGAACAGCTGACCTTGAACTGTATTGCACTGTTTTGTCACTTCACTTGCACTTTTATTCTGTTTTTTTTGTCTTTTTCTTGCACTATAGATGTTTGTTTATGTCCTGTGTATGTAAGACTGAGAGTGCTCTGAGCAAAAATAATTTTCATTGTATAAATATGGCATGACAAATGAACCTGAACCTGAACCTGAACCTGTCTGTCTGCCTGTCTGTCTGCCGGCGGTCTACAGAAACACTGTGAGTGCGAGCAGCGCTGCCTGTCCCTGCTGATGAAGGACGTGCTGTGTCCCTTCGTCCCCGGCTACCACGGCGACGTGGAGAAGGACGGACAGCGCTACAACCAGATGGAGGACCTGCTGGCCGACTTCGACCTGCCCTGCGTCATGGACTGCAAGATGGGCGTGAGGTGAGGAGGAGGAGGACCCGGTGTTGTTGTTTTTGGGGCAGCACATTTCTTATTTTAGTTTTGAGTCATATAGTCTCTTTGAATAGTTTTCACTTAGTTTTAGTCACATTTTTTTAGTCACCTGGAATGTTAGTGTTTAGTCTAGTTTTAGTCGACTAAATCTACAGTTGATTTGGTCGACTGAAATGTGTTTTGACAGGCCTTGATGTCGTTGTAATGACATATTATTTTACACTTTGCATGCTGAAAATAGCAGATATACGTACAATCTCACAACGCGTCGCGAGATTGTATATCTGCTATTTTCAGCATGCAACTCAGCATAAAACTGGATCCCTTGTCCACTAGTCCCTTCCTAACATTTTAGTCTAGTTTTTATTTGTTGACGAAATCAGTATATTTAGTCTTAGTTTTAGTCATCATAGATTCGTTTTTATTTAGTTTTAGTCAGTGAAAAAAGGTAGTCGACGAACATTTTTTGTCTTAGTTTTAGTCGACGAAAACGATGGTGAGGGAGGACGCACCGCACGCACGACCAGGGACAAATTAGCCATTGGGGCCAGTGGGGCTGTGTGGCCCTGCAGGGGCCCCCCGTGGCTCTATAAAGGGCCCTTCGGAGGAAATTGGACCGCGCAGTACTATAGGTTTGACGCCCTGAAAAGGGCTCCTCATCATGGGGCCCTTCGTTGGCCGTTGATTTTGTTAAATTTAGGTCAAAAAGATGATAGAAACACGGAAAAAAACATGAAAGCGCGCTGTGGGGGCCCTGCAAAGATTACCGGCCCTGCAGGGGCCCTCGTGGGGATTTAATCCGTCCCTGCGCACGACGCACGGCACGGCACACGCGCGACACGGCACACGTGACACGCATGATGCACTGAGGAGTCTTATCACATTAGGGGTCCGGGGGACCACCGGTGGTCCCTGAGGGGGTTCCAGGTGGTCCAATGATGGAGGGTTGGGTAATGAAATGGACCCTTTATTATAGATCTTTAAACCAAGTGCGCTAAACTTTGGCATCGACCGGGTGTTAACGGTGCCGGAGAATGTGCAAGGCTTTTTTTCCTCATGCTATTATACCCCTTATACCCTTTACACAGTATCTTCCTTATCTTTGTCTTCTTATAGCTTCATTAGCGCTTTCGTCGGCGCGGTACGGCGCGTTGGACGGACGGACGGACGTCACACTTGCGTTCCGCTTGCTCGTATGCCACATGTGTGATTGGCGACAAATAAAGTAACCTTGTCTCTTTCAGGCCTGTCGCAATCATCTGATTGCATATAACGTAATCAATTATTCGAGAAAAATCACTTTCTTTTTTTTACATAATCGTCAATGTTGTTTCCATGTTGAGAAATGTTCATACATTTTCCAATATTTAGCTTCCAATATTTAGCTGAAAGATCTGTCTCTGTGTGTCTCTCTCTCTCCCTCCCCCCCTCTCTACCTACCCCTAACTCTCTCTCTCTGTCTCTCTCTCTCTCTCTCTCTCTCTCTCTCTCTCTCTCTCTCTCTCCCCCTCCCACCCACCCCCCTCTACCTACCCCTCTCTCTCTCTCTCTCTCTCTCTCTCTCCTACCTCCCTCCTACCACTCTCTCTCTCTCTCTCTCCTACCTCTCTCTCCCTCCTACCTCTCTCTCCCTGCCACACCCCTCTACCTACCTACATACCTCTCTCTCTCTCTCCTACCTCTCTCTCTCTCTCTCTCCCTCCTACCTCTCTCTCTCTCTCTCTCTCTCTCTCTCTCCTCACCCACCCACCCCCCTCTACCTACATCTCTGTCTCTCTCTCTCTCTCTCTCTCTCTCCTACCTTCCTCCTACCTCTCTCTCTCTCTCTCTCCCTCCTACCTCTCTCTCTCTCTCTCTCTCTCTCTCTCTCTCTCTCTCTCTCTCTCTCTCTCTCTCTCCCACCCACCCACCCACCCCCCTCTACCTACATCTCTGTCTCTCTCTCTCTCTCTCTCCTACCTTCCTCCTACCTCTCTCTCTCTCTCTCTCTCTCCTACCTCTCTCTTCCTCCTACCTCTCTCTCTCTCTCTCTCTCTCCTACCTCCCTCCTACCTCTCTCTCTCTCTCTCTCTCTCTCTCTCCTACCTCCCTCCTACCTCTCTCTCTCTCTCTCTCTCCCGCCCCACAGGACGTACCTGGAGGAGGAGCTGACCAAGGCGCGCAAGAAGCCGTCCCTGCGGCCCGACATGTACCAGAAGATGGTGGAGGTGGAGCCGGGCGCGCCCACGGCCCAGGAGCACGAGGGCCAGGCGGTCACCAAGCCGCGCTACATGCAGTGGAGGGAGACGCTCAGCTCCACCGCCACCCTGGGCTTCAGGATCGAAGGCATCAAGGTGAGTACTGCAGGTCCCAAGGTCAAGTTCATTTATAGGCCTAGATCGAGGGCCTTCGGGGTGAGTGCAGGTCCAAGGTCAAGTTCATTTATAGGCCTAGATCGAGGGTGTCGGGGTGAGTGCAGGTCCCAAGGTCAAGTTCATTTATAGGCCTAGATCGAGGGCGTCGGGGTGAGTGCAGGTCCCAAGGTCAAGTTCATTTATAGGCCTAGATCGAGGGCGTCGGGGTGAGTGCAGGTCCCAAGGTCAAGTTCATTTATAGGCCTAGATCGAGGGCGTCGGGGTGAGTGCAGGTCCCAAGGTCAAGTTCATTTATAGGCCTAGATCGAGGGCGTCGGGGTGAGTGCAGGTCCAAGGTCAAGTTCATTTATAGGCCTAGATCGAGGGCGTCGGGGTGAGTGCAGGTCCAAGGTCAAGTTCATTTATAGGCCTAGATCGAGGGCGTCGGGGTGAGTGCAGGTCCCAAGGTCAAGTTTATTTAGGCCTAGATTGAGGGCGTCGGGGTGAGTGCAGGTCCAAGGTCAAGTTTATTTAGGCCTAGATCGAGGGCGTCGGGGTGAGTGCAGGTCCCAAGGTCAAGTTTATTTAGGCCTAGATCGAGGGCATCAAAGTGACTGAGGTCCAAGGTCAAGTTTATTTAGGCCTAGATCGAGGGCATCGGGGTGAGTTTGTGGAACAAACAAACATTTAATGTTTATTGAATTCCTGAAAAATTTATTTTTCCTGAAAATGTTTTGAAATAATAACTTTTTTTTTTACAATTAATTCATTAATGAATTATATTTGTATATTTTAATTATATGTGTGAAACCAATGATCAAGGGACCCATAACAATGTGTCCGCGACCCACAAATGGGTCCCGACCCACTATTTGGGAACCCTGGCTAATTTAGATAAATATGCTTCAAAACATTATACTCTAAATTTAAAAATAAAAACAATTTAAGTATTGTATTTCTTTCTTAAATAGAGAATCTTTCACTCAATAGGAGATGCTCGCGTCGCAAGTTGATGATGTCATATGTCCAGCTGTGGACTCATGCAGCCCTATGGAATTTATGGAATGCACGTGCTAATGAAAAGGATAAAATACTGTTTTTATTATTTAAATGAATTGCCGTTATGGCCGATAACCGATATTACCGATATATCGATATATGATCTCATTCTGTATTGAAAAATTATAATAATTTTGTCCATTCTGAAAAATACATGTAACAGCCTTATAGAGCAAGTCAGAGTTAACTTAAATACCGTTTATATTTAATATTGTGAGCTTGTAGATCTGTTCAAGGTGTTACTTTTGGGTTTGTTTATCTGTAAAGACAGTCCCGATTAATCGGACTGATTAATCAGACCGGTCTGATTGATTAATCGAACCGATCCCGATTCTTCATCCCATCACTATAGCCTGACCTCGAAAAGAAATTCTTCAAAATCCTCGCAGTTTTCTGAAATAAATATTTTCACGATTTTTCAAAAATAGCAGACCTACAAGCTCGTCACTCTGTGGCGCGCGGTGAGCTTGTATAGATCTGCTATTTTTCAATAGCTAAAGCATAACATAATGCCAACACCAA
>NC_137880.1:7310907-7323407 GCF_963924005.1 Protomyctophum bolini | reverse complement strand
ACGCAGCCTCCCCCCTCTCCACAAGGAGGGGAAGTGCACTAAAGCATTATGGGCATTGTAGGAATTCGGCAATCCAGTCAAACCCTATAGTCAAACAAACAGACTTCATTATTCTTCTGGCTATAGGGTCCAAATAAAAAAATGTGCTACTGTTATCTACTAGAAATACTATTAACATTGAGTGACTGCAGTCTCTTCCAGCGGTGAAATGTCCCTTTCATTAGTATCATTGGTAACACCTGTGAAGGGAAGCGGCCCGGAAGAGTTATTCTGTGTGCATAGGCAGCAGGTTCCAAACGGGCTTCTGGACGGACGGACGAACGCACAACACAACTTCGCGCTCGACGTTCATTTTACGCGAGACGACTTCCTAGTGGACACGCGAAGGCTCCCCCTAAAACAACACTCAGGGTTAGCTCAGCTGTAAGTGATTTAGTTTAACGTTAATCAGCGCTATATTCCCGTACTAGTCATTGTTATAGTTGGAGTGTTTGTTCGGAAACAGGGGGCCTCCATGTCTCATGTCTCTTTTACTAAACAGAAAATACATCTTTCACGTCGGGATACTCATTTTATCGAATCAGAAGGGCGAACTCACCCAGGATAAACGAGTCAAATTAGAAGTGACGAAACAAGAACTAAAATAATGAGCTGAGAAAATTCTAACAGGAAATATCTTTTTTTCTTTTCTTTTTAAACTTAACTTAATTTATTTAGGTGGGATACTAACATTCTATTAGCAATGATATACTGTTGGAATAATAGACTTTTAAGCTTTCAACAAAAACGTACATTTTAGTCCACTCTTACTCCATGCAATGGGGCGCCGCCACCGCTCCCAAACTCTCCTGGTGTCTAGGCTGAACCGTTCAGACATTTTCTCATTTACTTGTCCTCTTATTGTCACTTTATAGGACCCGTCATTCACGTTTCATTTTCAGCTGAGAATCTAACGAGTCGTCTACTTTGCTTCAGTTACTTTGCCCATATAATACCCTGCTGAATTCCCACCAGGGAACACAATATTATCCCATTCTGGTGTTAGCACTATGTTATGCTTTAGCTATTGAAAAATAGCAGATCTACAAGCTCATAGTGCGCGAGCACCGAGTGGCGCGCTACGAGCTTGTAGGTCTGCTATTTTTGAAAAATCGAAGACACTTTTTAGAATCTGATCTCGGGTCAGAATGGGTTAATAATGAAACTGTCGGGATGTAGAAGACATTTTTTAGAATCTGATCTCGGGTCAGAATGGGTTATACCGGTATGCGCATTGGAACGCCCCGCCAAGCCAGAGGCAACCAGACCAACAGAGGACTCATCAAACCCCAGGCTTTACCCACCGTCTAAAACCGGGCAATAACTGGACTAAAACAATGTTTTCTAGCAGGTCTAGCCTTAGCCTGAAGAATGCTCAGTGGGTAATTTTACCGCTGCACTGCACCAGACTGCCTCGTCTCTCAACCCTTTACTGCATACAGTACGACTCGTAATACCCGGGACATGACACGTCACGTATACCTCTCGTTGCTTGACAGCGGGACAAACCTCTTGCTTTCCCCCCGGCTCTTTTATAAAGTGGAACCACTTGACCACAGGTGTTGTGTGATTAGCAGGCCTATATATATACGGCGTATAGGTGTGACTTGTTTTCTCTTGCACAACGACGGAAAGCCAACTGCGTTTTTCGTTGGGAGTATATATAACAATCAGTTGTTTTTTTCCCCCAAACACTGGGTCGGGACCCCTTTGTGGGTTGCGGACGCATTTCTATGGGTCGCGAGTGACTATACCCCCTTTTCTAATTCTTCATTTTTTCTATTTTTTTTTACTATTTCAAAAGACAAAAAAAAGAAGAAAAGAAACAAAAGGAAAACAAAATCAAATATTTTTCAAAGTATCCATTACTGTTACTAATACTTTTGAATCAAAGGATTTCCACAAATCAAAAAATAAACGTGTATATCTAGAATTTCACAGAGCTGTAGATCTTGCTATATTTTCACTATAGTTTGGGTCTCGAGCTAAGCCGTTTGGGAACCACTGGACTTTGATCGATGCATTTTATTATATCTCTTTTGCCCCAGACGACGGTGCAGCATGAGCTTGTTGATCTGCTATTTTTGAAAAATCGTGAAAATGTGGCACAAAATACATATTCTACGGTAATATAATATGTGCTTCTGCATGGGGGTCCCTGCAACAACATATTTTCAGATGGGGGGTCGGAGGCCAAATACATGATGATTCTGGGGGTCCTTGACATTAAATAGTTTGAGAACCACTGACATATAGAAACAGAGGTTTTTCAGAATATTGTCTATTTAGAAGATTTTTTTTAATCGTCCTCAGGTCGAAATGGGTCAAGGCAACCGGCCGGTTCCACGCGCTGCACAAGGTGCCCTTTTTGTCACTTGAGCACCTCTAAATGTCTGTGCACGCCACTGGTCGTATAACCTGATGCTGCCAGATCCAAGAAGCTTGCTACACACATTTTGTTTCACAGCTTGGGAACACGTTACTCAATACCGCCCCCGTCTGGCAGAGTCAGGTTACTGGTCGTATAGGCCAGAGGGGGCTAAAACCATAAATGTTCCTGCATAAAACCAGCATGTTCTACAAGCGCGTAAACTTGTGGCTAAAGCTCCCAGCTAGCCTCGGAAACCCAGGCGTTTTTATTTCCAGGGAGAGAAAAAAAAAAGTCTGGGGCCGAGTCCACTTCAGTTCGGCATACAGCAGCGCAAACGTCGCTCACTCTCTGCTGATTTCTGACCGTCTGCACCTTTGTTAAATTGACGCACACACGTACACTCACACACTCCTCTCTCTCTGTCCTGGGCTAGGGCTTAATTAGTCTCATGTCCAGCAGCTGCGCCTAGTGTCTCTGCCTATGCCATAAAAAGCATATAGGTGCATGAGTTCCAGTCTAAGCTCCCCCTAACCCAGCAATCGTATCAGACACATCAGAGTTACGTGGCATGATGCTGGTTGCATGAACGTGATGCTGCAAGCGACATTTTCACCAAACTCTTATATGGTTATACATGTAGCTGTGACTGTTAACAGTGTCATTTTGGTTCTTTAATGGAGCAGTTCACCTCCAGAAAAATAACTTAATTTGTATCCATTTTACCAGTGTTGGGCAGTAACTATTTACTAGTAATATATTACTGTGATATTATTACTTTTCCCATGCAATAACGAGTAGTGTAAGGTATTACTCTGTCAAAACAGTAATATTATACCTATTTACTTTGTAAGAAATGGCACATATTACATATTACTTTTTGGGGTTTTTTGTTTTGTTGGCTGTTGTTGGCTTGAAAACATTTCATTTAAAAGGCTTTATTTTATAGCCCTTTTGGCTGATTGGTGACAAAAGTAATATGAAATATTATATGATATGTCATTTTACAAGATTCCAAGTAATATAACTTTTTCTCCTAAGTAATATTGCCCAACACTGTCCATATTGCACGCCCCACGAAGCCTTTCTTGTTTTTTGGTCATTGATCAGTGGGAGACCGGGCCGGGCATTCCATTATTGGCTTCATTGGGAATGTGACCAATAAAAGGATATATGTGTAATTGAGTAATAAGTAAGTTTGGGTGAACCTAAACATTTAATGTTTAGGTCGGGAGTTTGTTTTTTCCTTTTCTTATTAACTTCGTTTAGTCCTTTGTGGACCAGTGTGGTTGCCATGAACAATGTTGTCAATGACATTATTTAAGCTATATAATGACGGTGCCTTTGATGTTACAAAGCCAAGTAAGACAACTGAAAATAACTTATAGTTTTTTGGGGGGGGGGATTTTGTTCTTGGCGTTCAAATGTCTTAAATGTCGTTACTTTTAAGTTGATGCACATGTGTTACCTTCTGACAGTTTGCTTTTCATTTTCAGTTCATGCCATTATTATTATTTATGACATTTTAATGCGTTGCCTCTCATGTTGGTAGATCGGGATACCGTAACATTTTGAATACTATAGTCTGTTGTTATATTAGCCAGTCATTCGTGTTGCCACTTAAGCCATTACGCCCTATTTTATACTTGTGCTGTTCTAACCCATTCAGGATATAGGGAACCGCTTTTGGTATTTTAAGCATTATGTTATACTTTAGCTATTGAAAAGTGCCGCGCTACGAGTTTGAAGATCTGCTATCTTTGAAAATTCGTGAAAATGTGGCGCACATCTTTGAATGCATATTCTTTCAGAGCGAATGTGTTTAACTCAAGTCTTTGTTTCTGGGGGAGGTCCCTGGAACAACATATTTTCAGATGGGGGGGGGGGTTGTCGGCGGCCAATTACATATAATCTTTGGGCTCCTACAGTAGTTGCGAACGCAGTGAGCACTTACTATGAGACCTAGCAGATCATGTCTGTGCGTGTGTCCGTGTCCCCCCCCCTTTGTGCCCATATATGGAGCTGAGTGATTTGTTTGTGATTTATGCAACACACTCCATATTTGGACGTATAGCTGCTTTGGGGACTCCTTATATGGTTATGGCTAAGTTAAAAACTTAACTTAAAAATAACTTAACTTAAATAAATAATAACTTAAAAATAAATCTTAAAAAAACCCAAATATGTACGAGCTGCGTTCACTTCCCGCGTTTGCGCGTCTTACTGGTTTTATAACCACTGATATAGAAACATGTTTTTCAAGAAAACGGTCGTGATTTAGAATCTGGTCTCAGTCCTAAATGATGCCTGGCCCTATACCTGGGCCCTCATCTCAAACCCTGTACATTCAATACACTGCCCCCCGCTGCCACCCTTAGATCCCCATATATGGAGCTGAACGGTTCTGACACTCCATATCTTGATCTGACCTCGTCGCACCCTGTAAAGAAAAGTAAAACGGATAGACGACGATAGACAACTGTGCTACAGAGTATTCAAAATGCTAGGGCATTCCTTCAAGGGTGCGTGTACTTAAGGGTAATTACTTGCAGTGAGTAAGTATAGTAGTAAGTAGATAATACAAAGATATTAAACAGATTGTACTTCCACACACGTGCCTTGCTAACTGTTACCAGCCATAGTTCACTGTCTATATAGTACTTGAGGATAATGCATTGGTTTAGCTTGTAAATCTATGTCATTTTCGAGTATATATTAGACTTTTTATAGGCTTTTGATGATGTTCTCTGATGTGTTCCTTTCCATTCTAGTTGGATATATCTGGATTTCGTTTTTGTTTTATTGTTTTTTGGTGGTATTTATTTGCATTGTACCTTTTTAAACATAATGCATGTGTGTATGTATAGCTATATATACACAGGTGGGGAGGAGTTCTCCTGATCTTTGCAATATTATATTTGTGATCTGATCATAAAGTTACATTATAAGACCACAATGCTTCTGTCTGTCTGTCTGTCTGTCCGCCCGCACACCAATATTGAATTCACTTGCTTGCGTATAGGCCCTATATACCATATTTGTTTTTTCCATCTTGGGGTCAACTTGCGTTTGCATGAAGGCTATTTGCTATTCAAATCACACCGTGGCCACAATAACAACATCCGACTGATGGAGAGGAAATTAATGAATGAAGGAAGCGGAGCCGGAGGAAAGAGCAGCGCTCTGATTTATCTTTGAAGGATTTGTTGTGTTGTTCATTTGAGTTTATTTGACGTGGTCTCAAAGAAGAAGAAAAGAAGACGCTTAGATTAAGATTAATATTTCTTTATGTTACTAATCTTGACTTGTCAAAGACAAGACGTTAACTTGTGCTTATCTCCGCCAGACCAGAATGACCGGGGCGGGGTGAGGGCTATGATTTTGCTCTTGTGTGTGTGTGTGTGTGACTGTGTGTGTGTGTGTGTGTGTGTGTGTGTGTGTGTGTGTGTGTGACTGTGTGTGCCTTGTATGAATCTATAAAATTGAAAATGTGGAATAATCCTAATTGGGTACAAAATAGCAGAAAAAGAAATAGAAAGAAATTGCATAAACCTCCTCTTGTGTGGGTGTGTCACTGGCACAAATATATATTTTCAGGTAGAGGTCTGCGGCGACCAAATGCATTTCTCAAACCCCACTGGTACGTATATGGTTCATTCTTCATTGGTATGTTTAATAAGCATACTTGCTGTACTGTACTGCAGTGATACTCAACCTCAGGCCCGCGGGCCACATCAGGCCCGCGGGACCATTATGACTGGCCCACCAATGAAAATCTAAAAAAAAAGAAGAAAAAAAAATCTGGAAAATGAAATAAAAATAAATAAATCTGAATGAAGTTATCTTTAATTACATTATTATAAGTAATACTATTAGATTTGTACTATTACTCGAACGAAAATAAAAGCTTGGGGGGGGGGGGGGGGAGATGCAATGCAAATGAAAGACATATACTGTGTATCCCTATTCCCTGACATAATTTTATAGCTAAACGGACAGAATTCTATTTTATTTGAATGATGAAACCCAGCTGCCATTAATAGTTGGAAATGGAAATTGAAATTGCGGAAATTGCGGAAATGGAAATTGCGGAAATGCGAAATGGAAATTGCGGAAATGGTAATTGCGGAAATTGCGGAAATGGTGGAAATGGAAATTGAGGAAATTGCGGAAATGGTAATTGCGGAAATTGCGGAAATTGCTCTTCACTTATAGCTATCTATTTTCAGGTAGATTTTTTATTTTACTCAGTCAGCCATATCACTACTCATTTTTTTTTCATGAAAAAGGTCATAGCTGGGTAATCTATTTTCAGGCAAATTGTGTTTATTGTATTTTATTTTACTCAGCCATAACAATTTATTTTCTGTTAACCAACTTGCTGGCTGGCAGGCAGGCAGACAGCTACTCATAGACAGGCAGACAGACAGACAGCTACTCATGGAGAATTGGACAGGCAGGCAGTCAGACAGCTACTCATAGACAGGCAGACAGACAGCTACTCATGGAGAATTGGACAGGCAGGCAGACAGCTACTCATGGACAATTGGACAGGCAGGAAGGCAGACAGCTATACTCATAGACAGACAGACAGCTACTCATGGACAATTGGACAGGCAGGAAGGCAGACAGCTACTCATAGACAGACAGACAGCTACTCATAGACAATTGGGCAGGCAGGCAGACAGCTACTCATAGACAGACAGACAGCTACTCATGGACAATTGGACAGGCAGGAAGGAAGACAGCTACTCATAGACAGGCAGACAGACAGCTACTCATGGACAATTAGGCAGGCAGGCAGACAGCTACTCATAGACAGGCAGACAGACAGCTACTCATGGACAATTAGGCAGGCAGGCAGACAGCTACTCAGACAGGCAGACAGACAGCTACTCATGGACAATTGGACAGGCAGGCAGGCAGACAGACAGCTACTCATAGACAGGCAGGCAGACAGCTACTCATAGACAGGCAGACAGTAAGACAGCTACTCATTGACAGACAGACAAATAACTACTCATGGACAGACAGACAGACAGACAGGCAGGCAGGCAGGCAGGCAGGCAGGCAAAGAGCTACTCATGTTATGTTATTATGTTATTATAACAGCTACTCATGTTATGTGCAATAATTTGTGCAGTTATGGAAACAGCTCTTTGTGTTTATGCAAGAAAATGTAACACATTTATTTATTTACATATTGTGTGCATGCACATTGTACTTTGATACATTTTGCGAAAATAAAGCAATTGAAAGAGAGAAGTTATCAAGTATCATTAATGTCGTAATTTTATCTACTGGCCCCTGGCCCCTTGCCATTTTTGTAATGTGGCCCACAGGTAAATCTATTTGAGTATCCCTGCTGTACTGCACTGTACTGAAGTAAAATTTTGAGGCAATTATTGTAGGCTATACTTTTACTCCACTACAATTATTTGAAAACAAGAATTACTAGTTTATTTGTAGATTTTGATTATTACAAAACATACATTCCTATATATACATTCCGGCATTTTTAAAAATAGCCAATCTGCGGTTTTGGAGCATTGTGAGCTTGTAGATCGTCTATTTTCAAAAGATTTGTACACATTTGAAAATGAGAAATGGGACATTGTATATCGAAAAAAAGAAAATCAACTATAGGTGCTCAATGGAGGTGCAGAAAAGGTTTTTTTTAGAAATAACTCGGCCGGTGCTTCAAAGATCAAAGGGATAAGGATGAAGAAAAGGCGGCGATCCAAGCACTCAAAAAAGGTTCAAAAATAAGGAGACGGTGGATATAAAATTTTAACTTTAAACTTTATTATTATAATGTTTAAACGACATGTTTCGACTCACAAAGGAGTCTTCATCAGGGCAAGTATGTGGGACATTGTATATAATGAGTACCCTTACTTTTGTTCCCTTAAATACATTTTTAAATACTACATTTTGATCCCAATACTTTTGTACTTTTACGTAGGCTACATTTTGAATTCTGTTTTTAATTAATGAAAAATTGTTGCTCATTTGAAATTATTATTAAAACAAAGGGACCCATATACAAATCTGTGTTTGCTCTGATCATTGATCAAAAGCTAAACGCTATAAACACAACTTCAAGATGATATGATTAAGTGGAATGTAAAGCACTATTGCACTCTCTCCTGGAAATTAACTGACACTGCAGGCTGCCGGCCAGGCCCAGAGCAGACTTTTAATTGTGTATCTATGTATTTGTTTACTTAATTGTGGGGTAGCTGCAGACTATATCGATCAGTGGTTCCCAAACCTTTTCATGCCAAGTACCCCCAAATTGGCACTATAATTAGCCCACAGACCACCATTCTCAACCATTTTTTAAGTCCAAGGACCCTCAGTTTGACATGCATTATAGTCCACGGACGCACATTTAATGGCATTTATATCTCTGGGACCCCCCAATTTATATTGTAAAATCAATGTCAATTTAACTCTTGAGAGTGTACGAATGGAAACAAATGGACCCATTATAGGGTCCATTTGGTTCCATTTGTACACTCTCAGAGTTACAGGCCAATTAAGGGTCCATATAGCCTATTTGGTTACAAACTGTCAATTAGCTGGGGACCCCCTGGAACTCCCTCAAGGACCCCTGGGGGTCCCCGGACCCCACTTTGGGAACCACTGCTAGAAACAAACATCAACAGCCTACAATGGAGTCACAGGAGTGCACCTCGATCCTCATATCGAGTAGACGTTTATACTAGTGTAAATAGTACTGTAAATACTGGTAGGCTATATCATCATATCACAGATGACAAACTTCATAATATAGGGCATGTCAGTGGGGGCGTTGTTTTGCTGCATGGTTCCACTGAAAAGTAATCCAATTCATTTTTCACATAGAGATTTACAAACAGTACCGGCGGTATTAATTATTCTAAGCCTATAGAATCAAGCCATCTAGGATCCTGGTGAATCATGAACATAAAACCTTTGATTTTGCGAAGAAATTAAAAATTATTCGATATTTAATTACCGGTAGGCTATATGATATAGGTACTACCCTTTGTTTATTGTTTTCTTCACATAATCAAAGGTTTTAATGGTCGTGGCTCACCAGGATTTATTCTGGCTTGAAATCATTTATATCAATATTTCTTGTTAAACCTCTTGGAACCAGAAAACCAGGCCCTGCACTGCTATGCCCTATGGGTATTTGTAGTTTATAGTTTCTCTGTAGTCCCACTAACCACATCATGTGCTACCCTGTCATATGAACGGCAGGTGGAAGCACATTTCAGCATTTGAGTCAGTTTGTCCAGCATAGTTTTGTTTTGTACTAGGATTCAGTAATGTTATTAAAAGTTTCAAACTCACCTGAAAGAAACTCCAATATGAATATGAATAAGCTTGCGCATGGAGCTGTTCAAAAAAGTGTCATAAACTATAGCCTGTTTTTTTTTTTTTTTTACTGCTCAACGTTCACTAGAACCCCACCGATTCCAGTCAATCAGTGTTTTGAAATTTGATTGACAGTGCAGTATTGCAACTCATTACAGCATAACGACATTATAAATAAAACAGCCTAGTCCAAGAAATAATAACTAATTAAAGTAAAATAAAAGGCAAGCACAGTTTAGGGATCGTTGCTGATATTAATTTTAACCAATAGAAACGCGCACAGCATTGGTCGCTGTCAGTGTTGCCATGTCCGCCTATTATAATAGACTTTGGGCTTGTTTTTTTCTGTAAAGTCATGCGGCCGCGGGTCGCGTTTTGTTTCTAAAGTAGGCTATAGTAGTTTCTTATTTGGGCTTGTCTCCCAAATGTTGTTCAAACCAGTGGTTTTCCCAACATTTTCATGTAAATGTGATGTTCCTGGTTCAAGGAACAGTCGTCTATGTTTTCAAATAGCCCGTAGGCCTACTACCCGTAGCAGCCTGTAGGATCTGGCAACGCATGGCGTCTGTGTAAAGTTGTACTTGTTGTGTCCAGACACAGTCCTCATGGATGGTGGGAGGAGGAGGAGCGATCTCATCGCAACAAAAGTTTGGGGACAAAACAAATTCAACACTGAGTCAAGGGCGACTGACTGTGGCGAGGAAACATTATACCCAAATGTTGGTTAGATTTAGTGCGTTGTAAAAAAAATAATAGGCTACTAATAAATAGAAACACTGACTGCAGCAGCGACCCAGCCCCCCCCCCCCCCCCTAGCTATTTCTTTTTACCTCGCTGGAAAGAGCAAAACAAGCAGCCATTCATTGAAGGGCGAATAACAACAAACAGACAGCTGGTAACTGGTAAGTGTTTGTTTGAATGACTGACTGACTGACAGCTGCTCTGGATAAACATGCAAGATTTTGTATTTGTATATTTGTATATGTTTGGTTCGTGTTACAGCAACGCGTTGTATATTCCTGCACTATACCTGCATCGAGTTATCTTGGTACACAGAAGTTGATCTATTGAAGATTCTGACCTTCAAAGTACATAATTTTTGTTTTGATTGTATTGCTGTATTGTTGTATTGTTCTTTCTGCTTTGGCAATGTAAACGTATGTTTTCTCGTGCCAATAAAGCCCTTTGAATTGAATTGAATTGCATGCATGGATTAAAATGAATCATTTGCGCTTTGCACAGCGCGCGCACACGCACACACACACACACACACACACACACACACACACGCACACACACACACACACACAGACACACAGCATGCTCTCGACTCATGTCTGTGAACGTCTATCAGGATGTTGTGCATGGAAATTCTAAAGTTGCAGACTTATAAATACTTTAATGACGGACTTGTTAGTTTGTGAGATCATTCAATAGGCGCACCTTTTAGTTGTCGTGTTTAGGCCTGCCGTGCAATGATTTAGCATATAGCCTATATATCCATGCGTAGCCGTAACAACGTATAGTAATGGTCACGTATTTGTTGGAAAACTACATGGCCTGCAGGCTGTATAGCCTTAAGTCAAGCAAATAGATTGTCTTTCGAGAGATTGATTGATTACTTTTTTTGACAGTCTGATTTAAAGGCCCTAAGGGTATTCCCATTGATTAATTTGTGTATAGGCTTGAGACATTAATTGGACATTAGGTTCCCATACTTGGAGTAGATGGGGGGGGGGGGTGACTTCTGAAGAAGATGACTTCTGTGTAAAGTAATACTTTTGTTATTTATTATCTATTCTAAAGGGGACAAGATGTATCATTGTATTGAGGATGGGAGTCATCACCAGTCCCTTCAATTTGTGATGACAGTGACACACTCAGAGACACATACATGTATACATACATGCACTGTGTCACGTTTTGTGCACAGCATGCTGCACGCACACGTTTTGCACGTATATAGAATCATGAAGTGGGAACTTTGTGTTTCCAATTTTCAATATGTTGTTTTTAGGAATATACTCCACTATAGGCCTATACATCTCAGAGGCAAATATTATAGCCTATATACTTTTTACTCCACTACAATTATTTGAAAGCGTTGTTATACTTTGTTGATTTGAATTGGCCTAATATTGCTAAACAATCACTTCAGCCCCTATATAAACTTTGAGAACGTCGTGCATGTGAGCTTGTAGATCTGCTATATTTTCAAAGGTTTTTAATACATTGTATTTATTAAACACCAGTAAGTCGCCCGAGGGCGAGGGCACGCGTCTGCCTGGGTGACGGCAGACTGCCGGGGCGAGCGCTGGCGCTTTGGCATGGAATTAATCTGTACTCGCCATATATGGAGCGTGTCTTGAGTTTACAGGGTTAGATGAGATCAGATCAACATAGGGAATGTCACAGAACAGGTCGGCTCCATATATGGAGATCTAAGGCAGCCCCTTATACCCTTAATTGCCAGATGCCTATATACACATTGGACTCTTTCAAGTCGGCACTGAAGAGACATTTTGTTCACTCAGGCTTTTGGCAAATAGTTCGTTGTTTGTTCTTTCTGTGTTGTAAAGCGGCCCTTGGGTTTCTTGAAAGGCGCTATATATAAATTCAAGTTATTATTATTATTATTATTAAGGGTGGCAGCGGGGGCAGTGTCTTGATTATGGCCCAGTTAGGGCCGGGCCTTAATTTCCTGTTTTTTTCCCACCTGCTTGGG
>NC_137880.1:7224163-7310707 GCF_963924005.1 Protomyctophum bolini | reverse complement strand
CTGCTTGGGGAAGGATCAACGTAACGGAATGTCAGAACATGTGACAGCCGCCTCCATATATGGAGATCTAAGTGTTTATATGTAGAGTTTTTTTTGGCGGCCAATATTGATGACATCAGGGATCTCCATATATGGGGCTTAATATTGATGATGTCACGAGGTATGCATGCCCGGGGTGACCAACCGACCAAACTGACCAAACCAAACTGTATGACTGACTGACGGGGAAATGCACGGTTTCATAGCAAATGCGACCTGCGGTTGCAATAATGATGCTATCTTGTGAAACAAACGCAACATTCTGCATAATGAGTACTTTTTGGGGGGTCTCGACCTGAAAAGGGTTGGGTAAAGAACATAATGTGGATACCGGAGGTTACTACTGCTTTACTCATGTGGTCTGCTGGAAGCTTGCGCAATTCATTTGGCGCTGATTGGTCCTGCAGTTAACTCCGGAGGGCGGTGCACATGCACGCACGCACGCACAGACAGACAGACAGACGTAGACACGTTCAGACACGGCGGACCCTCTTCGCGATGGCCGGCTCCATGCAGAGTCCCACAGTAAATTCTGCTCGGTCTGTTGACATTTAGGGCGCGTTGAAGGGCACTATATACCCAAAACAAAGCCTGAGCTATAGCCATGCCTGCACGACAAGGGGCGAGTAGCTGGCAAGCTATAGCCAGCACCACACCACAACACAAACACAACTTGTGCGTGCGCACACACACACACACACACACACACACACACACACACACACACACATTTGTTGTTTGTCAAAACGTATGTTTGATTACACTGTTTAACGTACTACTTATTTATTAATTTAGGTGAGAACCTTTCATAAGCCCTACTACTACTTGTGAGGGCATTAAACGACCACTTCACCACTTTTCAACTTGTCTTCATATAATTGCTCCTCGCTAATGTTAATGATAAAATACCACAAATTTTTTTTCTACTCGGAGGGCTGTGGGCAGTTCAGAAACCCCGTCCACCAGTGACATCATCATTAGGCAGATTTATTTTTAAACAAGATTTAAAAAAAAATATATAGATTTTTATGTATTATCGTGAGAATGATGGCTTCCATTATCGCATTGCAACTTTTCAGGAATACTGTAGAAAGCCTGGCAGTTTCTATTAGCTCGGATTCCCCATCGATTAAGTCACTGGTGGACGGGTTTCTGAACTGCCCATAGCCCTCCTATGAGACATGACAGACACAGAGTGGAAAATAATTGTGGCATTTATTTTATCATGAACATTAGTGAGGACCAATTATATGAAGGTAGGTTGGAAAGTGGTGAAGTGGTCCTTTAACATTTTAAAATGGCGATTTTTATGAAAGGCGATTTTTTTTATCCTAACTCTGAAGCTGTAAATAGATTTACAGTTGTCGTGTGCTGCGACATGCTGTGAGCGCTGTCTGTATCTCCCTCTGTCTCTCCTCATCCCCCTCCTCCTCCTCACCCCGACACGTTCAAGGCAGATGGCCGCCCCAACCCCGTTTCTTCCAGCTGTGTTGATTTTTCGTCGACTAAAACTATGACTAAAAATGTTCGTCAAAACCTTTTTAAATGACGGAAGTCAGAAACTAAATGGAAAGTAAATGAAAACTAAGCTATGGTGACTAAAACTAGAAAAGAAACTAGAAAAAAAATGTTAGGGAGGGACTAGTGGACAAGAGATCCAGTATAAGTCATTTTACACTTGGTTGCATGCTGAAAATAGCAGATCTACAATCTCACAACGCGACGTGTTGTGAGCTTGTTGATCAGCTATATTTCCAGCAAGTGTAAAACCAGTCATTGCGAAGGCATTCAGGCTCGCCTAAATTCATTTTGTTTGACTAAATCAACTCGTATGATATTTAGTCGACTAAAACTAGACTAGCGCTAAAACCCGCTAAAGCCCCGGGTGCGGGACTCTCTGCTCTGTATATGTGTAACACCCGGGAATCGAACCCGGGTGCAATTTAAAACCCATTTTTGGGATGGGGACCCCTTTTGGTGTTTTAAACATTATTATTATAATTTATCTATTGAAAAATAGCAGATCTACAAGCTCGTAGCGCGCCACCGAGTGGCGCGCTACGAGCTTGTAGCTCTGCTATTTTTGAAAAATCGTGAAAATATTTATTTCAGAAAACTGGAGGATTTAGAAGATTTCTTTTACATTTTGCAGGTCAGGCCTAAATGGGTTAAGTAGG
The DNA here is from genome assembly GCF_963924005.1 of Protomyctophum bolini. Lineage (NCBI taxonomy): Eukaryota > Metazoa > Chordata > Actinopteri > Myctophiformes > Myctophidae > Protomyctophum > Protomyctophum bolini. Next base: position 7,308,491 of record NC_137880.1, on the reverse strand, counting down.
TTAACTTATAAATCATGCATAACTCCCAAGCGTAGCCCCTAAACTACGATGACTACTACCTAAGCCTATATAGCTCTAAAATGTTTTTCAACCACAAAACAACTATTACTCTGATAAGGACAAGGAAGTCCTCGCATTGTCAATTTCTCCAATTCTACTGGGGACATTTGGCACACACACACACACACACACACACGTACACACGCACACACACAAGCGCCTGTCTATTTTCATTGCAGTGTGTGTGAGCCCCGACAGCTTGCGTTGGGTTTGAAAGACTACCGGCGGCTGCAGCAGAACAGCTGAGGCTTGAGGCTTTGATTGTGTTCTTTTTCTAATCCCAAGCAGGTCATTGTGCGAGGAGTTTCTGCTCACAGTGTGCGCACGTACGACTTTCATGTGTTTCCACTGGAATTAGACTGCGGGGATCAACCCGGTTTTCCATGAGTCCTATTGACAGCCAACGGAGGCTACGTGCTTTTTGGGAGCACACACGTATACTGTACAGTCTCAGTGTACAGTACGGAAATAGACGACACAGCGTGTCGCAGCGCGACACGTCGTGAGCTTGTAGATCGTCTATTTTCAGCATGCAACCAAGTGTAAAATGACTTATACTTGATCTCTTAGTCCACTAGTCCCTTCCTAACATTTTAGTCAATTTTTATTTTTTGACGAAATTGCCAGTATATTAATAGTTTTGGTCATCATAGCTTAGTTTTCATTTAGTTTCCATTTAGTTTTCGTCAGTGGAAAAAGGTAGTCGACGAACATTTTTCGTCTTAGTTTTAGTGGGTGTGTGTTTGCAGCACAATAGCATTACGGTCAGCCATCCGGATACCAGTCATTAGTTGGGGAACAAATTCTCCGCAACTAATATCGGTAATTCGGCCTTCACCGGACCACACAGGCACTCTGGAGGTCAACTGGAATTAAAGTACATTGCTAGGACAAAATAAATGGCATAACAATTGTAAGTATAGGCAATGGCGGTCATTCCCATATAGTGTCCCAACTCCCGAAAGCCTAATTCATGCTCCATATAGTGTGAGGGTGTTGCCCGGTGAGAAACGGCCAGGAATACATGGATAAAATTGCTCAGAAGTCCTCTATGGAAGCCTGTTGCACAGCGAAAATACTCAAAATAGCCATTCTATAAAACGGTTAGTCCCAATACTTCTGATTGGCTGGTTACCGTCACGTGACCGTTTTCACCGATAACCCCACACACTTCAATCACTTTATATCATTCCCAGCTGATTCCGCATCTCTGCAAAGCGTATAGCTATACTTCTGTGAATTTAATAGTTTTATTAGGTTAATATTGCTATATGTTTTAGAAAAATCTGTGATTTCCTCAACTGGTTGGGACAGGCATAATAGGAATGAAACGGCATTCATTTTACATATTGTGTGCTCCTTTTTTTCCTCCTTCATAATCTCCCCCCCCCCCCCCCCCCCCTTTATTTACCCAGGGTAGTAGCTCATTTTCAGCAACGCCCTGCTCATAGAAACACACATTAAAACCTGGGAGCTGACCAGTACAACCTCAGTCTTATACTGTTGGCCATTAACCCATTTAGGCCAAGCATCGCCTTCTCCATATATGGCAGTCGCCATAATGGAGAAGGCGATGCTTTCTGGTCCTGTATCCTGAAGCACTTGTAGACTTTTCCTAGTTTGCGCATCCACTATTGTTTGTGTCCAAGAATTTCTTTGTAAAATGTGAACGCAACTAAAGATGTTAAATGTGCCTATAACTCTGGTCTGGCTGCAGGTCTCTGTATCTGTCTCTCTGTTGTCCACACCCTAACCCATTCTGACCTGAGATCAGATTCATACGAGGTTTCCACTGGACACACACTGGTCTGATGAGCCCATTCTGACCTGAGATCAGATTCTAAAAATGTCAGTCGTTCTTCGACTTTTCAAAAATAGCAGACCTATACAAGCTCATAGCGCGCCACTCGGTGGCGCGCTATGAGCTTGTAGATCTGCTACTTTTCAATAGCTAAAGCATAACATGATGCCAACACCAAAATGGGTTCCCGTTCAGAATGGGTTAAGTCCACAATGGCGCCGCTAGTTATACTTGTGTGTACTTTTGCTCGCATTGTATAGTCGGACGTTCCGTCTCCGTGCAAACTGCAAAGATTTCACCTTTCTCTTAGTTGCACCGCCGTATTGTTGTTTTTGACAGGATTTTTTTTTTCATTTCAGTTTTTTTTTAATAGTTTTCATTTAGTCTTAGTCACCTGAAATGCTTTAATGTTAGTCTAGTTTTTGCCGACTAAATATCAGATAAGATTTTAGTCAACTTAAATCTACAGTTGCTCTAGTCGACTACAATTAATGTCACAGCCCTGGCCACAGTCTGTGTCACCACCCACTCATCCACTGCCCTGATGACTTCCTGGACCCACCTGTGTGTCTCACCTCACCTGCTCCCTGATTAACCTATAGTCTATATATAGCCCTTGATGTGTTTGTTGGATTATCAGTTTGCTCGGCCTTGTGAATACGTTTATTCTTTGCCTTGTAATGGTGTACCTTATTTCTAAGTAAAATGATTTAAGTTATTCCTTGTGTCCTGTATGTTCTGCATTTTGGATCCTTACCTGGGAGAGAAGCCTGACAATTAATTTGGCTGGGCCTTGATGCCGTCGTAATGACTATAGCATGCAACCAAGTGTAAAACGACTTGTCTTTTTACTTATACTGGCTCTGTTGTCCACCAGTCCCTTCCTATCATTTTAGTCTAGTTTATTTTTTTGGTCGACAAAATTGTCAATATATTTAGTCTTAGTTTTTTGTCATCGTAGCGTAGACCCTGTGGAACACTCCCCCCCCCCCCCCCCCAAGGACCCCACTGCTGTAGACCCAACCTCAACTGACACGCACACACACGCGCACACGAGACAAGCCCACACATGTCTCTCGTTGCACTTATTTTGTTTAGTTTTAACCCATTCTGAACGGGAACCCATTTTGGTGTTAGCATCATGTTGTGCTTTAGCTATTGAAAAATAGCAGATCTACAAGTTCATAGCATCTACGAGCTTGTAGGTCTGCTATTTTTTTGAAAAACGACTGACATTTTTAGAATCTGATCTCAGGTCAGAATGGGTTAATCAGACCAGTGTGTGTCCAGTGGAAACCTCGTATGAATCTGATCTCAGGTCAGAATGGGTTAAGCATCATATTGATGGTATAAGCGCTGTCATGATGACCCAATGGCAGCGGTAAAGAGTACAGTTCTCATCAGGCCCGGAGTGGAACTCCAAATCAGGCCCGGGAGTTATACGCCCTGGCATGAGGCATTGAGGCCACACCGCACGCGCGCGCACTGACATTTTGGGTGGCCTTTACAGCAATTTCACATGATAAATGTACCATCTGATGTTATTTGTATTATGAACTTCTTCCCTCCATTAACATAATAAGACACACAATGTATAGTTGTGTGCTGCAGCAAACACTGCCTGGATTGAATTGAAATTGACTGTGGCTGGCCTGGCCTGGCCTGAGTTTATAGGAGAGATCTTTTTTTTTGCTGGCCTGACCCTGATGCTGATATACTGCCGCTATAATGTGGCCGCATGGCCCCGCCCCCGGCCGCTCTTGGCATCGAAACAGACTATGATTACCTCACAACAGGTGGGCAAACTCTCACAGCCACACACAACACTAGAGGGAGTATAAATAATGATCTGGTGCCGCCCCGCATATAGAACAAAAATAAGGGTATATTATTCACTTTCCACAGCACTGCCACTCGGGTGTGATGTGGAATGCCCTGCATGCCCCCCCTTATTCCTCAAAACAAACAAATCACTGGCTTCCTTTTTAAAAAACCCGGTCTGAAAAAAATCACCTATCAATGTCAGCGGGTCAAAAGGAGAGAAGCCCAACCTCCCTATACCCCCCCCCCCCCCTCCCCTCCGAATGATTTATTTGTATTTATATATTCTTTGTAAATAGTTACGTTTTCGAGTATATCTCGATTACTGTCATCATTGTGTCATGAATGCCACCGAGTGGCGCACTACGAGCTTGTAGGTCTGCTATTTTTTTTAAATCGAAGAACCACTGACATAGAATTAGAAACACATAGCTTTTTCAGAAAACTGTCATTTTCAAACGGACATTTTTAGAATCTGATCTGAGTTTAAGCACTTTAACTCTTTCTATATCAATGAGCATGCTCACCTTCCCCCCCCCCCCCGGAAAATATGCAGACGGAGCGATAACAGACTCTCTTACCAACTGCCAACAGACTGTATAATGCAGTGGTTTTCAAACCAGTGGTCCTTGAGGGGGTTCCAGGTGGTCCCCATGAGCCAAACGACGGAGAGTTGGTACTTGGTAACCGCTTGGACATTTTATTAGGTCTTTAACTCTTGAGAGCGTAAAATTACGTTTTTTTTTCCTTCCATTTTCAGATTCTTTTTTTTTTTTTTTTTCATTCCTGAAAAATTCACATTTTGGAGTTAGGTGGTTTCTTGCGGCGACAGCAGAGATATCTCATCTCTTCTCTCTATGTAGAGATGTGCACCCGCTGTGTCAAATGACAGCCCTCCACTCTGTTTATTAGTTGAGAGTACTGTGTGCGTGTGCGCGCGTGTGTGTGTGTGTGTGTGTGTGTGTGTGTGTGTGTGTGTGTGTGTGTGTGTTAGTCTGACATACATGCATCAAGTGTCAGTGACAAGTTGACAACAGGGTCCTTAAACCTCTGACTGGGAAGTTGCTCAATATAACAGTGGAGGAAGCTGGCATATTGCTCTCATCTGGCATATTGCCCACAGCTGTGTTTTCAATGTATGGCCCTTGGCCTTCCCCCCCTCCATAACAACTTCAATCCTATTGTATGCTTTGTCTATTTGAAAAATAGCAATATTTCTGTTATTTCATTCTCCATTTTATTTGATTCCCCCCCCCCCCCCCTTTTTGTTGAGATTGTATATTATTTTCAAATGGTCTAAAATTTAGACCATTTGAAAATAATATGCAATAAATGTATATACAGGGTTACCTAGATTAGGAGATACGAGGCATTCTTTCTGAGCCGCAAACGAGGAAGTGAACGGCAAGGAGTATGAGTGCAGAAAAGAAGAAAAAAGATCTGAATTCTTTTTTTTTTTTTTAGGCCTGACGTCGATAAAAGAAGGCTTCTAAGGGCCGATTCATACTCCTATTTTACCGCTGTTTCGGCGCTGTAGTGCCGAAATGATTTCGGCTCGTCAGAGATTTTCAGTAGCACCGAAGAGACGACTTTAGGACGGTCCCCGCGCCCCACCCCCGAACCTCAAATGACGTCACATTGTAGGCTCTACAGAGCCGAACCGACTTTTATTCGGCTCTAAAATAGGAGTATGAATCGGCCCTAAATCAAAAAAAAAATCTGAAAAACCTCTGTTTCTATGTCAGCGGTGCTCAACCCTTTTCATGTCAAGGACCCCCAGAATTATCTCTATTGGGCCACGGACCCCCCCCCCCATCTCAAAATATGTAGTTCCACGGACCTCCACAGAAGCAAATACTTTCATTAGAAATGTTCGCTCTGAAATATATATTCAATGATTTGCAAAATATTCAGAATTGTCTTTTGGAGCAGTGGGGGTGGGTGTTAACGGTTGCCAGGAGCAGTTAGGGGTTACTGTGTGGGTCACTGCTTCTCACACAGTGTTGTTTTGGGCAGCACATTTTGATTTTAGTTTTAGTCACATTTTAGTCACCTGGAATGCTTTAGACTATATAGTTGATTTAGTCGACTAAAATGTATTTTGGCGGGCCTTGATGCCGTCGTATATAATGCAGTTTATTTACCCTACACAAGCTTGTAGATCGGCTCTTTTCAGCATGCAATGCAACCACTTGTAAAATGACTTATACTGGATATCTTGTCCACCACTAGTCCCTTCCCAACATTTTAGTCTAGTTTTTATTTGCTGACGAAATTGTCAGTATATTTAGTCTTAGTTTTAGTCATTATAGCTTATTTTTTATTTAGTTTCCATTTAGTTTTCGTCAGTGGAAAAAGGTATGTCGACGAACAGCTTTCGTCTTAGTTTTAGATTAGATGTTTATGCCCAGGACCCAAACTAGTGAAAATAGCAGATCTACAAGCGCACAATGCGTCGCTATATTCACACCGCGTTGCGAGCTTGTAGATCGGCTATTTCTATTTTTTTATTTTTTTTTATTTAGATTTGGGACAGCAAAAAATGTACAAACAGGCCACAGTGTGGACTGTGGACAATACAGTATCTCTCTCAGACCCACTGGTCTGTTTCCCTTAGTACTCTGCAGTCTCCACCCTTCCAGTTCTAATCGACCAACCACAGCGTGATGGCAAATCCACCCAAGATGCTCCCCATTAAGTTCTAACCAATCAGCTAACGCGATTAATAACAGGCCACCTCCTCAGTCAGGCCCACAGCTATAGGCTTCAACAGGCCGCTGCCCCTTAATAACGGCCGTTTGCAAGGCCCTTAACCCATTCTGACCTGAGATCAGATTCTAAAAAGTAAAAATGTCTTCTGCATCCTGACAGTTTTCCATTCTGACCTGAGATCAGATTCTAAAAAAAAAATGTCTTCTACGTCAGTCGCTCTTCGATTTTTCAAAAATAGCAGACCTACAAGCTCGTAGCGCGCCACTCGGTGGCGCGCTACGAGCTTGTAGATCTGCTGTTTTTCAATAGCTAAAGCATAACATGGTGCTAAAACCAAAAGGGGTTCCAAGACAAGTCAAGACCTCATGCAGTCTTGATAGTCTACTGTCTTGTTACTAGTGTGGGCTGCTGCTTCATGCCACACCTTCGGTGCGAACACACCGATTGGTTCAGACCTCTCGGTAAACACGCTCTCCTTTTGGCCCGGAGCCCACCATTGTCTCGGGGCATGTTTTGTCACGGCCACAGAAAGGTTTTAAGGCGCACGCACGCACGCACGCACGCATGCACGCACAGTTTTAATAGATTGGAATGCAGAAGTGACACTTTCGCTTTTGAAACAGTGGGTCAAACTGTACGCAATCTCGGCTTGCGTAATTGTTGTGTGTGTGTGTGTATATGGTAGTATTGGAATGGTGGAAGTATTTACATGAGACTAAAGTAATGAAAAGATGTGCTATTTAAACATATAGTCATTTTCTTTATTTCTGAATGAGCTGATGATCAACAGTTTTCTTTTTTTTTACATCTCAGATCCAAATATTGTACTTTTACTCCACTAGATTTATTTGAAAACTAGTTACTATTATTACAAAACATACATTCACTCTACCACTTCAGCCCCATGTACGTTTCTCTGCCATTTGAATTTTGAAAATAGCCAATCTACAAGCTCACAATTGTCTACAGTACATTTTATACCAATACCTTTTTGTAAATTTACTAAGTGCATTTCTAATTCTGGACTTTTACTTGTAGTGGAGTACTTCTAGTACATTGCAGTATTGATACTTTAACTTAAGTAAAAAATTTGAGTACTTTTCCCACAACTGATAATCATATTATGTTTTACGGTGTATATGTTACAACATGTGTTGTTTTCGTCGACTAAAACTAAGGCGAAAAATGTTCGTCGACTACCTTTTTTTCACAGACGAAAACTAAAGGAAAACTAAGCTATGGTGACTAAAACTATGACTAGGAAGGGACAAGAGATCCAGTATAAGTCATTTTACACTTGGTTGCATGCTGAAAATAGCAGATCTACAAGCTGACGTGTTGTGAGCTTGTAGATCGGCTATTTTCAGTATGTGTACAAACAGTCATTGCGACGGCATCACTAGACTAACACTAAGACATTCCAGGTGACTAAAATATGACTAAAGCTAAATGAAGTTTCAGTCCAACGACTATGACTAAACTAAAATATACATTTGCTGCCAAAAACAACGCTGGTTACAACAACATGCATGGCAAAGGCCATCTAAATCAGTGGTTCTCAAACGTTTTTATTTTATTTATTCATTTTTGTGCCTTCAATTCAAGGACCTTCAAAATGCTAATGCATTTGGCAACACGGTCCCCCCCCCCAGAAGAAAAGAATAAAAATAAAAACAGCAGTTGTACTCGCTCGCAGTGTGGCAGCAAACACTACAAAGTGACACACTGTGAGCTTGTACATCTGCTATTTGTTTTGTGGGACCACTGTTCTCCTAATCCACTGTTGTAATGGATCTGAAAAGTATGTTCTTATTGCTATAAATATATAGCTAAAATCTACTATGGCACGGATACTTTCCCCATGGTGTTAATGGGCTTTTTCATGGGTTTTGGTATGTTGAACCTACATTATTATTATTATTATTATTATTTCTGAAACCCTTTGCCCTCTATTCCACCTCGGAGCCTCTCTTGAGCAACAGCTACTCCCGTGTCTGTCCCAGGAGGACAACAAAAGAACCTATAACACCTAATTTTAGACTTTGTCGTATAGCAGCACGACAGCAGGCTCATCGCGGGGGGGGGGCGAAAATAGCGGAGCTGCAAGCTCACAACACGTCACGGATGCAATGCATTGTGGGCTTGTACGTCTTTGGAACGCGACACTGTGGTGTGTGTGTGTGGAACGGCTAATTATAAATCGGAACGGACGGACCGCGGTGACCGTTCTCCAATGCTTGCTCCGAGGCCGTTGGAATAGTCTAGCCACTTTCGTCATTTGGACGGCCCGATTTATTCGATTTTATTAATATTTTTCACAACTTCTACAACTATTTATCGTTTTTCAGATTTTGTTTTTTAATTGCCCGACTTGTATTAGAAGGGGTCAAAACAGTCAATGTTGAAAAGATAAATCATACTTTTTAACCCATTACAACCTGGGAAAGCAACTCTTGTCATTTTAAGATTTGAACCACTTTAACCCATTCTGACCGGGAACCCATTTTTGTGTTAGCATCATGTTATGCTTTAGCTATTGAAAAATAGCAGATCTACAAGCTCATAGCGCGCCACCGAGTGGCGCGCTACGAGCTTGTAGGTCTGCTATTTTTTGAAAAATCGAAGAGCGACTGACATTTTTAGAATCTGATTTCAGGTCAGAATGGGTTCATCAGACCAGTGTGTGTCCAGTGGAAACCTCGTATGAATCTGATCTCAGGTCAGAATGGGTTAACCATATTTTATACTTTTGGCTGTTCAAAAAATATCAGATGTATACGAGCTCACGTCGTGTCACTTCGTGATGCGCTGCGAGGTTGTAGATCTGCTATTTCTGGAAAAAAACGTGAACATTTTAATTTATAAATCTTTAAAGCAAAAGCAGAATATATTCAGATGGTCTGCGACCAAATACATAATTATCAGGTTGGGGGGATGGTCCTTGACATGAAATAGTTTGAGAACCACTGACATAAAATAAAATAACAGTTTTCTGAAAAACCTATGTTTCTATTTTAGAATCGGCATCAGTTCTTAATGGTTTAAGAACCCCTTTTGGTGTTTTAAGCATTATGTTATACTTTAGCTATTGAAAAATGGCAGATCTACAAGCTCATAGCGTGGCACTACGAGCTTGTAGGTCTGGCTTTTTTTGAAAAATTGCAAATCTTTGAATATATATCCCTTTTAACTCAAATATTTGCTTCTGGGGAGTCCCTGGATAAACATGTTTTCAGCTGGGGATCGGCGGCCAAATACAGATACTTTTTGGGGGTCCTTGACATGAAACCGCTGACATAGAAAAATAGGTTTTTCAGAAAAAGACATCTGTATAATCGTCCTCGGGTCTAAATGGGTCAACGCCATTTCACAAATCACAGCTTGGGACCTATATAGTGCCTATGGAATAGATAACAAAAAAAATGTGAGATTCAAGACAGTCGTGAGATCTTCTTTTTTTGGCTTTATAATCTCTGAATACTAAAGTGACAGTAGTACAGGGAGGTTGGGTGAGGCGTCACTCACCACCACCACCATCACCACAACAACAACATTCAACAAATCACTATTTCTGGGTCACAGCTGAAAGGGTTTGTTCACTCCCTACTTAGGCGTAAATAAAACACACATGACATGTGTGGAAAAAGCAGCTGTAAAGGGCTGGGGGGGGGGGGGGGGGGGGGGGGGATTAAGGCAGTACCGTGGGATGTTTTGACAGTAGTAGTAGTAGTAGCGCTTAAGAGATGGACTAAACCGGCACTTTGGGAACTGGAACCGTCGATGCAACTGCCTATGCTTCTGTAGCCAGAGCCTGCCGAATATAGGAGCATACTGTGTATCCATTACTTGACTTTTCTTTGACAAGATTGTGAACAAGGCAACAACAAGCAGGTATGCGCCCGACTTTTACTATAGAGCATAAGGACAATGGCATATTATTTAGGTGCCCTGAGGTGCTATGATAATAGCAGTTCATTTCACGTGTTTATCAAGATTAGCCCAGTTAGATACAGCATGTTTTATTGACCTGTTTGTCCCATTACTGAGAGAGCGCCAGGGTTGTGAAGAAGCCTGTCTGAACTCTGAGGGCACAGTGGCTTTAAAACCTTAGTTCAACTTCAATAGTAAATGTACAGAGGTGTCAATTAGCCTTTCTTTCTTCAAGTGTTTTTTCACTTTGACTGTAATGTCACTTGAATAATGTGTTATTACACCTTCCTCCTCCCCCAAAAAAACAGAAGAGCTACAAGCTCATAGCATGTTGCTACATGCGGCAATATGAGCTTGTAGATCTGCTTTGTTGGGGTGGGACAAATCTTGATAATTGGTTTTGTTGTGTGTTACACAGTCGACTTGCGGGTGCATGCAAAGTAGTTTTGTGTTTACACCTTAGGGTCATAGGAGCTCAATATATACGCCTCTGAATGGAGGCGTAGCTTACGCATGTTTCATGGTAACTACTACTCTTTGTGTATGTGATGTATTGCCATGCTTTTTGTTCTTGCTTAATGTAAGTCGCTCTGGATTAAGAAGTAACGTGGGGCCCCTTCACTACTTCCTTCACCGGTGTCACCGGTGATACTAATGAAGGCTCTTATCTGTTCCATTCTGGTGAAACACTCTGCTACGCCAGTGGGGTCTCAAAGTGGTCCTTGAGTTGGATCCAAATGGGAGAGTTAACTTATGGGGGGTCCTTGAAATTAAAAAAAAAGTTTGATGATTGAGAACCACTGCACACTAAAATGGAACGGAGCCTTAATTAGTATCATTGGTAACACCTGTGAAGGACGTATATAGGGAAGCGGGCCCGGAAGTATATAGGAAGAGATATTCTGGGTGCATTTTGACCATTTGGTACGCGATGGGATTTATTAACCCATTAGGACCTAGGCTGGAACGCTATCTTAGCTGTTGAAGAGCAGCAGATACAAGCTCATAGTGCGGTACAGTGAGCTTGTTGATCTGCCTTTTTTTTTTTAACCCATTCTGACCGGGCACCCATTTTGGTGTTAGCATCATGTTATGCTTTAGCTATTGAAAAATAGCAGATCTACAAGCTCATAGCGCGCCACCGAGTGGCGCGCTACGAGCTTGTAGGTCTGCTATTTTTGAAAAATCGAAGAACGACTGACATTTTTTAGAATCTGATCTCAGGTCAGAATGGGTTAATCAGACCAGTGTGTGTCCAGTGGAAAACCTCGTATGAATCTGATCTCAGGTCAGAATGGGTTAAGTCGTGTGCAAATCTTTGAACGTATATGCATAATGATTGGAATTGTAGGCATTACACTTAGTTTGACTCGATCTCCCAACAGATGATGCATTGTGAAAATATCAGATCTACAAGCTTGTGAGCTCGTACAGTACATGGGCTATATTGCACACATTTGCCTCTAATCTCTCTTATGTACTATTTGAGAATTTGGTATTTGGTATAACAAAAAAGGTCCTTAAAGTCTTTATGTATACTTAACTGTATCATAATATGTTAGTTTCTTTGCTGTTGAGTGCAGTGTTGATTTTTTGACAGGAACTTTTAGTTTAGTCACAGTCTTTAAAATATTTAGTTTTCAGTTATATTTTTAGTTATCTGAATTGTTTAATATCAGTCTAGTTTTAGTCAACCACATCTACAGTTGATTTTGCCGGCTAAGATGTATTTTGGCGGGCCTTTGATGGCGTCGTAAATCCTGATTTTACTTACACCTGGTTGCATGCTGAAAATAGCCGATTTACAAGCCTCACAACGCGGCGCAGAGCGATGCGCTGTGAGCTTGTAGATCTGCTGTTTTCAGAGCACAACATCACTGAAATGCTCTGGATCTCTTCTCCACTGCTCCCTCCCGATCCCTAACATTTGAGTTTATAGTTGATGGAATTGTCAATATATTTAGTCTTAGTTTTAGTCATCATAGCTTAGCTTTTATTTAGTTGTTGCCATTGAAAAAAGTTGGAAAGTTTCTTACTTAAGTAAAAGTATAAAATACTACTCTGTTACTAGTAGAAGTCCCGTATTCAGAATGCACTCAAGTGAAAGTACAAAAGTATCAGCACCAAAATCTATTTAAAGTACTAAAAGTAAAAGTACTCATGTTGCAGAATGTCAAAATGCGTAGAAAAGCTTTTGAAAATAGCAATGCGTCTTACTATATTACTACATAAACATATACAGTAATTTAAATAACAATGCGTCTTACTATATTACTATATAAACATATACAGTAATTATATAGTATATAAAATAACAATGCGTCTTACTACATAAACATATACAGTAGTAATTTCTTCTTTCTTTATTTTGATTGTTTACTGAATAAGCTGATATTACTCATGATAACCATTACTCATGATTATTAATAATTGTAGTGGATTTAAAAAGTAAAAAAAACATTTGCCTCTGAGATGTAGTGGTAGTAGAAGTAAAAGAAAAGAAGAACAGCTCAGCCAATGGAAAGGGCTGATCTTAAACGGAGCGCCAAACGGGTCAGCTGCTGCTGCTGCTGCTGCTCGACACGTCGTCAGTGTCAGCTGTTCGACACGTTGCATAATGACCACGTCGCCCCCCCCCCCCCCCCCCCCCCCCCCCCCCCCCGCCTATCATGTGTTTATAGTACTGTAGAGTACACCTCTCCTATAGTCTTGCTATAGGGCGACACCAGATCCAAACGGTTCATTTGAGGGACAGAAGTGTGTCTTGTGTGGGACAAGGGGGATGGGGGGGGGGGGGGGGGGGGGGGGGGGGGACCCTTGTCCCACACAATTAAGACACACTGGAGGAGTATGCCGTTTGCAATTTACTACTTGAGTTGCTATTAAATGCCTTTGATGTCATATTCGACCGCATATAGGCCTATTGGCTATCATTTATAAACTCCTCTGGTGTCTCACATTTTGTTTTTAAAAAGCAAGCTTTATTTTTTATTTGTATGCTATTTTAACAGGCTTAAAAACACATCTTTGCAGGAAGAGACAATGAGAGAGCTTTACAACAGAAGGCCAACTATTAGGGGACTAAACTATTGGGGCATTTGAACACTGATGCAATTGCCTGCCAGTCACAATGTGGGACAGGGGTCTCTCAATTTATTGGACGCCTGAAAAGCATTGGAAATGAGGTACTGTGCCACACAAAGAGGGACATCTGGACACCCTACTGTCTGCCCGAACTAACTCACAAGCAAGCTACATGTCATTTTTGTGTCAAGTGACAAAGTATAAAAAATAGGCCTAAAGGCCTATTCATCATAGTCCACTTTTCGGTGAAGAGGTGACCCCCGAAACGGCGGTTAATTGTGTTGAGCGCTGACCACCGCGGCTCAGTGACCTCACGTTGTAGTTTTAGTAAAAACAGAGAGATGTGTTGTGTGAGTGGTGACCACCACCGCGTCATGTTGTAGTTTTCGGTGGTCACCTCCCTCTCTGTCTCTCTCTTTATCTCTGTCTCTCTCTCTCTCTTTCTCTCTCTCTCTCTCTCTCTCTCTCTCTCTCTGAGGTATTTCATGCTAGGTTGCACCACGTTAGTGATTAAGGTATTTGACTCCACCCCCCCACCCCCCCCCCCCCCCCCCCTTTTCTCCTTGCGTCTTTACACGTTTCTCTCTCTACCTCCTGGCCTATTATAGCATAATATTGACGATGGAATCTTAACCCTCTTTTTCAATAATTGTTCAATTCAGATAATGCTTCATTGGCGTGAAGAAGACCGTTCTCATATTATTGCCAAAGCATTCACGACATACAGTGTGTGGTACTAAATGATAACGACAATACATTATTCAGGACAAATAACAAATAATAATATAAGATATGGAATATAAAAATGTCTCTCTCTCTCTCTCCCTCTCCCTCCCCCTCCCTCTGCAGTCTTATCATGGCCGGAGACATGGCTCTAGTGGCGCGAGGGCTGGCCAAGTTGAGCAAGGCAGTCGTGGAGACTCAGGCCAGCGCCATGCGCAGCGGGACAGGTACAGTTACAGACACAGATACTCCCCTCAAAACCCACCAAAGCTGCTATATAACCCGTTCTGACCTGAGATCAGATTCTAACGCACGGAAGAATGGTGGTTCTTTAACGCATTTTGACCTGAGATCAGATTCTAAAAAAAAACAGCAGACCTACAAGCTCGTATAGCGCGCGCTATGAGCTATTTGTGCCACATTTTTACGATTTTTCAAAAATAGCAGACCTACAAGCTCGTAGCTCGTATGAGCTTGTAGATCTGCTGTTTTTCAATAGCTAAAGTATAACATAACGCTTAGTTAAAACACCAAGAATGGGTATCAATGGGTATCAACGCTCCCAACAAAAATGTAGTATTTGTGACACATCTAGGGGCCGCAATCTGCATTCAAAGATGTTCCTAGAAGCTTTGTCATTGGTCGGAAAAGAAAACCCCGGTCGCAATGACTAACCAATCAGGAAGCAGACAGGCAAATCGACCAATGACAAAGCTTCTAGGAAAATCTTTGAATTCAGATTGCGGCCCCCTAGATGTGTCACAGAGACTAATGTTTTTGGGAGCGTGCTACCCATTGCTGGCTGTCTGAATACCAAACAAAAAAGGTCATTAATATGTTAATAATAATAATAATAAAACTTTATTTGTATAGCACCTTTCATGACATGAAATGCAGCTCAAAGTGCTTTACAGAAAAATGGAGGATAAAAGAAAAGCAAGGCAACAACATTAAAAACAAGCAGTAATGCAATACAGTGAAGACATGAATAACAAAAATTAAAAATAAAATATCAATTAAAAGCAATGTTGTAGAAGTGGGTCTTGAGCTTTAAAAATGTCTACAGAGGCTGCCTGACGAAGGTACAGTGGGAGCTTGTTCCATGCCGACGGCCCGTAGAAGCAAAAAGCTGCTTCCCCGTATTTTTTAGTTGCCATTTTTTTTTTGGCAAAGCGAGCAGGCCAGCAGTGGAAGACCTTAGGGGGGCGGTTTGGGACATATTTAGGCAGGCAGTCATGTAGGTAGGAAGGTGCGAGACCATTGAGAGCTTTATAGACAAGTAAAATAATTTTAAAATCAATCCTAAAAACAACCGGAAGCCAGTGCAGTGATGCCAAAACTGGAGTAATATGTTCTCTCATCTTAGTTCTAGTTAAAACTCTGGCTGCTGCATTTTGGACAAGTTGTAATCTGTCAGTTGTTTTCTTAGGCATGTTGACATATTATTGCTTAATGCCATGCATATAAGATCTGATCATCCCAACTTAGTAAGAGGTTCAATGTAAAAAAAATATTAACCCATTCTGACCGGGCACCCATTTTGGTGTTGGCATCATGTTATGCTTTAGCTATTGAAAAATAGCAGATCTACAAGCTCATATCGCGCCACCGAGTGGCGTGATACGAGCTTGTAGGTCTGCTATTTTTGAAAAATCGAAGAACGACTGACATTTTTTAGAATCTGATCTCAGGTCAGAATGGGTTTATCAGAACCAGTGTGTGTCCAGTGGAAACCTCGTATGAATCTGATCTCAGGTCAGAATGGGTTAATATTTAGGACGACCGTTGAGCCGATTCTACTCTATGGCTCCGAATCTATACAAGCTCGAGTTTTGCTTGGATCTTCTGTATCTGCTACTTTTGATGCTTTTCATGTAGTATTATGAAAGGTGCTTAAAAACCCCACAAAAACTTGAAAAAGATACACACCCTTTGTAGCAAAGTGTTGCCTCTTTATTATATAAACCCCTATAAGGAGTCGGTGTTATGGAGTGCATTACCAATGCGTTCCAAATGGATTCTAGAACCGACCTTTGTTGCTGAAGCGTTCTGTCCTCCCTGTCTGTCTGTCTCAGGGCTCCCAGCGGTCGGTGCAGTGGCCGAACAGCTCACAGCTGCTATGACGGCGATGCAGGTACGTGTGTGTATGTGTGTGCGTGCGTGCGTGCGTGTGTTTGTGGGAATGTAATCAAGGCCGTTTAACCACATGATATGCCATATAGGCATTTTATAGGTCTATTTTGCCAATTCCGAAGAATTATCTGTATTTGGCCGCGGCGGACCCCCATCTGAAAATATGTTGTTCGTCCAGCGCGAGCCATCATGGCGACGATGAGGTCAGAAGATTACGGGCCTCAGGACGACAAACAAACAAACAAACAAACAAAAATAATAATAATAACCTCTAAGTGGGTAATGTATTTCATACTGTGTGTTGAGAATGTCCTCAGACAATCCAAATGGCAGCTTTCTCTGGTGGACAAAACCCTTCACAACTCCCCTTTTCCACCACCACAACAACTGCACCAATCACCCACACAGGTGTCTGCCAATCAGCACTCTGGCGGGCTGATTGCCATTGTCGGCTCAAGAGTGCTGATGTGCAGACACCTGTGGGTGATTGATTGGGTGCATTATGTGTTTGTTTCCCCAGGGGCTGACGGGGCAGCAGCAGCAGCAAGCGTCGTCGGGGGAGGACTTCGACGACTTCCCCGCGGTGGACCCGGAGCTCATGGCCGAGTTCAGGGCGGCCGAGGAGGCGGAAGTGTGGCACGCCGCGGGATACGCCGCCGCCGCCGCGGGAGGAAACGGGACGCGGCCGTCGGCGTTGTTCGAGGGCCACGACAACAAGGACCCCGGCTCGCAGTCCGGCGGACAGACCAGGTCCTTCCACCAGGACCCCAGGTATACACACACAACACAAAACCCATTTTATAAGACCTGCAGGGGGACGTGTCTCATGTGACTGTGTCACGTTATAGCTTTGAACCACTTTAAAGGGGATAGTTCAGATTTTTTTCAACTGAAGTTGTATGTAATAATTGCCATTAATAATATAGTGGTTGCAACTGTATTAATTGATTGCCCCCGAGTCCCGCGGTGGGAGTTCTGCTCTGGTTTCGGTGAAATATCAAGTAGTTCCGGTCATTTTGTGGGGGGGTAAAAGTAAAGTAAGGTAAAAGTAAAGTAATCCACAAAACTAACGTCATTTGTATTGTTGAGCTACAGTATTTCTAAAATATTAGTGCAACTTTCGTTCTTTTTTTACCCCCTCTATCACCCAGAACTATGTTTTTTGTGTCCATATCACTACGCCCAAAAAATAGTTCCATGTGATAGAGGAGTCAAAGTTGAACGAAAGTCGCGCTAATATTTTAGAAATAGGTCAACAATACAAATTACGTTCGTTTGGTTGATTAATTTACTTTTACTGCGTGGCCCCCACAGTGCCCCCCCCCCACAAAATGACCGGAACTACTTAACCCATTCTGACCGGGCACCCATTTTGGTGTTCGCATCATGTTATGCTTTACCTATTGAAAAATAGCAGATCTACAAGCTCATATCGCGCCACCGAGTGGCGCGTTACGAGCTTGTAGGTCTGCTATTTTTGAAAAATTCGAAGAACGACTGACATTTTTAGAATCTGATCTCAGGTCAGAATGGGTTCATCAGACCAGTGTGTGTCCAGTGGAAACCTCGTATGAATCTGATCTCAGGTCAGAATGGGTTAAAATTGACCAAAACCAGAGCAGAACTCCCACCACGGGACTCGGGCAATCAATTAATGCAGTTGCAACCACTATATTGATGGCAAGTATTTCACACAACTTAAGAAACCCTTTTGGTGTTAGCATTATGTTATGCTTTAGCTATTGAAAAATAGCAGATCTACAAGCTCATATAGTCTGAGAAGCTAAATGCCATCGAATGGTGGTTCCGTGGATCAAACGCTGAATAATGAACAGGCCTTGATATGAAAGAGGGTTGAAAACCCACTGATCTACAACGTCTCTCGTCGGGTCGTGACCTGATCGACCCATTTAGACCTGAGGACGATTCTATACAAATGCCTTTCTAAATCAGAAAAACCTCATGTTTCTACAGTATGTCAGTGGTTCAGTTTCATGTCGAGGACCCCCAAAAATATATGTTATCGGACCCCCGTCTGAAAATATGTTGTTTTTACGACCAGAAGCAAAGATTTGAGTTAACCCATTCTGACCTGAGATCAGATTCATACGAGGTTTCCACTGGACACACACTGGTCTGATGAACCCATTCTGACCTGAGATCAGATTCTAAAAAATGTCAGTCGCTCTTCGATTTTTCAAAAATAGCAGACCTACAAGCTCGTAGCGCGCCACTCGGTGGCGCGCTATGAGCTTGTAGATCTGCTATTTTTCAATAGCTAAAGCATAACATGATGCTAAACACCAAAATGGGTTCCCGGTCAGAATGGGTTAAAAAACGTTCGCTCTGAAAGAACATTATAATCAAAGATTTGAGGCTCGTTTTAAATGTTTTTTGTGGCCTTTATTTCATATATTTTACGGAGGGATACAGACAGTATAGGCTGACAGGAAATGAGGAGAGAGATGGGGGGGGGGGGAAGACATGCAATAAAGGCCGTCGGGAGTCGAACCCGCGGCACACGACAGCCAGACTTAGGATTACCAGCTCAAGTTAAAAAATAGCAGACCTACATACAAGCTCGTAGCGCTATACGAGCTTGTAGATCTGCTATTTTTCAACGGCTAAAGCATGGGTTCCCCGACCCCCAAAATGGGTTTAAAAGACAGGCGCATGGATAAGATCGCAGATTGATCGGAAAAATAGCCAATCGTCGTTTCTTTTCTTTTGTCCTCCTGCCTGCAGGCGTCTCTCTCTCTGCCACCCGAGTGTCTTCGGCCACCGCCAACAGCTGAGCAGGCACGTTCTCAGGCAGCCGTTCTGCTGGGAGACGGCGGTCAGGCAGCTGGCCGGACCACCCCAACAGCAGCAGCGGGACTACCATCAGGACCCCACCACCGCCCACGCCGCCGCCGCCGCGGCGGTGGGGGGCGGGCTCACTGCCGCCGACCTGGAGAAAGTCCGACAGGGCAAGAGGGACGGCCTTAAACCTCACAGACAGATGGTACGCTCTCTCTCTCTCTCTCTCTCTCTCTCTCTCACCTGGCTGTGGTTTACCAAACGTTTTCACGTCGAGGACCCCCCCCCCCCCCCCCCAAAATTATACTCATTAGCATGACGACTGCGTACTGCTGTACTGTATGTGTGTATACTGTACACCAGTGGTTCCCAAAGTGGGGTCCGCGGGGACCGCCCGGGTGCAGTACTTAGTTTAGACAGTTTTTGGTCTAGACTATAGTCAATGGTTAGATCCAGTCATTAGTCCTATACAACTACAACCTATCTCAAACCCTCACCCTAACCCTAACCTTCCACGGGGCAGCACACCTAAACCTAACCTTAACCCATGTCTAACCAATAAACTAAGTATATGCACGCCAATTTGAAGACAAGAGACGTCTCTCTCTCTCTCTCTCTCTCTCTCTCTCTCTCTCTCTCTCTCTCTCCAGATCAAATGAATCATTCATATCTTATTATATAGCTTAATTTTATAAAGTTATGTAATTATCTCCCCCCCCCCCCACACACACACACGCACGGGCGCGCACACACACACACACACACACACACACACACACACACACACACACACACACACACACACACACACACACACGCGTGCCTTTTGTACACACGACTGTACATATGCATAGAAAAGTATTACGTGTTTGAAATCCTTTCCTTTCTTCTCCAGTTAAGCGAACGAGCCCGGGAGAGGAAAGTGCCCGTCACAAGATTTGGAAGAGTGGTCAACTTTGCAGGTAAACGACCCCGTCTGTCTGTCTGTCTGACTGATGGTTGTCTTGCGTGTTTATTGGCTGGCTCCGTTTGGGCCCAGCTGGCCATTGGCTGGCTCCCAGACAACGAGGCGGGACTTCCCCCCCCCCCCCCCTTACTCTTCGTTGGTTTTTATTTTGACTGAACGGGGGGGGTGGCTCCCGTTCATAGACTGTAACGGTATAGCCACGCCCCTCAGAACATACGCGACTTTATGGTCATCATTTTCCAAAAATAATATTATGACATGAGAAATGAGACTTTAAACTACGTAGTGACTGGAAGCAGAAAGTATTCATGTCATGTTTATTAAGGTAATACAGTCTAGGTGAAGTTGGGCCCAATGACAGACAGCGCCACAACAGGCCATTATATGAACTTTCAGGAAGTCCCGATTTCCTTAGTGGCTTCACAAAATATCTGTCTGACTGCCCCCCCCTGGTGGAGATACAGTATATTAGACTTTTTTTTGGCTCTGAGCCACTCACTCTGCTACACATGCGTGTGCGTAGAACCATGCACACCTCTCTGCTCTCCTGCCTGTCTAGTCCACACTAGCGAGGAAACCTCCTCCTCTAACCATATTTTAACTTTTTTTTGTTTGTTCTTAAAACCAAACACCCTACTTCAGGGGTGCCCAAAAGGTAGATTGCGATCTACCAGTAGATCACATTATAGGCTGCGTTACCGGCTAATCCTGGGTCACTGCGTTCAGGACCGTCTGCCCTCGTCCATGTTTTATAAAAATGTCTTTAATCATATATCAAACGGGATAGCTGAAATCCATTTATTTACTTCTTTTTGGGGGTCATGCCTTCTTCAGCGAAACCTAGACACGTTTTTCGCGCGTCGTGCGCACTGCCGTTCACTCACTCGTTTATACGGCCCCCGACAAAACTGTCTTATTCTCTCTTAAATCTTTACGTCGCTCTCCAATCCATGGCTTTTAAACTAAATCAACATTGAACCAACAGAGAGACATGGAACCAGAGAGCACCGGGCCCTGAGTTCTAATCCTGACTGTGGGTTTTGATGCTGCACACAAGATTTCATACAGTATAGGTTAATCTTCTGTTTGACCCCCATGACTGGTCTCGCAACCTGTGTGTGTGTGTGTGTGTGTGTGTGTGTGTGCACTCTGTGTACTTTAGGAATAGCAGGTGTTGCCCTCAGTAATAGACACACACACACACACACACACACACAAACAGGTAGCGATTTGCGTTGACGTCACCAATTGTGTTGATTCATGCAAATCCGTTGAGAAATGAGGGGGGGGGGGTATTTTTGGGGGGCTTTTTGCCTATATTGATAGATATATATAGTAGTTTAGTCGACAGGAAACGGGGAAGACGCACAAGCAAAGTTCGTCGGGATCGGGACTCGAACCCGCAAACACACTGCGGGTTACCAGCCAAGGTGCCTCATGGACCACTGAGCCATGGCCCAGGCCCGGTATACGGAGCGATATTTTTACGACGGACCGTAATGACATCATGCTGCTTGCAAGCGTCAACAAACCACAGCTGGGTTTGAAGGCCTGGGTGACGCGAGGTTGAACAGCTGGTCTGGGTGAGCGTGGGGGGGGGCAGTGTGTGTGTGTGTGTGTGTGTGTGTGTGTGTGTGATTGACGGCAGCAGACACCTGTGCTGAGTCATGGGTGACAAAATGCAACATCAGAGGTCAGAGAATTCCACAGAGAATCCCCCCCCCCCCCCATATGTTGAGACCAGGTTATTTGCGGTGTCATTTGTCCGAACTCACTCTCGCAAACTCACTCTCAGATTTTTCTTTTTTTCAAATGATTGCCAAAGCCTGCTATTGGGAATGAACTCCAACATGTCTGTGTGTGTGTGTGTGTGTGTGTGTGTGTGTGTGTGTGTGTGTGTGTGTGTCTCCCATAGGTCTTGCCGTGGGCTTGGGTTTCGGAGCGTTGGCAGAAGTAGCCAAGCAGAGCATGCGGGGTCCGGCGGAGACGACAGGTAAAAAAAAAACACGTGAACATGCCACTCAGTGACAGTCCCTCGTGGGCCATTATTCTCCCGCTCCAATGACACGGTACAAGCACATTAGCAGTTTAGCAGTGGGCGTGGCTTTCTGGGACCCACTGAAAAATGTGCCATTCGTTTGTACTGTAGCTAAAATGAACACTGGTTCATTCCCGGTTTTCTGGCCTCAACAGTTAATTTGTGTGTGCGTGTGCGTGTGCGTGTGTGTGCGTGCGTGCGTGTGTGTGCGGTCGCAGGCGAGAACGCCAAGACGTCCATCCTGGACTCGGCCTTCCTGTCGGAGGCCAACGCCGAGCGCATCGTCAACACGCTGTGTAAGGTCAGAGGGGCCGCGCTCAAACTGGGACAGATGCTCAGCATACAAGGTGAGGAACAGAGCCTTGATTAGCATCATCGGTAACACCTGTGAAATACTGTAGCCCATTGCCCAAGACAGACAAAGAGGAAACAAAAGGCTTGTGGGACTTGTAGTTCTCAATTAAAAAACAACCAACCAACAAACAAACAAAAAAAGCCCAGTGTTTTTTTACCTTCGGGGTATAACTGGAGGCACGCAACGCACGCAACGTTGTGTTAATGTCTCTATAGAAAGTTAATGCTTTTAAATCGGGTCTAAAATGAGTTAATAGCCCCCGGCCCCGCGGGCCGTTTTGGTTGACTTTGTGCAGTTAGTTAATAGTTATAGTTATTAGTTGCACACGTGTAACTTGTTTACGACGCCTCAAGTTGCAGCGTCCGGCGTAAATCAGACCGTCATTCCCAATGGCAGCTGCCCTCGCGAGTAATTAAGTTGCCACATTATGTCACAGTCGGATACAGTAGATGGTGGTGGAGCCACGGCCGTAAACATGTCACCGGGTTATGATTTGGATTTATGGCTGTTTTTTTTTTTTTTTCTTTTACCTTTTAACTCGATAGGTGCATGGTGTTGCAAAACATTTGCCACGACATTTGGAATTAGCCCATTTTTGGGGCGGGAACCCCTTTTGGTGTTAGCATTATGTTATGCTTTAGCTATTGAAAAATAGCAGATCTACAGTAGGTCTGCTATTTTTGAAAAATCGAAGAATGACTGACACAGAAACATAGCTTTTTCGGAAAACCGTCAGGATTTAGAAGACATTTTCAGAATCTGATCTCGGGTCAAAATGGGTTAGTCTACTGGAAGCCCCCATATAGGTCCCATGTTAGACCCAGAAATATTGGTTAGTAAAAACCGGTTGGACGTAGCGCGTGGAAGGAACACGTTATTAAATATTGGTTAGTATAAACCGGTTGGACGTAGCGCGTGGAAGGAACATGTTATTAAATATTGGTTAGTATAAACCGGTTGGACGTAGCGCGTGGAAGGAACACGTTATTAAATATGGGTTAGTATAAACCGGTTGGACGTAGCGCGTGGAAGGAACACGTTATTAAATATTGGTTAGTATAAACCGGTTGGACGTAGCGCGTGGAAGGAACACGTCATTAAATATTGGTTAGTATAAACCGGTTGGACGTAGCGCGTGGAAGGAACACGTTATTCCAAACAGTTCCCTCCCCTCTCCATCAGTTTAGAATTTAGAGACCAGGATTACGTCATGTCTTTTTTCCTATTATTATTATTATTATTATTATTATTATTGGTTGTACTGTAGTGGTCATCATCATCAGTCCATTGTGTGTGAAGGTATGTGGTGTCATGGCCGCTCCCACTGCCCTGCACTGTTACGTGGTGTACCAACCCCCGCTTGTGTTTGTCCGTTGTGCTCCAGACGATGCCTTCATCAACCCCCAGCTCGCCAAGATCTTCGAGCGAGTCCGGCAGAGTGCCGACTTCATGCCCATCAAACAGATGATGGTACGTACATGCGGTTAACTTTGTTCTGCTTCTCCTCGGAGACGTGTCCTCGCGGTCGACCGTTACAGAAGTTTAATGAGCAACTCGCAAAATTAATTAACTCGAGGCAACTCGTTGATAGAGGTCAGAGTGTGCGTCTACACTGAGAGTGTAGACGTTTGTATTGCATTCGTACACTCTCAGAGTTACACAACCCGCAACGGGGGGCCATTTGGAAACCCACTCAAGGATCACTTTGAGTGTCTCCAGTGAGCCAACATTATGCAACAATGGCAGCATCCCTGACTGTGACCTGCATCCAGACAGTCGCGTCACGAAGACGCAAGATGCCTATATTATAGCCCTAACCCATTCTGGACGGGAACCCCTTTTAGCTATTGAAAGATAGCAGATCTACAAGCTCATGCTACGAGCTTGTATATAGGTCTGCTATTTATTTTTGAAAAGTCGTGAACATTTTGCCGCACGAGCGTCACTTTCCGTCCACCAAGCTTCAGAATCCTGTAGACTTTTATTTGAAGACTCTTACACATTTCCACGTGTGTGTGTGTGTGTGTGTGTGTGTGTGTGTGTGTGTGTGTGTGTGTGTGTGTGTGTGTGCGTGTGTGTGCGTGTGTCTGTGTGTCTGTGCAGAAAGCGCTGAACAAGGACCTGGGTCCCAACTGGAGGGACCAGCTGGAGATGTTTGAGGAGCGGCCGTTTGCCGCCGCCTCCATCGGGCAGGTTCACCTGGCCCGGATGAAGGACGGCCGGGAGGTCGCCATGAAAATACAGGTTGGTGTGTGTGTGTGTGTGTGTGTGTGTGTGTGTGCGTGTGCGCGTGCGCGTGCGTTCTGATAACATAGTTTAGTTTAGTGGAAATTAATTTAGAAACAAAGATTGCCGATGAATGATGTCTTCTGGCACGCTTCCCTTCTCACACAAACGCATGCTTGTTCAGACACACACACACGCGCGCACACACACACACACACGCAGAGAGAAAGGCACAGAAGTATGTCCACGTGCTGGAGATCTGTGGCACTGTGGCTTTTTTTCCTCTTTCCACATCCCACAAATTGATCACACGCTTCTTGGTGCAATGGAACCAGACGCTTGATGTTTATCATGTCCTGTGACGATGAGGATCGGCCTAATGGGCTCCGCTCAGCGGTGAACCCATTCTGACCTGAGATCAGATTCATACGAGGTTTCCACTGGACACACACACTGGTCTGATTAACCCATTCTGACCTGAGATCAGATTTTATAAAATGTCAGTCGTTTTTGTGTTCCTCTGTACATCGTACTACGCAGTAAAAGTCCTCAGGGTTATAGCTTTGGAATAAAACAACATAAAAAACACATGTCATTACTTGGTCTGGAAACATGTTTATATACGGACACGCATTTCCCTCTACAATTGTGTCTCTGTCGATGAACGTGGAGATCAAACTTCTGATTTAATGCACACACACACACACACACACACACACACACACACACGTCATTATTGATTATTTGTCTTATCGATTATTCTGTTGATTACTTTTCTGATTAAGCGAATAAGCTAGTGGTGCTAACCACTCCTATAGACTGTGTGTCTCTGTCTGTCTGTCTGTCTGTCGGATAGTGTTTGTTGACCACCAAGTGTCACTGTTGTGCAGCCTCACACACACACACACACACACACACACACACATATAGTGACGCTGCTGTGACGTTAAACTGTGACACTTTGCCTTCCCTTTGTCTCCCTGCCTCTGTTTTGTCCCACCGTGGCCCTGCAGTACCCCGGTGTGGCGCAGAGCATCAACAGTGACGTAAACAACCTCATGACGGTGCTGAGCATGAGCAACGCTCTCCCGGAAGGTAAAAACAACTGGGCTTTCTTCTTTTTTTTTGGGTTGTTTTTAATTGAGAACTCCCACAAGTCCCACAAGCCTTTGTTTCCTCTTTGTCTGTCTTGAGCAATGGGCTACAGTGTATATATATATATATGCACTTTCACAGGTGTTACCGATGATGCTAATTAAGGTTCTGTTCCATTTGAGTGTACAGTGGTTCTCAAACCTTTTAATTTTCAAGGAACCCCCTTAACTCTTGGAGTGTACAGATGGAACCATTTGAACACTCTCAGAGTTACACGCCCCGTACAGGGGGCCATTTGGAACCCACTCAAGGACACTTGATGGGCATATAGCCCATTACATTCCCTCTCCGTCTCTTTCACTCACTTGTACAATATCTTTCTTTGAGCATAAGCATAAACGTTAAGTCTCTATACCGTCCCACGTATCGCAGGTCTGTTTCCGGAGCATATGATCGAGGTGATGAGGAAGGAGTTGGAGAAGGAGTGCGACTACATCCGAGAGGCCCAGTGTGCCAAGAAGTTCAGGTGAGCCTCGCCTCCAACTTCCACAGCGGATTGCTCCTTTAGTGGGAGCCGTGTCGTCGACGTCGTCGACTAATAGGCCCCAGCTGTGGGGACTAATAGGCCCCCCATTTAGCACTAGGGCTGCAACGATTCATCGATTGATCGTAATCGAATCGATTATTCTATTAGTTGTCAGCTAATTTAGTAATCGATTAATCGCATCGGCAACTAATAACTATTTATTTTTGCAATTTATCATAGGTGATTTCCATGCACTTAGCCATAGTTTAACCCATTCTGACCGGGCACCCATTTTGGTGTCAGCATCATGTCATGCTTTAGCTATTGAAAAATAGCAGATCTACAAGCTCATAGCGCGCCACCGAGTGGCGCGCTACGAGCTTGTAGGTCTGCTATTTTTGAAAAATCGAAGAGCGACTGACATTTTTTAGAATCTGATCTCAGTTCAGAATGGGTTGTTCAGACCAGTGTGTGTCCAGTGGAAACCTCGTATGAATCTGATCTCAGGTCAGAATGGGTTAAGTAAGTAAGTAGTGTAAGTGAAGCAAAAGAGAAGTGAGCCATCTCTCTTCCCTTACAATCTGGTGATAGTTGCCCAGCAGCGACTGCAAAGCTAAATATGACACGTAGCGATTATAATATCAAGAACAAGAACAATGTTTATTATTAAATGACCTACTGTATTTGAGTTCAGACGAGTGCTGTTCCTTCTAGACTGACACATGTGTAGCTGTTCTTTAATCAAATGTACGCAGTCAGAATAAGCCTATAAAGACACCATGAGTTGCTTTAATTCATTTTAATTTTATTTGAATCGCAGCCTAATCACAGCTAAATAAGTGTCATAATCCGATTCATCGGCAGATGAATCGATTATGAAAATAATCGTTAGTTGCAGCCATTTTTGGTGTTTTAAGCATTATGTCATACTTTAGCTATTGAAAAAAATAGCAGATCTACAAGCTCATAGCGCGGCACTACGAGCTTGTAGGTCTGCTATTTTTGAGAAATCGTGAAAATGTGGCCCAGATGTTTGAATATATTCTTTCAGAGTGAACGTTTTCAACGGCATATTATCAGATGAGGGTCGGCGGGCCAAATACATTATATTTTTGGTGGGTCCTTGACATGAACAGGCTTTGAACAACTGACATAGAAACACGAGGCCGTTCAGAAGACTGTCAGGATTTAGAAGTAATTCGTAGAGTCAAGCTCAGGTCCAAATGGGTTAAAATGAGTCACTTGACTCATTTAAACAAATCTGATACCAATCTGGTATCAAATAACAAATCTGATACCAATCTGGATGTGAAACAAAAATGTTTTGTCGGCTACCCTTTTTTCACTGACGGAAACTAAATGGAAACTAAAAGAAAACTAAGCTATCGTGACTAAAACGAAATATATTGACAATATGGTCAACAAATAAAAACTAGACTAAAATGTCAGGGAGGGACTAGTGGAGAAGAGATCCAGTATTTAAGTCATTTTACACATGGCTCCATGTGTAATATATGACTAGAGTCTCCCCACCCATGCCAGTGAACTTGATTCTTATTATACCCAACAGCGCCACCCCATGGTCACATGAATCAGATTGACATGTTTCACCCATTTGGGTGATACAGACACTCTATCACGCAGGCACGCACACAGACGTGTGCCCTTTGCAGTCTATAATAGATACTTACTGTAGCTTTCTCCTTGCTTGTTGTTGTGGTCAGATGTCCCGGCGCTTTGATCCGTGGCAGAGCTATTTAATGGCCGACCTGCTAAAGATAGACACTGTCTCTGAACAGTCCGCTTGTCTGTATTTATCTTCATCATTATTTTCTCATTCTCGGAGGAGAAAAGCCTGTTGTACTCCAAAATCGGTGGGCAAAACCATACCTATATTAAATTGTTTATAGGATCAGTAAAGGATCAAGTAAATGAATACATGATAACCCTTACACAGTAGTAAAGAAAAACGGGTCTGTGTGTGTGTTCAACTTGGTGTACACGGTACATAATTATAACCCAGGGTACATTATGTGTGTGTTCAACTTGGTGTACACGGTACATAATTATAACCCAGCGTACATTCTGTGTGTGTTCAACTTGGTGTACACGGTACATAATTATAACCCAGCGTACATTCTGTGTGTGTTCAACTTGGTGTACACGGTACATAATTATAACCCAGCGTACATTCTGTGTGTGTTCAAACTTGGTGTACACGGTACATAATTATAACCCAGGGTACATTCTGTGTGTGTTCAACTTGGTGTACACGGTACATAATTATAACCCAGCGTACATTCTGTGTGTGTTCAACTTGGTGTACACGGTACATAATTATAACCCAGGGTACATTATGTGTGTGTTCCACTTGGTGTACACGGTACATAATTATAACCCAGGGTACATTATGTGTGTGTTCAACTTGGTGTACACGGTACATAATTATAACCCAGCGTACATTCTGTGTGTGTTCAACTTGGTGTACACGGTACATAATTATAACCCAGGGTACATTCTGTGTGGCTTCCAGGGTGCTGCTGAAGGACCACCCGTTCTTCTACGTGCCAGAGGTGGTGGACGAGCTGAGCAGCAGACACGTCCTGACCACAGAGCTGGTCCCTGGCGTCCCCCTGGAGCAGGCCAATGGCCTGTCCCAGGACCTGAAGAACGAGGTATAGAATATTCTAGTGTTATTAATATTTATGATACTGTAGTGGAGCAGCCCCCGGCCGGGAGAGGCCTCTCCCCAGGAGAACCCGAAGAACAGTGTTGATTTTTGACAGCACATTTTTTGGTTTTGGTTTTAGTTTATATATAGTCTCTTGAATAGTTTTCATTTATAGTTTTGGCCACCCGGAATTGTTTTAGTAGTGTACAGTACAGTCTAGTTTCAGTCGAAATACATATCACGAGATTTTAGTCTACTGAATCTAACATGTTGATTTAGTCGACTAAAATGTATTTTGGCGGGCCTTGATGCCGTCGCAATGACTGCTTTTTAACACTTGCTAAAAAAAATGCCGATCTACAAGCTCACGACGCGTGCTATTTTCAGCATGCAACCAAGTGTAAAATGACTTATACTGGATCTCTTGTCCACTAGTCCCTTCCTAACATTTTGGTCTAGTTTGTATTTGTTGACGAAATTGTCAATATATTTAGTTTTTGTTTAATACTATGCTAACATTATTTCTCTCTCTCTCCCCCTCTCTCTCTCTCTCTCTCTCTCTCTCTCTCTCTCTCTCTCTCTCTCTCTCTCTCTCTCTCTCAGATCTGTTACAACATCCTGCACTTGTGTCTGAGGGAGTTGTTTGAGTTCAGGTTCATGCAGACAGACCCCAACTGGTCCAACTTCTTCTATGACCCACAGACGCACAAGGTGAGTCCGTCTGCGTGATAAAAGGGTGGCGAGACGCCGCTCGTGTCAGGAGTCTCTTCCTGGTTTTTTTTAGACAGCCGGTGGTGGGTCATGGAAGTGAAGCCCCGCCCACGCTTCAACTCGCAGCGTCGGCCAGAAAGCCCCGGAAACGCTCTGCCGACGCTGAAAGTCGCAGTGTGTGTGGGGTGGAGCTTCATTTCCATCCAGCATGCTGTCTGAAGACCCGCAAGAGAGTCCTCCATCTTGCATCTTCGTGACGACTGGCTGGATGCAGGTACTCTGTGTCGTGAACTACATCTGCTGCTGTATCAGGGGCGTCAATCCAGTTATCGTATGCGTTATTGTCCCCTTTTATTGTATGCAACCATTCATTTATTGTCACGTCATTATAGGCAAACATTTTCTCTTTTCGCCCCACAAACAAAGAGCGAAAATAGTCGCTTTGGCGAAGCGTCGAGAGCTTGTGGAGCAATTTTAAACGTGCGGCTTTAGTGGTAGCGTATTTTGTGTCACCGCCTATTTCACCCCTGCATGTTTGATCCATGCTATTAGTTTAGTTATGTTTATTCTAAGCGGCTGTTGCTTCCCTCTAGGTGGCGCTGTTGGACTTCGGAGCCAGCAGGAGTTTTGACGAGAGCTTCACGGACCTCTACATCGAGGTGAGGAGTGTGAGGAGTGTGGCTGCAGTGTTGTTTTTGGCAGCAATTTTAGTCACCTGCAATGTTTTAGTGTTAGTCCAGTTTTAGTCGACTAAATATCTTGAGATTTTAGTCGACTAAATATGCAGTCGTATTTAGTCGACTAGAATGTATTTTGGCGGGCCTTCGATGCCGTCGTAATGACTGTTTTCTTCACTTACTGAAAATAGATGTTCTATTTTCAGCATGCAACTAATTGTAAAATGTGTCATACTGGATCTCTTGTGCACTAGTCCCTTCCTGACACTTTAGTCTAGTTTTTATTTGTTGACGAAATTGTCAGTATATTTAGTCTTAGTTTTAGTCATCATAGCTTAGTCTTCATTTAGTTTCCATTGAGTTTTCGTCAGTGAAAAAAGGTAGTCGACGGACATTTTCCGTCTTGGTTTTAGTCGAGGAAAAAAACACTGCGTGGCTGTCGGTCTGCGGACAAGCTCACGTGATACTAACGAGGCTGATTGGAAATGCTCTTGTTTCTGGTGCACATTGACATCCTTCTCCAATATTTCAAAGTATCTCTGCGGTCTGGAGGAAACCACGTACCCCCAAAAATGTTAATGTTTTTTTCAGGAAAAGAAACAAACATCCAACTCAAGTGGAGTTAGGATGTTTTTGTCAAAGCGCTTTTTTTATTATTTTCATTGGTTCAATATATATTTTTTAACCAACACACCAAGGGTAGAAGAAAAAGGCATGGCTAAACGGGAGGAGTTAGCTAGTTTTGGCAGAAAGATTGAGGATCCAATGGAGGTTAGGAGGTTCGCGAGATTAGCCCATTCTGACCTGAGATCAGATTCATACGAGGTTTCCACTGGACACACACTGGTCTGATGAACCCATTCTGACCTGAGATCAGATTCTAAAAATGTCAGTCGTTCTTCGAATTTTTCAAAAATAGCAGACCTACAAGCTCGTATCGCGCCACTCGGTGGCGCGATATGAGCTTGTAGATCTGCTATTTTTCAATAGGTAAAGCATAACATGATGCTAACACCAAAATGGGTGCCCGGTCAGAATGGGTTAGTCGTTTGCCTGGGACACAAACTATAGGGGAAATAGCAGATCTACAAGCGCCACAAGCTTGTCGATTGGCCATTTGTTTTCTAATTTATTTCTTCGTGAAATCACTGAAATTAATCATTTATATATATATTTTTAAATTCATGAAAAGAGTTATTTGAAATGTGTTGAAATAATAATTTAGAGCTGAGGTCCATTCTACAAATGTCTTCTAAATCCTGACAGTTTTCTATGTCAGTGGTTCTCAACTGTCTTCATGTCAACGACCCCCAGAATTATCTGTATTTGTCCGCCGACCCCCCCGTCTGAAAGTATATAGTTCCAGGGGACGTCCCAGAAGCAAATCGTTTTCACGATTTTTCAAAAAAATAGCAGACCTACAAGCTTGTAGATCTTGCTATTTTTCAATAACTAAAGTATAACATAATGGTTAAAACACCAAAAGGAGAGGCCTGGGCCCCATGGCTCAGTGGTCCAGGCACCTTGGCTGTGGCAATCCAGCCTGGCAGTGTGGCCGCGGGTTCGACTCCCGATCCCGACAGCCCTCACTGCATGCCCCCCCCCCCCCCATCTCTCTTCCCCATTACCTGTCTGTCCGCATACTGTCTGTCCCTCCATAAGCATTTACTTCCCGCCCCAAAATTGGGTTAAAAACTAAATGTAGGAAAGCAAAAAAAAAACCAAATAGACCCACACACCAAATGGGCTGTTTGGCGACTGACCAGTGGGATCAGAGGAGGAGGAGGAGCCAGTGTGTGTGTGTGTGTGTGTGACGGAGCTCTTTGTGTGTTTCGCAGGTCATTCGTTCAGCGGCCAAAGGCGACAGAGACGGCGTTCTGAAGAAATCCATCGAGCTCAAGTTCCTCACCGGATATGAGACCAAGGTATGTCTGTCTGTCTTGTCTGTCTGTCTGTCTGTCTGTCTGTCTGTCTTGTCTGTCTTGTCTGTCTTGTCTGTCTTGTCTGTCTTGTCTGTCTTGTCTGTCTTGTCTGTCTTGTCTGTCTTGTCTGTCTTGTCTGTCTTGTCTGTCTTGTCTGTCTTGTCTGTCTTGTCTTGTCTTGTCTGTCTGTCTGTCTGTCTGTCTGTCTGTCTGTCTGTCTGTCTGTCTGTCTGTCTGTCTGTCTGTCTGTCTGTCTTGTCTGTCTTGTCTGTCTGTCTGTCTGTCTGTCTTGTCTGTCTTGTCTGTCTGTCTTGTCTGTCTCAAGTAACGCCGTCAATAAGTTGGCAAACTATATTACTGTATAAACAAGACGTGCAACTTTCAATAATACAACACTATATATACACCAGGGGTCGGCAACCTTTTTTTGACACGAAGCGCCATGTTTTTCATTTCCTTGATAGTCAGTCTGTGCCATATGAACATTAAGTTATAATTATGCCACCACATCAACTTTAAACATTGCCCAATTGATTTAGATTTGTCCATACATAACGACCTTTTCCCCCCGTGCCAATGTTGGCGTCCGTACCAAAGGTTGCCTGCTCCTAACCTAATATACACCCTCATCAGTGCTACCATAGTGCAAGACGAAGGGAAATGAACACGTGTCACTGCGTGTTCCACAGTTTTTGTCCCCCAAACTTTTCCTGTCAAGGACCCCCACATTGACACATTTGAAAAGCTATTCCGTACATAGGACGTCGCCACACGTCATAGGGGTCCCAACCGACGCGTACATAGGACGTCCTCAGACCTCAATGATACCGGGGCGAGATAAGAATATTCTGATTTTTTTCCCGTAGCTTGCCGTTGACTTAGCTGTTAGCGCAGCGGAAAAGAATGACTCGTCTCTCCTAATCCCACGGCCGCTCTCCGTGGTCATGAACGGATCGACGTATACTGGCGCTTCATTTCTGCTCCTCGTCCGTCTCTCCCGCAAAAATATGAACGCTTTTTTGGATCATATATCGTTATACATCAAAACGATCGCAATGTAAGCTAGCTAATGTAAAGTAAACTTTTTTTTTTTAGTTGATTGTTTCCGGGTCGTGGGTTTCAGAGTAAAAAGCGACCAGACAACTCTGGCACCCCCAGAGCTTCCTATTTTGAAGAACTTCCGGCACTGATTGTGTTAATGGAAATTCTATTTCTGGGAGGACCCCAATTTATGTTGTAAAATCAATGTTAAAGGTATATTCAGTGATTTCACTTAATTCAAATATCACTTATTTTTTTGTTTTGTTGTGATACTACTATAGAGTGTGCTGACCATATAAGGAGTTCCTCCCTGTCCCCAGTTAACCCCTGGGGGTCAAAAAACCTTAGGTTTCGTTTTTTGGCTCTCTATCCTGATTGGATGAAAGGCTTAGGTCCCACAGCCAAAAACGAAACCTAAGGTTTTTTGAGTGAAATCACTGAATATACCTTTAATTTCACTCTGAGTTACAGACCCATAAGGCTTCCAAACTTACGCGTCTCTTTCCCGGCACGCTCTCTCTCTCTCTCTCTCTCTCTCTCTCTCTCTCTCTCTCTCTCTCTCTCTCTCTCTCTCTCTCTCTCTCTCTCTCTCTCTAGGCGATGCTGAACGCCCACGTGGACGCGGTGATGATCCTGGGCGAGGCCTTCGACTCCGTGGAGCCCTTCGACTTCGGCGCCCAGTCGACCACGCAGCGCATCCACGACCTCATCCCCGTCATGCTCAAGCAGCGCCTCACGCCGCCGCCCGAGGAGACCTACTCGCTGCACCGCAAGATGGGCGGCTCCTTCCTCATCTGCTCGCGGCTCGGCGCCAAGCTGCCCTGCCGGGGGATGTTCCAGGGGGTGTACGAGAAGTACTGGGCGGACCGCCGCCAGCAGGGCCCCACCACGACCGCCGCCCCCGCTACCTCCGACGACGACGACACCACCACCACCACGGCATTATAATAAGCACCAATTCCCATTTCCCCCCCGAGAGACGGTTGTTGTCATGGGACGGGATCCTCATGGGGCCGATGGATGGATGGATGGATGGATGGATGGGACTGAGGGAACGGACGGAAGGGGGAGGAGAGGTACAGAGCCTTCGGTATAGGAGAAGTGAGTTTGGGGGGCGATGGTTTTGCTTTGAGACAGCCATGGTTTATGTGTGTATGTTGTTGTGTATTTGGCCCCCCCACACGGATATCCACCCATCTGAAAATATCGTGTGCCGCCACGGAGGAGATTTGGGGGTGAGGGGGATGGGGGGAGAGAATAAGTACAGTATACGATGAGGTTTTTATTTCAAGAATTTCCAGATTTTTTTTTTCAAAATGCTTTGAAAATAGCAGATCTTTTTAAGTAAGCAGCTATAGCAGATCCACAAGCTCACAACACGTCGTCGCGATGAGCTGGTAGATAAGTCAATTTTTTTCCCCCGAATAGCCGAAGTGCATGTCATTTTGCGGGGGGGGGGGGGGGGGGGGGGGGGGCATGGAACCCCCTCAAGGTACCCCTGGGGGAGGGGGGGGGGGGGGGGGTCCTCTGTCCTCTGTGGGACCCCACTGTGTTAGCAGCTGCTATTTCACTGCCAGCTGAGTTTTAGGATGCTGTCTTTTTTTCTCCCCACCACAGAGATGCGATGGGATTTTGTGTGTAAGACTTTTGAATGCTCGAGTTTTTTTTACGTAAGTAAAAGTATTAATACTGCAGTAATAGTAAAAAATGTACAAAAGTATTGAAATTAGAGCGCAATTGAAAATGGACGAAACTCACTGGTTAATACTTGTTAATAGTAACTGGTTCTGAAAAGTGTGGTTTGTATAGACCTCGTGTCTATATATAAAAGCTGTAATGCGACACACGTTTGATAGAGGCTCTCATAATATTCAACGACTATACAGTCATTTCACTGACATTTAGCTGTCACTCATACTTTGCTGGATATGGGCGTCGCGCTCCCTGGAAATAATACGTTGTTTTCGGTAAGCGGCAGTATCGTAAACAAATGCCGCATTGGTCCGTGGGAAGTGATCAAGTTTAGATTAATTCGGGGCCATCGAAACAAAACGTGACGGTCTCGTAGAATCTGCAACAAGCGAATGTGAAATCAAAGAGAGACATTTTTCAGATTTCAACGTATGGCATCATGTCGTTTGGAAGCATACAGCCTGAACTGTCGTAATAATCCACGATCCTCATGAAACAATTTAAAAATAAAAAGAATCATAAAATACATGCCTTGTATGTACTTGTATGTCGCACATTCTATCAAATCTTTTCGCAAAATGTCAACAGTTTTGATGATTTCTTTTTATAGAGAGAGAGAGAGAGAGAGACAGACAGACAAAACAAAGAGTACAGCGTAGTAATGTAACTATTAATGGTGACCCCCTGAGTGACAGGAGAACCCATAATATTATGCTTTCAAACGCCTCTTCTCAGGGTGGTCTTTTGCTCTGTTTTCTGAGTAAAAGGAAATGGTCGAATAATAGGAAAGCCTTATTTCACATGACGGAAGCAATTTGAATCTGTTCGTTCGTTCGTTCGTTCGTTCGTTGACCTATTATGATCTTTCTGAGGGCATGGAGTTGAGACTCCGAGGAACTGCTCCATTCTCGACCGTGTGTACAGCTCACAGCATCATCTGAATTGGACCCTATATCGCTTATTCAGAGGCAGATGTACCGATAATGGAGCGCTCGATATGCACAGCATGAAAGTCATTTTCTTTTTTTAGCTCGGTGAATGTGCAAACGGAAAGGCCCAACGAGGAGGTTTATATGGAGGGCCTAAATAAAGGGTGTTCGCTGGTTTATGGATGTGGCGAGAGAGTACATGCAGGTGGCTGGACTGACCCGAGGAAGACGCGGAGAACTAGCCTGGCACAGACAGGCCAGACTGATGTCACTGCATAGATGTTAGTCAGGAACTTCAGACTAGTATCACTGCATAGATATTAGTCTGGAACTTCAGACTGTAATATCACTGCATAGATATTAGTCTGGAACTTCAGACTGTAATATCACTGCATAGATATTAGTCAGGAACTTCAGACTAGTATCACTGCATAGATACTAGTCTGGAACTTCAGACTAGTATCACTGCATAGATACTAGTCTGGAACTTCAGACTAGTATCACTGCATAGATACTAGTCTGGAACTTCAGACTGGTATCACTGCATAGATATTAGTCTGGAACTTCAGACTGGTATCACTGCATAGATATTAGTCTGGAACTTCGGTGTGGGAGATTGATTTCCAAGTGGCGGTTAAAAGACAGATTCCAACGTCACAGCGAAAAAAAACAAAAAGGCCCACTTTGAATAGTGGGCTCTGATTTGTCACCCCACCACTCTGGGGTGAGCGTGATGTAATTCAAACTGAACAGAGGAAACGGGGGGGTGATCCGCTGTGGCGAACCGTGGTGGGAATTATAGCCAAGATAAAGAGGAGCGTACAAATAGAGCGCCGCAGTCAATAAATAGCAGACTGCATTGGTACTTTGTGTTGTATTTTGTTACAGTATAGTAGTTCTGGGGAGTATTTGTACTTTTGTATGTATATATTTTTGCGTCATCAGGGACTTTCATGTTTAGGGAATTCTGATGGATCAATGAAGCGTGTTACATTAAAAAAATAATCATGAACCAGGGCATGCACCATGCTAACTTGTGACAGTGGGGCTAGCATTGTCTAATCCAGTGGTTTTCAACCAGTGGTCCCTTATCCACACTTTTCCTGGGCTGTGTGTGATCCAGTTCCTGTCGATTTGATCCAATGAAACTGGTCAGATGATCAATGATATCCAATGAAATCAACAGGAACTGGAGCACACACAGCCCAGGAAAAGTGTGGATAGATTTTTAACTCTTGAGAGCGTAAAATGAAACCAAATGGACCCGTCCCATTTGGTTTCATTTTACGCTCTCTCCAGAGTTACAACATTGTTCAACATCTGCATTCCTTCATTTTTCAAGAAGTCTACACAATTGGAGAATGTAGAAGAATCGTTATTTGTTATTTTTGATCGTTTGCCATTTGCATGGAATTGTAGACAAAATCGTATCCCGACGACAACAAAATGTTGTTTAGTTTAGGCTCCGTTAGCTATAGTCTAAATGTCACCTAACGGTTGTCTGTGGCTCAAAATAATGGGCCTTGAAATGAAACGGGTTGAAAACCACTGGTGTAGATACTGGTGTATCTATACTGTTGAGTGAGTTGTCTGAATTTGGCTGTAATGAATGATGTGCTGTGTGAATCTCAAGAACAAAATAAAAAAAAACAATGTGCCTGTAGTTTAGCGAAATGCCGCATGCTCCTTTTTCGTAATTATCAAGGATCAAAAGAAGAACTTCTTCTTACAAAACAAGTTTTAACTTTTCTAATCAAACGTGTTCTTAGTGAATTGTCATGCATTTTACAGTATGGAAAGATTAAATCGTTTGATTTGCCTATTTCCATGTTTCCGTGTTCCTCCTTCGTGTGACTTCCTTTTGAAATCTCTTCCTGAGAGAAAGCCTAAAAACATTGTTATTAGACTACTACTGTACAACTCTTGGTATGAAAACCACCGAATGTTGAGAATTTCCACATGAAACAACAATTCCTTTATTAGAATGTGAATGAATAGAATCCCCAATGTGAGCGAGAAGGACATTTCCCAACACTTTTTGGCCAGTAATGTCAATGTGTTGCCAATAGATGTCGCTGTTGTATGCCATACATGGTTCAAAAGGTACCACTATTATTTGCAAAGGCTTTGAAGTATTTCAGTTATAAAAGGAAAAAAAACACACTTTATTAGGAATCACTCAAATGACCTCACATAGTTTCTTAGTTTGAAATGGGAAGTGTGGACAAAAAACGTCAGTTTGTAAATAGTTTTTTAAACCTTTACCAAACCCATATTGTACACTTCAATCAGTGATGGAAGTAGGAAGGGGAGTTTGTGCTTGAATCAGTGATGGAAAAAGTACTCAAATGTGTTAATATACTGCATAATGTAGAAATAAGATGTTATGTAAAAGTCAAAACTTTACTTTACTACAGTACACAAATACGTAAACTTATCAAAATGTACTTTAAAGTACGTAGAATGTCCTGTTTTCAAATGTATGAAAGGTCTAAACATATATTGAAAATAGCAGATCTACAAGCTCAGCTTGCTCAAAGTAACTAGTAACTACAGTTTTAGTTTGTGGTGGAGTAAAAGTAAATTTGCCTCTGAGATGTAGTGGAGTAGAAGTAAAAGTATGGCGAAAACTGGAAATACTTCCGTGAAGAAAACGATACCACAACATTGTACTTATTAGTACTTGAGTAAATGTACTTACTTTCAAACACTGCTCTGAACAATTTTAGGAACATGACATGTTTGAAGTGTTGCCAGTGTTTTGTGAGACTATATGACACATCTCTGTTTTGGGGTTAAAATATTTAATTGCATGCAGCTTGGGCTGAGTTAAGAGGACGGCCTGACTCTACTCTTTAAAACAAAGCATTGTCTTTTCTGAGGGCCCCGCTGGGGGTCCAGGACCGCCTGTTGAAGACCCCTGCTCTGGAGCACACTTGATTTCTTTTAGGTACCATGTCAGCGACAGCTGTGTTCAGAGGCATTATGTTTCCTGGTTGCCCATCTGTCCATCCATCCATCCGTCTGTCTGTCTGTCCCAGCCTTGCGAACGCAGTATCTCAGGAGGAAAGCCTTGAGGAATGGAAATGTCATGGCATTTGCCACAACAACAGGGCATATACCCTAGAGAGAGTTTTTGAAGGAATCACAAAAGGGATTTAGAAGGTATGTGTAGGCCGCAGGTCTTAAATCGACAGTAGTAAGTCCAGCTATTTGCTCAGAGTGATGATCAGAGGTTCCATGTTCAAATCCCAGTCCGTCTTTCTTTAGTTCAATGCTGGAGTATTTAAACTTTACCAACTGAAGGCTAACATGCAAAAGGATGCTTCAACAGTAGCCTGCTGAGATTACATATCTGCTCGTCGTGGTGTAGTGGTCTAATGATCAGACTATCAACCCAGAGGTTCCATGTTCAAATCCCAGTTGTCCTGTTGTTCAATCCAGGAGTACTTTGACATTTTCAAGGCGATAAAAAAATAAGAAAACACAAAAGCAGGTTCATCTTACGGTGGACATGTTTGCCTGAAAAGGAATCTTTGAAATGTTTCATAGATTTAGAAATATAGTGCTTTCAAATTTGAGAAATGTATAATGGGGCTCAATGGCAGACTATGGCACGTTTTTTATAATTAGCTTAGGCAATAGCACAAACTTTTGCATGCTACTAGTCCTACATACTTAAACCTACCAACCCCATTCTAGCCTACTTAGGTTCATCTTACGGTGGACATGTTTGCCTGAAAAGGAATCTTTGAAAGGTGTCATAGTTTTAGAAATATAGTGCTTTCAAATTTGAGACTTTTAACATGGGGCTCAATGGCAGATTTTGGCACGTCAAAAAATCACTTTCACCTAGAAACTCCATTCACACTTTTTATTATTCAGCTTACTGTGGAGACACATGCTGGAACGTTTTACTTTGAAATGTTTTGTAGTTTCTGAGTTATTTAACTTAAACGCCCAATGCATTCTCTATGGCAAAAGCACAAACTTTGGCATGCTACTAGTCCTACATATATACTTAAACCTACCAACCCCATTCTAGCCTACTTAGGTTCATCTTAGGGTGGACATGTTTGCCTGAACTCAAAAGTTAAAATCCCTCATTAGTCAAAACTGTGACATTTACTTTACACATTGATTTCCAGAAGGACAACTTTAAAGCAGCCCAGAAATTCACTATGTTTGTGTGCCTCAATGGCCCAGTGGATAAGTCAAATGATATCCGTAGTATACCTAGTAGAAGTGTGCCGGTTCGAACCTGACTCATATCTTTACGTTCAAGACCGATTTCAGAATAAGAAAACAAACAAAAAAGCTTTGTAGTAGTATCCAGCAGTTAGCTCACTGTGATGAGAGGCTGTCATAGAGAGCCACAGATCCAGGGTTCAAATCCTGGTCAAAACTCTGACACTTTGCTTTACACACTGATTTCCAGAAGGACAACTTTAAAGCAGCCCAGAAATTCACCATGTTTGTGTGCCTCAATGGCCCAGTGGATAAGTCAAATGATATCCGTAGTATACCTAGTAGAAGTGTGCCGGTTCGAACCTGACTCATATCTTTACGTTCAAGACCAATTTCAGAAGAAGAAAACAAACAAAAAAGCTTTGTAGTAGTATCCAGCAGTTAGCTCTCTGTGATGAGAGGCTGTCATAGAGAGCCACAGGTCCAGGGTTCAAATCCTGGTCAAAACTCTGACACTTTGCTTTACACACTGATTTCCAGAAGGACAACTTTAAAGCAGCCCAGAAATTCACCATGTTTGTGTGCCTCAATGGCCCAGTGGATAAGTCAAATGATATCCGTAGTATACCTAGTAGAAGTGTGCCGGTTCGAACCTGACTCATATCTTTACGTTCAAGACCGATTTCAGAAGAAGAAAACAAACAAAAAAGCTTTGTAGTAGTATCCAGCAGTTAGCTCACTGTGATGAGAGGCTGTCATAGAGAGCCACAGGTCCAGGGTTCAAATCCTGGTCAAAACTCTGACACTTTGCTTTACACACTGATTTCCAGAAGGACAACTTTAAAGCAGCCCAAAAATTCACCATGTTTGTGTGCCTCAATGGCCCAGTGGATAAGTCAAATGATATCCGTAGTATACCTAGTAGAAGTGTGCCGGTTCGAACCTGACTCATATCTTTACGTTCAAGACCGATTTCAGAAGAAGAAAACAAACAAAAAAGCTTTGTAGTAGTATCCAGCAGTTAGCTGACTGTGATGAGAGGCTGTCATAGAGAGCCACAGGTCCAGGGTTCAAATCCTGGTCAAAACTCTGACACTTTGTTTTACACACTGATTTCCAGAAGGACAACTTTAAAGCAGCCCAGAAATTCACCATGTTTGTGTGCCTCAATGGCCCAGTGGATAAGTCAAATGATATCCGTAGTATACCTAGTAGAAGTGTGCCGGTTCGAACCTGACTCATATCTTTACGTTCAAGACCGATTTCAGAAGAAGAAAACAAACAAAAAAGCTTTGTAGTAGTATCCAGCAGTTAGCTCACTGTGATGAGAGGCTGTCATAGAGAGCCACAGGTCCAGGGTTCAAATCCTGGTCAAAACTCTGACACTTTGCTTTACACACTGATTTCCAGAAGGACAACTTTAAAGCACCCCAGAAATTCACCATGTTTGTGTGCCTCAATGGCCCAGTGGATAAGTCAAATGATATCCGTAGTATACCTAGTAGAAGTGTGCCGGTTCGAACCTGACTCATATCTTTACGTTCAAGACCGATTTCAGAAGAAGAAAACAAAAAAAAAGCTTTGTAGTAGTATCCAGCAGTTAGCTCACTGTGATGAGAGGCTGTCATAGAGAGCCACAGGTCCAGGGTTCAAATCCTGGTCAAAACTCTGACACTTTGCTTTACACACTGATTTCCAGAAGGACAACTTTAAAGCAGCCCAGAAATTCACCATGTTTGTGTGCCTCAATGGCCCAGTGGATAAGTCAAATGATATCCGTAGTATACCTAGTAGAAGTGTGCCGGTTCGAACCTGACTCATATCTTTACGTTCAAGACCGATTTCAGAAGAAGAAAACAAACAAAAAAGCTTTGTAGTAGTATCCAGCAGTTAGCTCACTGTGATGAGAGGCTGTCATAGAGAGCCACAGGTCCAGGGTTCAAATCCTGGTCAAAACTCGGACACTTTGCTTTACACACTGATTTCCAGAAGGACAACTTTAAAGCAGCCCAGAAATTCACCATGTTTGTGTGCCTCAATGGCCCAGTGGATAAGTCAAATGTTATCAGTAGTATACCTAGTAGAAGTGTGCCGGTTCGAACCCGACTCACTCCTAGTAGGCGGTGATGGTTCAAATCACTGACACCTAGAGTTGGAGTGGCCCAGTGGATAAATCAGATGATATCCATAGAATACCTAGTAGAAGTATGCTGGTTCAAATCACCAACACCTAGAGTAGGAGGAGAGTAGGTTGCAGCTAGGAGGAGAGTAGGGGTCAGGTAGGAGGAGAGTAGGGTTCCGTTAGGAGGAGAGCAGGGTGGTCAGGTAGGAGGAGAGTAGAGGTCAGGCAGGAGGAGAGTATGGGTGAGGTGGGAGGAGAGTAAGGTTCAGGTAGGAG
This sequence comes from Protomyctophum bolini, assembly GCF_963924005.1. Classification (NCBI taxonomy): domain Eukaryota; kingdom Metazoa; phylum Chordata; class Actinopteri; order Myctophiformes; family Myctophidae; genus Protomyctophum; species Protomyctophum bolini. The sequence goes on along the minus strand of NC_137880.1, from coordinate 7,265,992 downwards.
GAGAGCAGGGTGGTCAGGTAGGAGGAGAGTAGGAAGACAGTAGGGGTCAGGTAGGAAGAGAGTAGGAAGGGGAGGGGTCAGGCAGGAGTAGAGTCGGAAGGGGAGGGGCCAGGCAGGGGGATAGTAGGAAGGGGAGGGGCCAGGCAGGGTGATAGTAGGAAGGGGAGGGGCCAGGCATAGGGATAGTAGGAAGGGGAGGGGCCAGGAAGTGGAGGGGCCAGGCACGGATAGAGTAGGAATGGGAGGACAGTAAGAAGGGGAGGGGCCAGGCAGGAGGAGAGTAGGAAGGGGAGGGGCCAGGCAGGAGGAGAGTAGGAAGGGGAGGGGCCAGGCAGGAGGAGAGTAGGAAGGGGACGGGCCAGGCAGGGGGACAGTAGGAAGGGGAGGGGCCAGGCAGGAGAAGAGTAGGAAGGGGAGGGGCCAGGCAGGAGGAGAGTATGGGTGAGGTAGGAGGAGAGTAAGGTTCAGGTAGGAGGAGAGCAGGGTGGTCAGGTAGGAGGAGAATAGGAAGACAGTAGGGGTCAGGTAGGAAGAGAGTAGGGGTCAGGTAGGAAGAGAGTAGGAAGGGGAGGGCCAGGCAGGAGGATAGTAGGAAGGGGAGGGGCCAGGCAGGAGGAGAGTATGAAGGGGAGGGGCCAGGCAGGGGGATAGTAGGAAGGGGAGGGGCCAGGAAGGGGAGGGGCCAGGAAGGGGAGGGGCCAGGCAGGGATAGAGTAGGAATGGGAGGTTAGTAAGAAGGGGACGGGCCAGGCAGGAGGAGAGTAGGAAGTGGAGGGGCCAGGCAGGAGGAGAGTAGGAAGGGGAGGGGCCAGGCAGGAGGAGAGTAGGAAGGGGAGGGGCCAGGCAGGAGGAGAGTAGGAAGGGGAGGGGCCAGGCAGGAGGACAGTAGGAAGGGGATGGGCCAGGCAGGGGGAGAGTAGGAAGGGGAGGGGCCAGGCAGGGGGAGAGTAGGAAGGGGAGGGGCCAGGCAGGGGGAGAGTAGAAAATTAAAAATTAAAAAATTAAAATTAAAAAATTAAAAATTAAAAAGGCAGGGGGAGGGGCCAGGAAGGGGAGGGGCCAGGCAGGGGGAGAGTAGAAAATTAAAAATTAAAAATTAAAAATTAAAAAATTAAAAATTAAAATTAATTAAAAAATCAGGAAGACCCCCTTTGGTTTCTCTCCCACTGCCTGGCCCCTCCCCTTCCTACTCTCCCCCTGCCTGGCCCGTCCCCTTCCTACTCTCCTCCTGCCTGGCCCCTCCCCTTCCTACTCTCCTCCTGCCTGGCCCCTCCCCTTCCTACTCTCCTCCTGCCTGGCCCCTCCCCTTCTTACTCTCCTCCCATTCCTACTCTATCCCTGCCTGGCCCCTCCACTTCCTGGCCCCTCCCCTTCCTGGCCCCTCCCCTTCCTACTATCCCTATGCCTGGCCCCTCCCCTTCCTACTATCCCCCTGCCTGGCCCCTCCCCTTCCTACTATCCTCCTGCCTGACCCCTCCCCTTCCGACTCTACTCCTGCCTGACCCCTCCCCTTCCTACTCTCTTCCTACCTGACCCCTACTGTCTTCCTACTCTCCTCCTACCTGACCACCCTGCTCTCCTCCTACCTGAACCTTACTCTCCTCCTACCTCACCCATACTCTCCTCCTGCCTGACCTCTACTCTCCTCCTACCTGACCACCCTGCTCTCCTCCTAACGGAACCCTACTCTCCTCCTACCTGACCCCTACTCTCTTCCTACCTGCAACCTACTCTCCTCCTACCTGGCCCTACTCTAGGTGTTGGTGATTTGAACCAGCATACTTCTACTAGGTATTCTATGGATATCATCTGATTTATCCACTGGGCCACTCCAACTCTAGGTGTCAGTGATTTGAACCATCACCGCCTACTAGGAGTGAGTCGGGTTCGAACCTGCACACTTCTACTAGGTATACTACGGATAACATTTGACTTATCCACTGGGCCATTGAGGCACACAAACATGGTGAATTTCTGGGCTGCTTTAAAGTTGTCCTTCTGGAAATCAGTGTGTAAAGCAAAGTGTCAGAGTTTTGACCAGGATTTGAACCCTGGACCTGTGGCTCTCTATGACAGCCTCTCATCACAGTGAGCTAACTGCTGGATACTACTACAAAGCTTTTTTGTTTGTTTTCTTCTTCTGAAATCGGTCTTGAACGTAAAGATATGAGTCAGGTTCTAACCGGCACACTTCTACTAGGTATACTACGGATAACATTTGACTTATCCACTGGGCCATTGAGGCACACAAACATGGTGAATTTCTGGGCTGCTTTAAAGTTGTCCTTCTGGAAATCAGTGTGTAAAGCAAAGTGTCCGAGTTTTGACCAGGATTTGAACCCTGGACCTGTGGCTCTCTATGACAGCCTCTCATCACAGTGAGCTAACTGCTGGATACTACTACAAAGCTTTTTTGTTTGTTTTCTTCTTCTGAAATCGGTCTTGAACGTAAAGATATGAGTCAGGTTCGAACCGGCACACTTCTACTAGGTATACTACGGATATCATTTGACTTATCCACTGGGCCATTGAGGCACACAAACATGGTGAATTTCTGGGCTGCTTTAAAGTTGTCCTTCTGGAAATCAGTGTGTAAAGCAAAGTGTCAGAGTTTTGACCAGGATTTGAACCCTGGACCTGTGGCTCTCTATGACAGCCTCTCATCACAGTGAGCTAACTGCTGGATACTACTACAAAGCTTTTTTGTTTGTTTTCTTCTTCTGAAATCGGTCTTGAACGTAAAGATATGAGTCAGGTTCGAACCGGCACACTTCTACTAGGTATACTACGGATATCATTTGACTTATCCACTGGGCCATTGAGGCACACAAACATGGTGAATTTCTGGGCTGCTTTAAAGTTGTCCTTCTGGAAATCAGTGTGTAAAGCAAAGTGTCAGAGTTTTGACCAGGATTTGAACCCTGGACCTGTGGCTCTCTATGACAGCCTCTCATCACAGTGAGCTAACTGCTGGATACTACTACAAAGCTTTTTTGTTTGTTTTCTTCTTCTGAAATCGGTCTTGAACGTAAAGATATGAGTCAGGTTCGAACCGGCACACTTCTACTAGGTATACTACGGATATCATTTGACTTATCCACTGGGCCATTGAGGCACACAAACATGGTGAATTTCTGGGCTGCTTTAAAGTTGTCCTTCTGGAAATCAGTGTGTAAAGCAAAGTGTCAGATTTTTGACCAGGATTTGAACCCTGGACCTGTGGCTCTCTATGACAGCCTCTCATCACAGTGAGCTAACTGCTGGATACTACTACAAAGCTTTTTTGTTTGTTTTCTTCTTCTGAAATCGGTCTTGAACGTACCGTTACATCTCAGGAAACAGGGGGAGAGAGCACCGTCTCCCGATGGTCTTCCAGCACCTTGATGTCATGACATGGGACTTGAACCGGCCAACTGACTGTAGCAGAGGCATGGGGCCAAGCGCTCCACACCATTACGCCACGGCACCTTTGGGCATTCAGCAGATGTCTCCGGGTGCTTTTGAGTTTTTATTTTTTATTCTAGCCTTGAAAGGTTCAAATTACTGCAGCATTGAGCTGTAGGAGGAACAGGCCTTGAACATGGAATGTCTGTACTGAAACCCTGATGATTAGACCACTGCACCATCAGTCAGACACTCTCAGGCAAAGTCTCCTGGTAATTTTGAAGTGATCTTTTGTTCGTTAGCCTTCAGTTAGTAAAGTTTAAATAACACAGCATCATATTAATCAGATCTTTCTTAGCGCTGTTGAGGTCTTCTTTTGTATGATAGTGTAACAGCCGGGAATCGAACCCTGGTCTCCCACGTGGAAAGCCAACATCTTAACCACTACTACAATTTCAGTTTTCCTCATTTCTCATCATTTTGGACCATGGGCTATAGCCCATATCGTACGGCATACTATAGCACGCCGCTTTTCATCGTTTTTGAGGATTTGAAAATAATGAAAATATGAAAAAAACGATGGGTTATATCCCATGTCTCATTTAACCAGCCTTTTAGAATTTAGATGGACAGTGAAAATGTTCTTCAGGAGACTAGAACCCTGACTAGAACGATATGGGCTATAGCCCATGGTCCAAAATGATGAGAAACAAGGATACGTTTTTTTTTTTCAAAATTTCAAAAAACATGGGCTATAACCCATCGTTTTTTTCATTTTTTCATTTTTTTCAAATCCTCAAAAATGATGAAAAACGGCGTGCTATAGTATGCCGTACGATATGGGCTATAGCCCATGGTCCAAAATGATGAGAAACGAGGATAACTTTTTTTTTCAAAATTTCAAAAAACATGGGCTATAACCCATCGTTTTTTTCATATTTTCATTATTTTCAAATCCTCAAAAATGATGAAAAACGGCGCGCTATAGTATGCTGTACGATATGGGCTATAGCCCACGGTCCAAAATGATGAGAAACGAGGCAAACTTTTTTTTTCAAAATTTCAAAAAACATGGGCTATAACCCATCGTTTTTGTCATTTCGTCATTTTTTTCAAATCCTCAAAAATGATGAAAAACGGCGCGCTATAGTATGCCGTACGATATGGGCTATAGCCCACGGTCCAAAATGATGAGAAACGAGGCTAACTTTTTTTTTCAAAATTTCAAAAAACATGGGCTATAACCCATCGTTTTTTAATTTTTTTTTTTTTTGTCAAATCATCAAAAATGATGAAAAACGGCACGCTATAGTATGCCGTACGATATGGGCTATAGCCCATGGTCCAAAATGATGAGAAACGAGGATAACTCTAATTGTCGTAGTGGTTAAGATGTTGGCTTTCCACGTGGGAGACCAGGGTTCGATTCCTGCCTGTTACACTATCATACAAAAGAAGACCTCAACAGCGCTAAGAAAGATCTGATTAATATGATGCTGTGTTATTTAAACTTTACTAACTGAAGGCTAACGAACAAAAGATCACTTCAAAATTACCAGGAGACTTTGCCTGAGAGTGTCTGACTGATGGTGCAGTGGTCTAATCATCAGGGTTTGAGTACAGACATTCCATGTTCAAGGCCTGTTCCTCCTACAGCTCAATGCTGCAGTAATTTGAACTTTTCAAGGCTAGAATAAAAAATAAAAACTCAAAAGCACCCGGAGACATCTGCTGAATGCCCAAAGGTGCCGTGGCGTAATGGTGTGGAGCGCTTGCGCTTGGCCCGATGCCTCTGCTACAGTCAGTTGGCCGGTTCAAGTCCCATGTCATGACATCAAGGTGCTGGAGGACCATCGGGAGTTCCTCCTACAGCTCAATGCTGCAGTAATTTGAACTTTTCAAGGCTAGAATAAAAAAAAAAACTCAAAAGCACCCGGAGACATCTGCTGAATGCCCAAAGGTGCCGTGGTGTAATGGTGTGGAGCGCTTGGCCCGTTGCCTCTGCTACAGTCAGTTGGCTGGTTCAAGTCCCATGTCATGACATCAAGGTGCTGGAGGACCATCGGGAGACGGTGCTCTCTCCCCCTGTTTCCTGAGATGTAACAATTGGGGCTTAAGTCTGAAAGAACCCTGTCCAGCTAATCTTTTACCATGAAAATGTCCAATTTAACATACTCTTACCACCTCTCAGTGTGCCATTTTCCAACTGGCCTGGAAGCCAGACATAAAAGAGGGACTTTCCAACCAAGTTTTGGGCCACCTCAATTTCCCAAATTAGCAATTTCCGCAATTTGCAATTTCCAATTTCCGCAATTTGCAATTTCCTCAATTTCCTCAATTTCCAATTTCCCAAATTTTCAATTTCCGCAATTTGCAATTTCCGCAATTTTCAATTTCCGCAATTTGCAATTTGCAATTTCCGCAATTTGCAATTTCCTCAATTTCCGCAATTTCCAATTTCCCAAATTTGCAATTTCCGCAATTTCCTTAATTTTCAATTTCCGCAATTTGCAGTTTTTCATTCATATAGTCACAGACTATTCTGTCAGATGATGGGCCAAAATGCATTGCTATTTCTTTTTAAAAGTTTGACCTAATTCTTATCTGAAAAACTTTAGGTGGACAGGGTTCTTTCAAACATAACCACCAAATGCTACTTTTCAGGAAACAGGGGGAGAGAGCACCGTCTCCCGATGGTCCTCCAGCACCTTGATGTCATGACATGGGAATTGAACCGGCCAACTGACTGTAGCAGAGGCAACGGGCCAAGCGCTCCACACCATTACGCCACGGCACCTTTGGGCATTCAGCAGATGTCTCCGGGTGCTTTTGAGTTTTTATTCTAGCCTTGAAAAGTTCAAATTACTGCAGCATTGAGCTGTAGGAGGAACTCCCGATGGTCCTCCAGCACCTTGATGTCATGACATGGGACTTGAACCGGCCAACTGACTGTAGCAGAGGCAACGGGCCAAGCGCTCCACACCATTACGCCACGGCACCTTTGGGCATTCAGCAGATGTCTCCGGGTGCTTTTGAGTTTTTATTTTTTATTCTAGCCTTGAAAAGTTCAAATTACTGCAGCATTGAGCTGTAGGAGGAACTCCCGATGGTCCTCCAGCACCTTGATGTCATGACATGGGACTTGAACCGGCCAACTGACTGTAGCAGAGGCATCGGGACAAGCGCTCCACACCATTACGCCACGGCACCTTTGGGCATTCAGCAGATGTCTCCGGGTGCTTTTGAGTTTCTATTTTTTATTCTAGCCTTGAAAAGTTCAAATTACTGCAGCATTGAGCTGTAGGAGGAACAGGCCTTGAACATGGAATGTCTGTACTCAAACCCTGATGATTAGACCACTGCACCATCAGTCAGACACTCTCAGGCAAAGTCTCCTGGTAATTTTGAAGTGATCTTTTGTTCGTTAGCCTTCAGTTAGTAAAGTTTAAATAACACAGCATCATATTAATCAGATCTTTCTTAGCGCTGTTGAGGTCTTCTTTTGTATGATAGTGTAACAGCCGGGAATCGAACCCTGGTCTCCCACGTGGAAAGACAACATCTTAACCACTACGACAATTAGAGTTATCCTCGTTTCTCATCATTTTGGACCATGGGCTATAGCCCATATCGTACGGCATACTATAGCGTGCCGTTTTTCATCATTTTTGATGATTTGACAAAAAAAATTAAATTTAAAAAACGATGGGTTATAGCCCATGTTTTTTGAAATTTTGAAAAAAAAAGTTAGCCTCGTTTCTCATCATTTTGGACCGTGGGCTATAGCCCATATCGTACGGCATACTATAGCGCGCCGTTTTTCATCATTTTTGAGGATTTGAAAAAAATGACGAAATGACAAAAACGATGGGTTATAGCCCATGTTTTTTGAAATTTTGAAAAAAAAAGTTAGCCTTGTTTCTCATCATTTTGGACCGTGGGCTATAGCCCATATCGTACGGCATACTATAGCGCGCCGTTTTTCATCATTTTTGAGGATTTGAAAAAAATGACGAAATGACAAAAACGATGGGTTATAGCCCATGTTTTTTGAAATTTTGAAAAAAAAAGTTAGCCTCGTTTCTCATCATTTTGGACCGTGGGCTATAGCCCATATCGTACGGCATACTAGAGCGCGCCGTTTTTCATCATTTTTGAGGATTTGAAAAAAATGACGAAATGACAAAAACGATGGGTTATAGCCCATGTTTTTTGAAATTTTGAAAAAAAAAGTTAGCCTCGTTTCTCATCATTTTGGACCGTGGGCTATAGCCCATATCGTACGGCATACTATAGCGCGCCGTTTTTCATCATTTTTGAGGATTTGAAAAAAATGACGAAATGACAAAAACGATGGGTTATAGCCCATGTTTTTTGAAATTTTGAAAAAAAAAGTTAGCCTTGTTTCTCATCATTTTGGACCGTGGGCTATAGCCCATATCGTACGGCATACTATAGCGCGCCGTTTTTCATCATTTTTGAGGATTTGAAAAAAATGACGAAATGACAAAAACGATGGGTTATAGCCCATGTTTTTTGAAATTTTGAAAAAAAAAGTTAGCCTCGTTTCTCATCATTTTGGACCGTGGGCTATAGCCCATATCGTACGGCATACTAGAGCGCGCCGTTTTTCATCATTTTTGAGGATTTGAAAAAAATGACGAAATGACAAAAACGATGGGTTATAGCCCATGTTTTTTGAAATTTTGAAAAAAAAAGTTAGCCTCGTTTCTCATCATTTTGGACCGTGGGCTATAGCCCATATCGTACGGCATACTATAGCGCGCAGTTTTTCATCATTTTTGAGGATTTGAAAAAAATGACGAAATGACAAAAACGATGGGTTATAGCCCATGTTTTTTGAAATTTTGAAAAAAAAAGTTAGCCTCGTTTCTCATCATTTTGGACCGTGGGCTATAGCCCATATCGTACGGCATACTATAGCGCGCCGTTTTTCATCATTTTTGAGGATTTGAAAAAAATGACGAAATGACAAAAACGATGGGTTATAGCCCATGTTTTTTGAAATTTTGAAAAAAAAAGTTTGCCTCGTTTCTCATCATTTTGGACCGTGGGCTATAGCCCATATCGTACGGCATACTATAGCGCGCCGTTTTTCATCATTTTTGAGGATTTGAAAAAAATGACGAAATGACAAAAACGATGGGTTATAGCCCATGTTTTTTGAAATTTTGAAAAAAAAAGTTAGCCTCGTTTCTCATCATTTTGGACCGTGGGCTATAGCCCATATCGTACGGCATACTATAGCGCGCCGTTTTTCATCATTTTTGAGGATTTGAAAAAAATGACGTAATGACAAAAACGATGGGTTAAAGCCCATGTTTTTTGAAATTTTGAAAAAAAAAGTTAGCCTCGTTTCTCATCATTTTGGACCGTGGGCTATAGCCCATATCGTACGGCATACTATAGCGCGCCGTTTTTCATCATTTTTGAGGATTTGAAAAAAATGACGAAATGACAAAAACGATGGGTTATAGCCCATGTTTTTTGAAATTTTGAAAAAAAAAGTTAGCCTCGTTTCTTATCATTTTGGACCGTGGGCTATAGCCCATATCGTACGGCATACTATAGCGCGCCGTTTTTCATCATTTTTGAGGATTTGAAAAAAATGACAAAATGACAAAAACGATGGGTTATAGCCCATGTTTTTTGAAATTTTGAAAAAAAAAGTTAGCCTCGTTTCTCATCATTTTGGACCGTGGGCTATAGCCCATATCGTACGGCATACTATAGCGCGCCGTTTTTCATCATTTTTGAGGATTTGAAAAAAATGACGAAATGACAAAAACGATGGGTTATAGCCCATGTTTTTTGAAATTTTGAAAAAAAAAGTTAGCCTCGTTTCTTATCATTTTGGACCGTGGGCTATAGCCCATATCGTACGGCATACTATAGCGCGCCGTTTTTCATCATTTTTGAGGATTTGAAAAAAATGACAAAATGACAAAAACGATGGGTTATAGCCCATGTTTTTTGAAATTTTGAAAAAAAAAGTTAGCCTCGTTTCTCATCATTTTGGACCGTGGGCTATAGCCCATATCGTACGGCATACTATAGCGCGCCGTTTTTCATCATTTTTGAGGATTTGAAAAAAATGACGAAATGACAAAAACGATGGGTTATAGCCCATGTTTTTTGAAATTTTGAAAAAAAAAGTTAGCCTCGTTTCTCATCATTTTGGACCGTGGGCTATAGCCCATATCGTACGGCATACTATAGCGCGCCGTTTTTCATCATTTTTGAGGATTTGAAAAAATGACGAAATGACAAAAACGATGGGTTATAGCCCATGTTTTTTGAAATTTTGAAAAAAAAAGTTAGCCTCGTTTCTCTTCATTTTGGACCGTGGGCTATAGCCCATATCGTACGGCATACTATAGCGCGCAGTTTTTCATCATTTTTGAGGATTTGAAAAAAATGACGAAATGACAAAAACGATGGGTTATAGCCCATGTTTTTTGAAATTTTGAAAAAAAAAGTTAGCCTCGTTTCTCATCATTTTGGACCGTGGGCTATAGCCCATATCGTACGGCATACTATAGTGCGCCGTTTTTCATCATTTTTGAGGATTTGAAAAAAATGACGAAATGACAAAAACGATGGGTTATAGCCCATGTTTTTTGAAATTTTGAAAAAAAAAGTTAGCCTCGTTTCTCATCATTTTGGACCGTGGGCTATAGCCCATATCGTACGGCATACTATAGCGCGCCGTTTTTCATCATTTTTGAGGATTTGAAAAAAATGACGAAATGACAAAAACGATGGGTTATAGCCCATGTTTTTTGAAATTTTGAAAAAAAAAGTTAGCCTCGTTTCTCATCATTTTGGACCGTGGGCTATAGCCCATATCGTACGGCATACTATAGCGCGCCGTTTTTCATCATTTTTGAGGATTTGAAAAAAATGACGTAATGACAAAAACGATGGGTTAAAGCCCATGTTTTTTGAAATTTTGAAAAAAAAAGTTAGCCTCGTTTCTCATCATTTTGGACCGTGGGCTATAGCCCATATCGTACGGCATACTATAGCGCGCCGTTTTTCATCATTTTTGAGGATTTGAAAAAAATGACGAAATGACAAAAACGATGGGTTATAGCCCATGTTTTTTGAAATTTTGGAAAAAAAAGTTAGCCTCGTTTCTCATCATTTTGGACCGTGGGCTATAGCCCATATCGTACGGCATACTATAGCGCGCCGTTTTTTATCATTTTTGAGGATTTGAAAAAAATGACGAAATGACAAAAACGATGGGTTATAGCCCATGTTTTTTGAAATTTTGAAAAAAAAAGTTAGCCTCGTTTCTCATCATTTTGGACCGTGGGCTATAGCCCATATCGTACGGCATACTATAGCGCGCCGTTTTTCATCATTTTTGAGGATTTGAAAAAAATGACGAAATGACAAAAACGATGGGTTATAGCCCATGTTTTTTTTTATTTTGAAAAAAAAGTAAGCCTCGTTTCTCATCATTTTGGACCGTGGGCTATAGCCCATATCGTACGGCATACTATAGCGCGCCGTTTTTCATCATTTTTGAGGATTTGAAAAAATGACGAAATGACAAAAACGATGGGTTATAGCCCATGTTTTTTGAAATTTTGAAAAAAAAAGTTAGCCTCGTTTCTCTTCATTTTGGACCGTGGGCTATAGCCCATATCGTACGGCATACTATAGCGCGCAGTTTTTCATCATTTTTGAGGATTTGAAAAAAATGACGAAATGACAAAAACGATGGGTTATAGCCCATGTTTTTTGAAATTTTGAAAAAAAAAGTTAGCCTCGTTTCTCATCATTTTGGACCGTGGGCTATAGCCCATATCGTACGGCATACTATAGTGCGCCGTTTTTCATCATTTTTGAGGATTTGAAAAAAATGACGAAATGACAAAAACGATGGGTTATAGCCCATGTTTTTTGAAATTTTGAAAAAAAAAGTTAGCCTCGTTTCTCATCATTTTGGACCGTGGGCTATAGCCCATATCGTACGGCATACTATAGCGCGCCGTTTTTCATCATTTTTGAGGATTTGAAAAAAATGACGAAATGACAAAAACGATGGGTTATAGCCCATGTTTTTTGAAATTTTGAAAAAAAAAGTTAGCCTCGTTTCTCATCATTTTGGACCGTGGGCTATAGCCCATATCGTACGGCATACTATAGCGCGCCGTTTTTCATCATTTTTGAGGATTTGAAAAAAATGACGTAATGACAAAAACGATGGGTTAAAGCCCATGTTTTTTGAAATTTTGAAAAAAAAAGTTAGCCTCGTTTCTCATCATTTTGGACCGTGGGCTATAGCCCATATCGTACGGCATACTATAGCGCGCCGTTTTTCATCATTTTTGAGGATTTGAAAAAAATGACGAAATGACAAAAACGATGGGTTATAGCCCATGTTTTTTGAAATTTTGGAAAAAAAAGTTAGCCTCGTTTCTCATCATTTTGGACCGTGGGCTATAGCCCATATCGTACGGCATACTATAGCGCGCCGTTTTTTATCATTTTTGAGGATTTGAAAAAAATGACGAAATGACAAAAACGATGGGTTATAGCCCATGTTTTTTGAAATTTTGAAAAAAAAAGTTAGCCTCGTTTCTCATCATTTTGGACCGTGGGCTATAGCCCATATCGTACGGCATACTATAGCGCGCCGTTTTTCATCATTTTTGAGGATTTGAAAAAAATGACGAAATGACAAAAACGATGGGTTATAGCCCATGTTTTTTTTTATTTTGAAAAAAAAAGTAAGCCTCGTTTCTCATCATTTTGGACCGTGGGCTATAGCCCATATCGTACGGCATACTATAGCGCGCCGTTTTTCATCATTTTTGAGGATTTGAAAAAAATGACGAAATGACAAAAACGATGGGTTATAGCCCATGTTTTTTGAAATTTTGAAAAAAAAAGTAAGCCTCGTTTCTCATCATTTTGGACCGTGGGCTATAGCCCATATCGTACGGCATACTATAGCGCGCCGTTTTTCATCATTTTTGAGGATTTGAAAAAAATGACGAAATGACAAAAACGATGGGTTATAGCCCATGTTTTTTGACATTTTGAAAAAAAAAGTTAGCCTCGTTTCTCATCATTTTGGACCGTGGGCTATAGCCCATATCGTTCTAGTCAGGGTTCTAGTCTCCTGAAGAACATTTTCACTGTCCATCTAAATTCTAAAAGGCTGGTTAAATGAGACATGGGCTATAACCCATCGTTTTTTTCATATTTTCATTATTTTCAAATCCTCAAAAACGATGAAAAGCGGCGTGCTATAGTATGCCGTACGATATGGGCTATAGCCCATGGTCCAAAATGATGAGAAATGAGGATAACTGAAATTGTCGTAGTGGTTAAGATGTTGGCTTTCCACGTGGGAGACCAGGGTTCGATTCCCGGCTGTTACACTATCATACAAAAGAAGACCTCAACAGCGCTAAGAAAGATCTGATTAATATGATGCTGTGTTATTTAAACTTTACTAACTGAAGGCTAACGAACAAAAGATCACTTCAAAATTACCAGGAGACTTTGCCTGAGACTATCTGACTGATGGTGCAGTGGTCTAATCATCAGGGTTTCAGTACAGACATTCCATGTTCAAGGCCTGTTCCTCCTACAGCTCGATGCTGCAGTAATTTGAACCTTTCAAGGCTAGAATAAAAAATAAAAACTCAAAAGCACCCGGAGACATCTGCTGAATGCCCAAAGGTGCCGTGGCGTAATGGTGTGGAGCGCTTGGCCCGATGCCTCTGCTACAGTCAGTTGGCCGGTTCAAGTCCCATGTCATGACATAAAGGTGCTGGAGGACCATCGGGAGTTCCTCCTACAGCTCAATGCTGCAGTAATTTGAACTTTTCAAGGCTAGAATAAAAAATAAAAACTCAAAAGCACCCGGAGACATCTGCTGAATGCCCAAAGGTGCCGTGGTGTAATGGTGTGGAGCGCTTGGCCCGTTGCCTCTGCTACAGTCAGTTGGCCGGTTCAAGTCCCATGTCATGACATCAAGGTGCTGGAGGACCATCGGGAGTTCCTCCTACAGCTCAATGCTGCAGTAATTTGAACTTTTCAAGGCTAGAATTTAAAAAAAAAAACTCAAAAGCACCCGGAGACATCTGCTGAATGCCCAAAGGTGCCGTGGTGTAATGGTGTGGAGCGCTTGGCCCGTTGCCTCTGCTACAGTCAGTTGGCCGGTTCAAGTCCCATGTCATGACATCAAGGTGCTGGAGGACCATCGGGAGACGGTGCTCTCTCCCCCTGTTTCCTGAGATGTAACGGTTGGGGCTTATGTCTGAAAGAACACTGTCCAGCTAATCTTTTACCATGAAAATGTCCAATTTAAGATACTCTTACCACCTCTCAGTGTGCCATTTTCCAACTGGCCTGGAAGCCAGACATAAAAGAGGGACTTTCCAACCAAGTTTTGGGCCACCTCAATTTCCCAAATTAGCAATTTCCGCAATTTGCAATTTCCAATTTCCGCAATTTGCAATTTCCTCAATTTCCGCAATTTCCAATTTCCCAAATTTGCAATTTCCGCAATTTTCAATTTCCGCAATTTCCGCAATTTTCAATTTCCGCAATTTGCAATTTTCAATTTCCGCAATTTGCAATTTCCTCAATTTCCGCAATTTCCAATTTCCCAAATTTGCAATTTCCGCAATTTTCAATTTCCGCAATTTGCAGTTTTTCATTGTCAAATTCATATAGTCACAGACTATTCTGTCAGATGATGGGCCAAAATGCATTGCTATTTCTTTTTAAAAGTTTGATCTAATTCTTATCTGTAAAACTTTAGGTGGACAGGGTTCTTTCAAACATAACCCCCAAATGCTACTTTTCAGGAAACAGGGGGAGAGAGCACCGTCTCCCGATGGGCCTCCAGCACCTTGATGTCATGACATGGGACTTGAACCGGCCAACTGACTGTAGCAGAGGCAACGGGCTAAGCGCTCCACACCATTACGCCACGGCACCTTTGGGCATTCAGCAGATGTCTCCGGGTGCTTTTGAGTTTTTATTTTTTATTCTAGCCTTGAAAAGTTCAAATTACTGCAGCATTGAGCTGTAGGAGGAACTCCCGATGGTCCTCCAGCACCTTGATGTCATGACATGGGATTTGAACCGGCCAACTGACTGTAGCAGAGGCAACGGGCCAAGCGCTCCACACCATTACGCCACGGCACCTTTGGGCATTCAGCAGATGTCTCCGGGTGCTTTTGAGTTTTTATTTTTTATTCTAGCCTTGAAAAGTTCAAATTACTGCAGCATTGAGCTGTAGGAGGAACTCCCGATGGTCCTCCAGCACCTTGATGTCATGACATGGGACTTGAACCGGCCAACTGACTGTAGCAGAGGCATCGGGACAAGCGCTCCACACGATTACGCCACGGCACCTTTGGGCATTCAGCAGATGTCTCCGGGTGCTTTTGAGTTTCTATTTTTTATTCTAGCCTTGAAAAGTTCAAATTACTGCAGCATTGAGCTGTAGGAGGAACAGGCCTTGAACATGGAATGTCTGTACTGAAACCCTGATGATTAGACCACTGCACCATCAGTCAGACACTCTCAGGCAAAGTCTCCTGGTAACTTTGAAGTGATCTTTTGTTCGTTAGCCTTCAGTTAGTAAAGTTTAAATAACACAGCATCATATTAATCAGATCTTTCTTAGCGCTGTTGAGGTCTTCTTTTGTATGATAGTGTAACAGCCGGGAATGGAACCCTGGTCTCCCACGTAGAAAGCCAACATCTTAACCACTACTACATACAATTTGAGTTATCCTCATTTCTCATCATTTTGGACCATGGGCTATAACTTTTTCAAAATTTCAAAAAACGGGCTATAACCCATCGTTTTTTTCATATTTTCATTTTTTTCAAATCCTCAAAAATGATGAAAAACGGCGTGCTATAGTATGCCGTACGATATGGGCTATAGCTTTGAATAAATGCACCATTTTCCATTTATGGTGTAGTGGTCCAAAAACTGGACCCTCAGAGTTAAAAAACCCAGTCCTTCTATAGTTCAATGCTGGAGTATTTAAACTTTACTAAATGAAGGCTAACATAAAAAAATAATGCTTCAACAGCAGTGTTGTAGTAGTACTTTTAGAAGCGGGGGGACGCCCCATAAGTGCAGTGCGCGCAGACCCACTATTAAAACATGCAGATGTGTATAGCCTATTTAGAAAAAGGGTTTACAATGCTTAATCGTATCCATAAAAGTCAATGACAAGTCAACATTGTAATTTTTGCCCCCAAAAATATTTTAGACATTACACTCTCAGTTATATTGGCCTCTATACTTTACACAGGGAGGGAATGAGAGACAAAGAGATAAGGAGGGAAGGAGAGAGAGAGAGAGAGAGAGAGAGAGAGAGAGAGAGAGAGAGAGAGAGAGAGAGAGAGAGAGAGAGAGAGAGAGAGAGAGAGAGGATGACATGGTGAGAGAGGGGGCAGAGAGAGAGGAGGGGAGAGAAAGATATGGAGAGAGGGGAGAGAAAGGAGGGAGGGAGTGGGGGGAAAGGGTGATAGAGAGAGGGGGAAGAGTAGCCTGGGTATGGGAAGAGAGGAGTGTAGGAGAGACAGAAACAGATGGAATGTTGTGTATTGTATGTACTTCTCACGGAGACATCCTTATTAGGAGAAAGGGGACAGCCAAAGCTCCTCAGAGGGGCTGTGAGGAAAACATCTGACCAAAACAGACTTCAGGCCACATGCATGCATGGCCTCGTCCAAGATACACACAGCAGCGCAAAGTGTTACATAATAGTATTATGTTAACATGTCATATCATCATAATGTCATATACAGTAGAGATGCAGACATGGCTTCTGGATATATATATTATCAACAGACTGACGCAGCTATACAGAACTGCATTTCTTCCCCCAATATTATCGCTCAGTAGTAGAGCGAAGCCCGTACATACCTACGCGGGAATGACACAAGCTGGGAGAGTGCATAATATTATGCCCCACCTGTTTATGCATTAGCCGTTGTGTCCAATGTCCTGTATCTGTCCGTCCGTCCGTCTGTCTGTCTCTTTCTGTGTCCCTTTTATGCCCATACAGGGAGATTTCTGTATCTGCCCTATATGAACACAGTGAGTATACTGTATCTTGCAGAGCCAGAACACTCTAACAACACTGTATCTGATGTTGTCATTGAAGCTCACTGTACTTTCGATCTGGCAGAATGTTGAATGTTCACGCAAGATTATAACGTCCTGTCTTTTTGGGGGGTAAAACTCGGAACGCCAAGCGTGAACACTGCAGTGCAGGCGGCGGCCATAGCTTCATCGGTGGAGCTGCAGCGGAAAAGGGGCCTGTGAGTTCGCGCCACTCGGTGGCGCGCTATGAGCTTGTAGATCTGCTATTTTTCAATAGCTAAAGCATAACATAATGCTATAACACCAAAAGGGGTTCCCGTCTAGAATGGGTTAAAAGGTATATTCAGTGATTTCACTTAATTCAAATATCACTTATTTTTTCGTTTTGTTGTGATAATCCTCTCTACTATAGAGTGTGCTGACCATATAAGGAGTTCCTCCCTGTCCTCCCAGTTAACCCCTGGGGGTCAAAAAACCTTAGGTTTCGTTTTTGGCTCTCTATCCTGATTGGATGAAAGGCTTAGGTCCCACAGCCAAAAACGAAACCTAAGGTTTTACCTCAACGTTGTACCTTTAAGTATACAACGTTGAGGTATTTGTCGTTTACTTGAGTATTTTGAGTTTCCAATATTTTTTTTACTACTACTCCACTACATCTCAGAGCCATTTTCTTTTTTTTTGATTAGAAAACATTACATTAACCACTTCAACACTATAGCCATTTGATAATAGCAGGTAATCAGCTCAAAATGAAGTTGTGCAATTTTGAAGTTGTGAAATGGGACATTCTGCAATATGAGCACTTTTGATGCCGATACTCTTGTACTTTTACTTGAGTACATTTTGAATGAATTATTTATTTTCCATGTCCGTATATACGGACCCCGGCGCTAGGGGGCGTCATATCCCAGGTCCGTACCGTACCGACCCCGATGTATACTCCGTCTATATAATGGTCGAGTCCCACGGCAGCTTTAACCCATTCTGACCTGAGATCAGATTCATACGAGGTTTCCACTGGACACACACTGGTCTGATGAACCCATTCTGACCTGAGATCAGATTCTAAAAATGTCAGTCGTTCTTCGAATTTTTCAAAAATATCAGACCTACAAGCTCGTATCGCGCCACTCGGTGGCGCGATATGAGCTTGTAGATCTGCTATTTTTCAATAGGTAAAGCATAACATGATGCTAACACCAAAATGGGTGCCCGGTCAGAATGGGTTAACAAAGTTTGTAAAGTTTGCTTTACATTGCTATAGCTTACATTGCTATCGTTTTAATTCATACGATATATATAATCCAAAAAGCATTCATATTTTGCGGGAGAGACGGACGAGGAGCAGAAATGAAGCGCTTAGTATATCGATCAGTTAAAAAACCACGGAGAGCGCCCTGGATTAGGAGAGACGAGTCATTCTGCCGCGCTAACGGCTAAATCAACGGTAAGCTAACATGAGCCCAGAGCGTAGCATGCGGTAGCCGAAAGGCGAACTGACAAATACAAAATAAAAGGAGCAAATTCAGAATATTCCTCTCTCGCCCCCGGTATCATTGAGGATGCGCAAGGACGTGTACACACGTCGGATGTACCCCTCGGTTCGATTCCCACAATGTGTTAAGTGATTCCCTCAGTCACTCACTGTACAAATAACCGTTGTTGTTGTCGTTTCTTTAATGTCAAGTCTCCAGAAGAACTCACAGTCATGCACACGTACACAAAGATCTCAACTTATGCCGAATACAAAATCATTGCGGATGAAAAGGTCATGTAATTAAATGAAGGAGCTCTTCACCCGTTCTCAATTCCGTCTTCATAATAGTTGCACTAATGTTCGTCGTCATAAAATATGGCACAATAACGTCTGTCGTCTACGCTGAGTCTCATTGGTGGGCTGGGGAGGGGACAGTTCAGAAAACCTGCCTATACCAATGACATCAGCAATCCATCAGAAACTACATCCTTTCTCTTCCTCTTCCTCCTTTTCTTTCTTTTGCTTTTTACCCTTAATTGTCTCCCCGATGACGTATAGGCTACAGCTGTATATAGGCTATAGTTATTCCATTTGATTCCTCAGCCCACATAATATACATTTCTGAATAGAAGGACACAATGGAGGACACTCAACAATTAAGCCCAAGGCACCGCAGTGGGGTGGATTCCATTGTCCTCCTGCTGTAGAAGGTTATATCCTGCTGAAATAGACGCCATATTGTTACTGCATAAAGGAAAGGTTTCTGAACTCTCCGCAGCCCAACCCATACTGAGCGTGAGTAGATACAAAATGGTGCCATCTTATAATGAGTATCAGTGAGGAGTGAGGACCAATTATAAAGCTATGGTTGAAAATTGGTGAAGTGGTCCTTTAAGGAACAAAGCTAGAGATAATGGTAAATAATTGATTGTGTGTGCGCGCGCGCGTGTGTGTGTGTACGTGTACGTCTGTGTGTGTGTGTGTGTGTGTGTGTGTGTGTGTGTGTGTGTGTGTGTGTACGTGTGCGTGCGTGTGTGCGTGCGTGCGTGTGTGCATCAGTGAGTTCAAAGATGGATGGTAGAAATTACATTAATTATCTCCCATGTCAGGTAATGGGGTGGTGATTACAATGGTACAGTACCATGGTGATTAAAGAGCCACTTGACAATACTGCTACAATAACTACTGTGTGTGTGTGTGTGTGTGTGTGTGTGTGTGTGTGTGTGTGTGTGTGTGTGTGTGTGTGTGTGCGTGCGTGCGTGCGTGCGCACTACAACCACACATACGGTAACAGCAAACATCAAAGACATGCATATCTGTACATTGCAGAGTTCTGCTATCAATGGAAAACTGGCTAGAAAACACAACAATAAAATCCCAATTTCCCCTCAAAACACAATTTCTTGCACTTTCTACAAAAGAAACACGGGCATGGGGGAAACACCGTTACAGCACTTAAGCCCTATTCAAGAATGAAAAACAAACAGCTGATCTATATTTTAGATCGCTATTTTTTTTTTTTTAAAGAAAGAAAATCTCTGTTCAAAATTTGGACGCCGGGTTGACAGTGGTTACATTGTATAAGGCATCGGATATCAGTACAGCTGTGATAATCATCATCATCATCATCATCACCACACACATTTGATACACAAGCACATGCTCCACTGACTGTAATTCGCTAAATTCTGTCACACGCAAGCCCGCCCGCCCGCACGCACGCACGCAAGAGGCATTCCCACTGCAGTCAAAGACACAAAGTCCATAACATGAAACATGGAGACATGTCCTTTACGATGGACATGACAATGTCGGCACGTCATACCATGTTTTGATCAATATACGCTGCTAACAACGTCACAAATTATACCCCCATAGCACACACATATTTGATTTGGCAGTTTACTTGTCACACTAATTGAGTTAGAGTTAAAAATAATAATAAAAAATAATAAAAAATTGACACGTAAACCATTGACAGATATTAAAGCAATGTATCACTTTGTTAATTTTTTTTTTTTAATTTGATCTCTCCACCGGAGTGCAGCTCTTTAATACGGTGAGCATTAAACAGGAGCTGTCCAAGGTCTCTGCATGCTGTCACAGGTCTCATGATCATCCAGACTATTGCTGCGAGTACCAATACATGAGACTGAAATGATAAGAACATTATTTTTCTACCATGATTTTGCTATAGGTTTAAAATAAAAGTCGTTTATGAATATTGTGGATCCCCAAAAGTCACAAATGTTGGTGTTTTAACAGCTAAAGTGGTCCTTTACTTTAGACCAGAGGCGTGTGTGCGATTTTCCCTTGAGGAGAATCAGATAAAAATGTCCCTTTTAGGTGTTTATGAATGAACTAAAAACACATATCGTCTCTGTCGGGAGGAAACCTCATGCTCAAAACTGTTACTTTTCAGAATTCAAATTCTAAAAAAAGTAGCAATACAGTATGGTAGGCCTATAGCAGATGGAAAGCTTGACAAAAGATTGACAAGCTCAAACGTTTCGAGCTTGCGGATCTGCTACTTTTGATGCTTTTGTGTGACGATGTATTATGTGATCAAGTAATAGGGGCGTTAACCCATTCTGAACGGGAACCCATTTTGGTGTTAGCATCATGTTATGCTTTGGCTATTGAAAAATAGCAGATCTACAAGCTCGTAGATAGCTTGTAGATCTGCTATTTTTTGAAAAGTCGAAGAACGACTGACATTTTCAGAATCTGATCTCAGGTCAGAATGGGTTCATCGGACCAGTGTGTGTCCAGTGGAAACCTCGTATGAATCTGATCTCAGGTCAGAATGGGTTCATTTACAAAAACGGAACAAAACAAAACTAAACAATTTGAGGTATCTGCCCCGACAGCAATGATATCTGCCCCGAAGCAATGATACACATTCAATCATTCTTTGATTCAATGATATATAAACATTCAATCATTCTTTGATTCAATGATATATAAACATTCATTCTTTGATTCAATGATATATAACATTCAATCATTCTTTGATTCAATGATATATACACATTCAATCATTCTTTGATTCAATGATATATACACATTCAATCATTCTTTGATTCAATGATATATAAACATTCATTCTTTGATTCAATGATATATAACATTCAATCATTCTTTGATTCAATGATATATACACATTCAATCATTCTTTGATTCAATGATATATACACATTCAATCATTCTTTGATTCAATGATATATACACATTCAATCATTCTTTGATTCAATGATATATACACATTCAATCATTCTTTGCCATTTGTTTGCCGTCAGCACTGGGTTTCAGTCTTTTGGACACGAGGAAGGAACTGCAACGTACTGCGAGCGCTGAACCACATCTTTCATAATATACTCACAAGTGGACCGATTCGAATTTCGACAAATTTTCCCCAATCGTTTATTTGTTGCGCCCCCCCCTCTGTGTGACCACTTTAACTAAGACCCTATAGATGACAAAGAGCAGTTCGAAAGCGGTCTTTAAAATCAAAAAATCCTTAAATCTATCACTGTGTTCCATTGGATTCTGACTGCACCATGACTGTTGCTAAGTAACAGGCAAGTCCATGCGTGTCGGGGGCACGTCGAGACGCTGCTATAATGGAGGACAGCACGATGCTACATATCGCGACGACCTCGCGGGTCGTCCTCTCGTTTGCAAAATGTCGGAAAAGTAAAATGGCGCGGCGCTAAAAGTATATATAGGCCCACTTGAATCCGCAAGGGGAACCCCCCTCAAGGAACCGTGAGGGTCCTTATTGGACCACACTTTTAGACCCACCACGTGGTCCATGCTCTTGGACTTGTCGTCTGGATCATCTCTGTACGGGTTGTCTTGGTCATCTTGTGTTCCTTTCCATTGTCCATGTGGGGTTTCCCGTCTTACAATGATAACCCCTAGTATAGTGGACTGCAAACTCACTCGATTCAGTCTGTTTCTCTTCTTTCTTTCTTTCTTTCGTCAGGCTGAGGTCAAAGGTCAAGAGAGAGAGAGAGAGAGAGAGAGAGAGAGAGAGAGAGAGAGAGAGAGAGAGAGAGAGAGAGAGAGAGAGAGAGAGAGCGATCCGTGGTCGAGATCAACCTGTCTCAAACCTCCTGAGGTATACCGTGGTCTCTACAGCCTGGAGAGAGAGAGAGAGAGAGAGAGAGAGAGAGAGAGAGAGAGAGAGGGGGGGGGTTAAAGAAGATTAGAGATCAAGCAGTGATTCAAGTTTCTTGATTAGGACAAACCTCTTGAGATGTATTATACCATCTCGTTTCCGAGGGGGTTTCCAACATAAATTAATGTCACAATCGTTACACGATATTATAGACAACTCAGATGCACCCTTTCAGGTGTGTGTGTGTGTGTGTGTGTGTGTGTGTGTGTGTGTGTGTGTGTCATGAATCATTCAGCTTTCAAAGACACGTGTGACAAGATCCACACTGGGGGGAGAAGCCATACGCATCCACCATCTGCAGCGGACATTTCATTATGTCACACTTTAGCCATTGAAAAGTAGCAGATCTACAAGCTCATAGCGATTGTTGGAGAAAGAAAATCGTTAAAATGTGGCACAAGTCTTTGAATATAATTATATCCTTTCAAAGCGATTTTTTGTACTCAAATCTTTGCTTCGGGGGGGGGGGGGGGGGTGTCCCTGGAAAAACATTATGTTCAGATGGGGGTCGGCGGCCAATTGCACTTTTTGGGGCGCTTGACATGAAATAGTTTGAAAGCCAATCACTGATACTGTATAGTAACAGAGGTTTTTCAGAAAACTGTCAGCATTTAGAAGACTTTTGTAGAATCGTCCTCGGGACAGGTCAAATGGGTTAAGAAAACACATGCAGACTCATTTAAAACAACACAAAAAACACTGTAAGCATGCAGCTGTGTTATGATTCATGGCTTCAGCTGCCTGACTCAGTGACAAGACATTTATCTGCATTATAAGCATATTGATAACCATGACATGATGATTGTCCACTATACTGTGACTGTATATATGCGCAATATGAGATTAGATGCATGCGTGTTCCATTCTCATTCTGTTCTCATCATCGTTTCCATAAACTGCTAATAGGGTTGTCATTGACCCACTGTTCTTACTGTATATACGTCTCTGTGGCGTGTAATAATAAACTCCAGACGACGTGAAATACTTCGCTCTGTTGGCATGTTCTCCGCGCCTGCGACTCCACGCATCCTCACCCACCACCCCAAGGTTTAGATGGAGATTTCTAGAGCAGCGGTTGACAAACCTTTTCATGTCAAGGACCCCCAGTTTGACGTGCATTATAGTCTACAGACCCCCACCCTTTAATGGCATTTCTATCTCTGGAACCCCAATTTATATTTCAGAATCAATGTTAATTTAAACTCTGAGAGTGTATACTCTCTCAGAGTTACAGACCCATAGTTCCAAACTGTCATTTAGCCCGGGGACCCCCTGTAACTCCCTCAAGGACCCCTGGGGGGGTCCCCGGAACCCCACTTTGCGAACCAAAGTCAGGCATGCCCGAGGTCATAAAATCATAACAACCAGTACCACTGCTGTGTATGACTGTGTTGATTCAGAGGTGATGCAAAAGGGCAGCTGTTTGCGAATCGTATTGTGTGTGTGGGAAGGATTTTCACTACAAAGTCTCATTGGTGAATCATCTGGAAAGTCAGCCCTAAAGATGAAAAAAGCTGGCTGTGCGGGATGCACTTTAATACCAGACACTGTATACAAAACAAATGACATATGTACAGTAATAGCGTACATGCATGGACGAAACAAAACACAATTCCACATACAGTAACCCAGCGGTTCCCAAACCTTTTCATGTCAAAGGTCAAGGAATACTAATTTCATCCAATCAGGAGAGAGGGATAACTTACAGGAATTCAACAATAAGTAAGTGAAATTGGAAGTGAGGAAACAAACAAAACAAAACCTAAATTGGAATTGCGGAACACTATATAATTTAAGCTGAGAAAAGGCCTCTCTCCCCTGATTGGATGAAATTGGTGTCGCACTTGAAAATATTGCATTTACTAAAGAGAGATGGGCTGAACAGACCTTCTATAGCGATGATTAGAAGTTTAGTTTTTAGATTTAGTTTTAATCACAAAACATTGTCAAAAACAGCGGTTTTAATATTTCTTTCACAAGTGACAGTAATTCATTCATCATTATGAGTAGTGATGTGCGATGGACGGATGCTTTTATTGAGCATTATCGATGCTTTTTGGTTTTTTAAACACTTACCGTCAGAAACTGTGGTTCATGAAGCAAATAAGCAGAGAAGAGAAGAGAAGAGAAGAGAAGAGAAGAGAAGAGAGTGTTGAATTCAACATCATTCATCAAAACATGTTTTGAATGCCATATATCTTTTTAATATTATTTAGTTCTTTTAAATTTCCTCCCCAACTACTTTATTTATGTATTTGAGAGGCATTAGAATACAGTCAGAGCACCAGATAGTGTCCTTCCTCTCCTGTGCCAGTATATTAGACTATAGCGGTAAATATTTACGTCCGGCACAGGATATGTCTCATTAGAAGAGCGGGGAGAATACATATACAGATTGGACAAAATAAAAATGTATTCACGACCAAAAGCTTTAACCCATTCAAACGGATCTGTGTCATTTTAGATTTGCTGACTATTTACTGTTACTGCTATTCTTGAAATATTTTTGAAAAATCTTTAATAGCACAACAGAGTCGCAGTGTCTCAGTCCCACCCCATTTCAGAACGACAAGGGCACCAGGAAATAATTCCCCATTCATTTCCCCCATAGACGTTTCAAAAAGTATTTATTTAAAGACCTTTAAAAGCCTCGGACAAAGCCAGCTCGGCAGGTGACAACTCACGACAAAAACACATTGTTTTGGAGCTGAACAAATAATCAGAAGAAAAACAATGAAATGAAGTGTTGTATATACCCTGCCCTTTTTTTTCCGGCTTTCCAATTATCTGTTCGGCCCAAAATAATTGGTTTATTCACTTTATTGTCATGAGTTAATTCTCACCTGCCGAGTTGGCTTTGTCCGAGGCTTTAAATGAATACTTTTTGAATGGTCTATGGGGAAAATAAATGGGGACTTATTTCCTGGTGCCTTCGCAGGGGGCGGAACTGCAAAGCTCTATACTGACACGTTGTTTGTTCTCTGCCATGTGTACCATGTGTACTTTGGTCCCCGTTACTATGAAACGCACACACACAAACCCAAATATGTACGAGCTGCGTTCGCTTCCCGCGTTTGCGCGTCTTACTTGTAGTACGAATGCATGCCTTCGGGTATGGCATGGAAAAGGGGGGGCAATTGCAATTATTTCACCATAGTAAAGTATGGGTTGAAGCGGTGTTGTTTTTGTCGACTAAAACTAAGACAAAAAATGTTTTTCACTGACGAAAACTAAATGGAAACTAAATGAAAACTAAGCTATGACGACTAAAACTAAGACTACCGGTAAATATATCGACAATTTCGTCATGAAATAAAAACGAGACTAAAACGTTATAAAGGGACTAGTGGACAAGAGATCCAGTATAAGTCATTTTACACACGGTTGCATGCTGAAAACAGCCGATCTACAAGCTCACAACGCTTGTGGATCGGCTATTTTCAGCAAGTATAAAATCTGCCATTACGACGGCATCAAGGCCCGCCAAAACACATTTCAGTCGACTAAAATCACCTGTAGATTTAGCCGACTAAAATTGCATGACATTTAAAGTCGACTAAAACTAGACTAACACTAATACATTCCAGGTGACTAAAATGTGACTATAAAACTATAGTGAAAACTATTCAAGAGACTATATGATGACTAAAACTAAAATAGAAATTTGCTGCCAAAAACAACACTGGGGGTTGAAGGGCATATGGGGCTGCAAAGCTCCCTTTGAGGTCTATGTGTGCACGTACGTGCCTCATGGCGAGGCACACGCTGTGCCTCGTCCTCCGGTGTATATTCTGCGCTACAGCTGCGTCTGTTCACCTGTCAGCGCGCGGGCGTTACGCGCTGTCAGGCTGAAACGACGCGCGCGGGCGGGCGATAATTTGTCGCTCGCCCACGCCACTTAGAATGAGTCACAAAGGAGAGGACGGGGGAGGAAATGGCAAGGCAGCGTTTCCTCGTGTTATATATTTAAGCCAACTGGTGATCTTGAGATTTCTATGGTCGATTGTGTCTGGGGTGACGTCTAAATTCAACGGGGTGGCTGACGACACAGTTTCCGAGATTATTTAAAGGTTTCATGACATTAATTTAATTTCATCTTATTTTTATTTTCCCCCGTTTTTCTTTGATGTTTTATTATGGCCTCAATTATACACCCCAAAAAAAAACCTGAACTTTGAACGTTCGGTGGATTTCCTGTGGTCTGGGATTTGTTTTCGGGGTCTGTGAGCTTTTGAGCTGCAACGACAACAACAGGCACAACAGTGGAAACAGGGACATCTGCTGGCATATTCCTATGTCATATATATGGGATTTGCAGGCTGTGACATCACAGTCAGCAGGAAATTCAGCTAGAGCACTTGTTTGAGCCAGAAAACCCCAGGGCATGGTATACAGTCCCCAGCGCATGGTACATAATAAAGGCTAAAAAGACAACACAAAAAAAGCCCTGGGGTGGGGACGTTCTCCCAATGCGGTCCTATACCGGTCTGTGTATTCAATTCATCAACAACATGGCATCAACGAATACAAACACTATATGTGTTTAAAGGAGGAAAAGGAAAAAACGGCCGCAGTGAATGACACCTCCTTTCTATGGGAAAACACACTGTCGTCTCCTCGATCCTGACGGCCGATTTTCTCTGAAACCAGAGTTGCCACGCATTCCACATTTTGGAGGCGGTGGAACGAGAATTTCCCCACGTTTTTATAGGATGAGGGTAGCCATCACGTGAGACCGACGTATAGAAAAATGAATTGATGGGACAAAAATGTATTCTGTCAGATTAAAACACCATGACGTAAATCACCGTCAAATTCATGTGCCCGAGACGGAGATTGTTAATCTCCGTCAAATTAGTGCTATGAAAACTGATCGCATCGCTCTTCTACAGCCGAGAGGCGCTTGCTGACGATGACACATTTTATTAATGGATTAAATATAGGCCCGGGCCCTCAAGGTGGGTGTTAACATTAAACATCAACATTAAAACCGTAAAATCTCTGTCATGATGGAGGCGAAAGGAACTGGTTGGAATAACGTGTTCCTTACACTCGCTATACGTCCTGTCGGGGAAACTCCCCCCCCCCCCCCCCCTGTCAGGTGAAAAGAAAACCGCCTGCTCAGTCCTCAGGCATTGAAGGAAGCAAAAGAGTTCAGTTCGGGGCTCTCCCCTGGTCGGCAGAGGGTATAGTATACAGCGTCCCAGGATTACAGCTTAATTCTTATTAGGTAATTGGTATATCGGGTGTAAAATGGGTCACAAAAAAACCGTGGGATACAAATGTTTGATTTGATTTTCTTTCCTCTCAGGGAAACAGAAAAAAACGTCAGGCGGTGCAGGAGCCAACTCCTCTTTGATGGATGTGTGAGCACACATCGTGATCAAATGCACACACAGACTTCACTTCCACCGGCAACTGTGTCTTATTAGACAGCCGGTGACATGGGGGGAGGACGGAGAAGAAAGACAGACGAAGAGAGACGCAGTGAGCGAGAGAGAGGAAGAGAGTGAGAGAGAATGGGAGAGGGAGGGAGAGAGAGAGAGAGAGAGAGAGAGAGCAGGAGTTATAGGAAAAAGAGAATACTGTGATCAAATAAAATAGCATTATTAGGCCGGGAACAAGGAGTGGGAGTGTGGGAGAGACGGAGAATATACACAATGATGAAATACAGTATAATCAGCCCCATACACACCATAATGATGAGAGAGTACAGTACAGTACAGTACAGTACAGTACAGTACAGTACAGTACAGTACAGTACAGAGATGCGATACAATACAGGAATATAGTGATTAAATAGATGAAATAAAGAGAAGAATATAATATTAATCTTCGCCCCACACATGTGATACATTAGGTTGTTTAAGCCTTAACCACCGCCCTACTGTATGGCCTACAGTATTTTATATATTTTTGGGGTGGTCATTTTGTGGATCGTGCCATTTCACACCAGCAATGGAGTACATTGGATGTCTTGTGCTAATGGAGCCAGATGTTCCACAATAACTTGGCCCATGTCATTGGACAGCAAAACTAGATAAAGTGCCCTTCGTGGCACAGGTCTCCGCCAGGCCAGGTCAGGTTGTGGCCTCCTGGTGGCGCTATAATAGGCCAATGTGAAACGGGTGCCATTCATCTTCTTATACGCCTTGGTTGGCAATTGGATGATTTGAGGCATTTTGTTCCAGAAATGTGTTTTGCAAAAATCCACCTGTTGGTGGCGCTATAACAGGCCAAGGTGAAAAGGGTATAGGATATATTCCTCAGCCCAGTAGGAAAGTCTGTGAAAGATTTCACGTATAAATTGCACGCTGCGTTCATGATTTGAGGCTTTTTGTTCAAAACGGGCCAATCATGCAAACTTTGAAAGCCAATGTTAGCCAATTAGGATGTACTATGAAATATCGGACAGATCCGTCTTGAACACATGACTATAGAGATATAGTGTGTAACGATTTGCGGGATTTTTGGACAGAATCTGGAGGAGGAGTAATATATAATAATGTGTTTTACAAAAGTCTGCCTTCTTGGTGGTGCTATAACAGGCCGTTCTGGAAAATTTGGGGCAGGGGTTCATCATAATTGGATCTGCTTTTTAGGTAATCAGATCAAGCGCATCAGTCCCAACCATAGGGACTCCGAAACAGCAGATCCAAAACAACAGTAGCTGGGGTGGAGGAGGGTGAGCAGCATAAGTTTAACCCATTCTGAACGGGAACCCATTTTGGTGTTTAGCATCACGTTATGCTTTAGCTATTGAAAAATAGCAGATCTACAAGCTCATAGCGCGCCACCGAGTGGCGCGCTACGAGCTTGTAGGTCTGCTATTTTTGACAAATCGAAGAACGACTGACATTTTTAGAATCTGATCTCGGGTCAGAATGGGTTAATCAAGACCAGTGTGTGTCCAGTGGAAACCTCGTATGAATCTGATCTCAGGTCAGAATGGGTTAAGCAGACAGCAGCGCAGCAGTATCAGTGTGCAGCAGCAAGTAGAAGTATATAAGCAAGCAGATTGAGCAGTGCAAACTTGAAGTTTAAATATGCCGGTATATGAAGATGGAATGAGTGTGTGATTGGATGAAGTGAAGAATATAGCCCAAAGTATAAAATACAGCGTGTTTAAAATGACTGTGACACACAGATGCTTTCCCGCGGCTTTAAACTATTGGTTGTTTCAGTGATAATATTATGTGGATCTGCATACTAATTCACCCTCTGTGCAAACAGAGGAATATAGATTTTAATAATATATGATAATATGCAAATATAAAAATACTCATGGCTTTGAGGCTACACTAAGAGAGGAGTGGAGCACAATGAACACAATACCCTGGGGATTACTCCCACGTACACACACACACACACACACACACACACACAATTGTGTGTGTGTGTGTGTGTGTGTGTGTGTGTGTGTGTGTGTGTGTGTGTGTGTGTGTGTGTGTGTGTGTGTGTGTGTGTGTGTGTGTGTGCGCGCGTGCGTGCGTGCGTGCGTGCGCGTGTGTGAAAGAGTTGGAATGTGCCTGTGGTGTTTTATCTTTTGTACCTATAAATTCCCTCATAGCTCGAGGAAAACACTGCGCTTTCTGAGATATGTCTCAGAAACAGTTGATGCATGGAACCAGCTCCACTCCACTCAACTACTCGTCTCATCTCTGACTTATTATATTCCAATGGGCAGAAGTATATCTGCTACACGTTTTGCCATTATTGTCCGTGTCTTACCAAAAACAAAACGAACTTTTCAGTATGGTCTACCTGTATTGCCGGATTTATCAGACTTCCCACCGCTACATTTTCTCAACTAACAATAAATTAAGGTTAGTGGCCCAATGAGCATTTTTGTAGTCTAATAGCATATTGTTTTGCTAAAAAAAAAGAAAAAAGGGAGCATGTAAGCCAGTGGCGGAAACTCCGTGGGTTCAGAGGCGCGATTGAACCCCCTGGCATTTTGGCAAAGGCGCGACTGAACCCACTGCATTTTGGCAAAATATATCTATATGCACTGCAGTAAATTATGCACCCACTGACTGTCCACTGAAATTTTCCCTCCCCAGTGGTCATGTTGTCATGCACGTAGTCACACATACCTTTACGAGGGGTTACAACTTAAGATAGGTGTTGGGCCGCCGCGCATGCCGCATTCAAATGCTAATAAGGTGGCTTTTGTTCGAAAAAACAAAACTCGTTTTTTTTCCACCGCTGGGGGGGGGGGGGGGGGGGGGAGAGGGCGTGGCTGCTTGAACCCCCTGCCGTTATAAGAACTTTCCGCCTCTGATGTAAGCACTTTTATTTTATTCTTTTACCTATACAATATTACATTGTTCAGTTGAAATAAGACACACAAACTGTTTTGTTTGAAAACCTGTAAAAGGGGTATACATATATATTTTAATTTTTATTATTTTAAGTTAACGGACAAAAGGTATACGTAATAAGCCCAGGCTTCAGTCTATACATGAAAAAACGAACTAAAACTAAACTATACGTCTAAATGGCTAAAAAGATTGTCTAAGAACGGGGGTAAAAAATGTCTAGGTTTAGATTAGACGTTGAAACAACGTCTAATCTAATTAAACAACGTAGTTTCAACGTGTGTGTGTGTGTGTGTGTGTGTGTGTGTGTGTGTGTGTGCGTGTGCGCCACCAGAACCAGTCACCTTATAAATATGCTCAACAGCGACGACCCCACGGTCAGGGAAATGGCTCGCGAGTCACTCATTCGACACACGCAGCGACGTAAAGTACCATCCGCGCCGGAGAATGAGACGCAGTTCCTTGGATTCAAGACTAAGGCGAATGGTAAATTGGACATTAAAGCCGCTGGATTCGGTGTGCGGTCCG
Organism: Protomyctophum bolini; assembly: GCF_963924005.1. Taxonomy (NCBI): domain Eukaryota; kingdom Metazoa; phylum Chordata; class Actinopteri; order Myctophiformes; family Myctophidae; genus Protomyctophum; species Protomyctophum bolini. The sequence continues at coordinate 7,234,973 of NC_137880.1, read as the reverse complement.
ACTGGATGGATCTTAATGATCTATGCCAGCGATCAGGATTACAGTTAAAGTGGGCGGCGCCTGATACAACAACTGCTGCGCTCAACAACAGCATCATCATAGATCCGCGTGTCCGTGCATGTGCGACCTACGAGCAAGACGGTGCGCACCATGAACTGTCAATCAAATCCGCGACCGCAAGAGCCACCATTCTAGGAATGAAGCGATCAGAAAGTGCACAACACTGGACCAGTCTGAGGCTGCAGGGAAAACTGGCCCTTCTTCCCTTTGCAAACCACTCATTATCACACTCTATACTGTCAAATAACACCATAGGTGAGGACATTCTCATTTTCACTATTAAAGCCCGTTTACAGGTGTTGCCGACCAAGTTCAACTTGGCAACCTGGTACCCATCAGCACACGACCCACACTGCATCCTACATCCAGTACCACATGACAAAGAAACAGTCGCACACATCTTAAATGGTTGCAGCCACTATAAAGGACTGTACATTGCCAGACATGACCGTCTGGTGGACCTGGTCTCAGACAAGATCAGAGGAGTACAGGACAGGACAACAAGAATGTATAAACACAGCACTGTAAAAATAGACTGGTTTGATCACAATGACACCCATGTCAATTCACTACAAAATATTCCAAATACCCCAGATATTGTGTTCATCAATGAAATTAGAAAAACTGTCACTATATTTGAAATAGGCTGCCCATTTGATTTGTATATGGACACTTGTTTTACATCCAAACTTATGAAATATCAGCTTCTGGTGGAACGTATTATGGCCTTGGGATATAACTGTCAACTTATTGTCCTTGTATTTGGAAGTCTGGGCCATGTCCATAAACTTGTGCTCAGGGGTTTGCAATTGGGTGGATTGCTAAAAACAAATGCAAAAAAGCTGGCTAAATACTGTTCTGTCTCAGCTACTATGGGCAGTCTGTCTGTCTGGAGAAGGCGTTGTTTCATTTATCCCTAGGTGGCTTAAAAAACCCCAAAACAAACATCCTGTCTAGTAGTATCAAGTATGTCAAGTATGTCAACAATGTGCTATATATATATATATATATTTATTTTTTCTCTTCTTTTTCCTCTGTGTGTTAAGCATGTGCAGCAGCTTGTTTGGACCATATAATGTATAACCTTATTCTGACCAGTGTTTGGGTCTATTCTGTATACGCCACTTGTGCAGATCCAAATAAAATAATTCAAATGTGTGTGTGTGTGTGTGTGTGTGTGTGTGTGTGTGTGTGTGTGTGTGTGTGTGTGTGTGTGTGTGTGTGTGTATATATATAGACATATATATAGACTGTCTACATTATGACCTTGATTAGCCTGGCTAATCAAGGTCATAATGTAGAACTTTGTATCAGCTATTCAATGATACAAAGTTGAGTATGTGAATACCAAATAGTAGGCCTATACCATTTCAGGATATTATTTACTAATGACTTACATTGTTTCGGTACTTTGGCGTTTAATCTTTTAGCATTCCTGTATACTTCATCTATAGTGTTAACTCTAAACAACTATCCTCTCTCTCCCTCTCAGTTCAACGCAATTTAAATGAAGGCGAAGTCAAACTAAAATGCACTAAACCGCGGCCGAGTCGGTAAACTGGCGAGTTCTCCGGTATCCGTCGAACACACTAAAAAGCTTATAACAAGCATGCATGCACAGACTACTTGGCAACACGTTTCGCCTTGGCTACAATGTGCAGTGATACTTCAAACATGTTGCCAAGTAGCGTGTCTGTTAAGCCCTGTGTTTGTTCCTATAACTAAGCCTAGAAAAGGCTGTGTAAACTGTGTAAAGTATATTTTATTTATTTTTCAGTCTGGTGAAGACATTCACACACCACATTTTGTCGCTGTCAGATGGAAATGAAATTACATTTCTTATACTGTTGAATTGAGTGGGCTACAATGGACCACAATGGAAACCCAGGGCTTTTTGTGTTATCCATTTTAGCATAACCTTTGACTGTACTACATGTACAGTATAGCCTACTGTTAATGATCTATAGCTAATAAAGTATTCAGACAGTCAGTCAATAGAAAGAAAGAAAGAAAGAAAGATCTGTGTTGATTATTCTGTTATTAAATTACAGTAAAATAGCTACAAATGCAAATTTTAACTAAATGATCGTTTTCACAAGGTATTATTATATTGCCCACAACATGTATTGCCCCTATCTCAACAAATATTCCAAGAGGCAAGTCGCTATGGCCGTTTTTACCCCAAGGAGTGTTTTTGTGTGCAAAAGGAATGCTTGGAATGGATTCAGAATCATGAAAACCCTCTATAGTTTGACACGTCACATGCTACTTAAAGCATAATGACGTGTATTGCCTTAGGATGTCAATGGTCACATATAAACCCCAACAAATAAATAAAAATCACACCCGTGTGAACTGAGTGCATGGTGCAACTCCCCCCCCTCTCTCTCTCTCTCATTAGCAGGCAACAGTGCAGCACTCTCTCTCTCTCTCTGTTTCTGGCACAACAGCGCCCCCTACTGGTACTCATTATACTGGTGCTCATTAACCAACACATAGGTAGTCATATAGGTGAACCAACACATAGGCGGACACGTAGGTGAACACGGACATTGCTGTTCCTAAAAAGCTCAATAGTGACAGCCGGTCAGCAAGTGGATTCATGAATGTATGTAGGATATGGACAGTATTTTAGGCCAATAAAAAAAAGACTATATACCACATTTCCCACTTCCACATACACCCCCTAGCTGCCGGACTATACTTGTACAGTATAGGCTAAAATGACAAGGAAGCAAAACGCCCATGCAACTGTATCCCTTTTTGGGGTTTAACCCATTTGGATCGGGAACCCGTTTTGGCGTTAGCATCATGTCATGCTTTAGCTATTGAAAAATAGCAGATCTACAAGCTCGTAGCGCACCACTCTACGAGCTCGTAGGTCTGCCATTTTGGAAAAACGACAGACTTTTTTTTTTTTTTAAATATGATCTCAGGTCAGAACGGGTTATAATCAGACCAGTGCGTATACGTGTCCAGTGTGGAAAAACCTTGTGTGAAATCTGATCTCAGGTCAGAATGTGGGATATAAGGGAAAAAAAAGACTCACTGGCCAGGATGACCATGTCCATGCCCCAGAAGATGCTCATGATCCAGCCCACCATGATGACGGCGGTCAGGATCTGGATGAGGGCGGCCGCCACGTTCAGCCAGAACACGCAGCAACGGCCGCGCCGCGACGCCAGCTCACTGGGCGCTCCACACAGCACCGTGAAGGCAGAGAGGAACGTCCCTGTGCGGGGGGAGAGAGAGAGAGAGAGACACAATTCAATTCAATTAAAGGGCTTTATTGGCATGAGAAAACATATACGTTTACATTGCCAAAGCAGAAAGAACAATACAACAATACAGCAATAACAATCATAACAAAAATGATGTATACATTTGAAGGTCAGCATCTTCAATAGATCAAATTCTATATGTACCGAGGTCACTCGATGCAGGTATATAGTGCAGTGAATATACACAATGATTAGTCTTTAGGGTGGTTGTGTTCCATTTGATATCCTTCTCCTATCACAGCAACTCACAAATCTTGCTGCTGTGCTTGCACATTGTTGTACTTCGCCCAGAGACACTCTTAATCCAGAGCAATTTACAGTAAGCAAGAACACATGGTAACATCAAAATAGAGAGAGAGAGAGAGAGAGAGAGAGAGAGACGGACGGACGGAGGGAGAGTGAGAGGGAGAGAGAGAGAGAGAGGTTTACCCATGGCATCTGTGTCATTTGAGACTTCATAGTCTGTTTTTTCCAGAAAGCTCTCATGGGATTGCAGAACAGTGCAGCAACATGGTTTAAAAAACGGTGGTTCTCAAAAATAGTCGATCACATTATTATACAAGCTCACAGCGCGTCACGTTTCTGAAAGATATGCTCGGGACTCTCACCAGGGGTTACTGTCATGTTAATCAGTCAAAGAAAACTGAATACCCGGATAATGGCAAACTGTGTGTGTAATTGTGTGTGTGTGTGTGTGTGTGTGTGTGTGTGTGTGTGTGTGTGTGTGTGTGTGTGTGTGTGTGTGTGTGTGTGTGTGTGTGCGTGTGTGACTGTGTGTGTGCGTGTGATCTGATTATTTAATCGTGGCACTTTCACATTATTATTTCCGCAGGAACAGAACAATCTGACTTTTGACCCCTTGTGGACTCCAGAATCTCTCATTTCATTTATTCTCTCCGAGTGCCCCAGCTGTCCAGATTTGTATTCATTTCCCATGAAATCTACAGTGTACTCAGCCTTATCTATATAGGCTATACTTCATTGCACTGGGTGGTTTCCCCCCCCCCATTTTACACTCATAAGATCAGGGGTTTTGACTGTGATCCACTCTGATTCACAAGTAACCGGATAACACATAGAACAACAGGCGCACTATACCGTTGGAGCAGCCAATAAACTATACACAGGTTCATCCCGAGGTTCTGGGCATCTTTGAAAAGTTATAGTGTTAGTAAAAAAGCAGGTATAAAAGAGTAACGTTTAAGCCAGTCACGCTACCATTCAATGTAGTAGTATAGTTTCTGAATTTGGCTATATAGGGGTAATTATACCTCAGAGTTACTATAGGGGGAACTTAAATGATTGACCACTTGACCACTATATAGCGTCTCTATATTCTGAGGGGACCATTTGCCCAAAACAGCCCTTCTACAAGCTCGCGTAGCGATGCACTGTGAGCTTGTAGATCGGCTATCTTCGGTATAGCGCATAGTATAGACTATATAGAGTATAGAGCAGCGGTCCCCAAACCTTTTGGCCGTGCTCACCCCTGTTACCTACGGTATAGCTGACGCAACACCTCCAACGCTAAGTCTCGTTGTATTTGGTCCCCGAAAATGTACCATATTTTAATATGATCAGAGCAAATAATGAGAGAATGTCACTGCACTGAGAGACATGCAGCTGCTGTATACTCCCGCAGCTGCGCTATACATCTCCGTACAACGGATATCACGTACACGTACGCGGAAGTGATGGCGCCTGTGTTTGTGGCCGCTCGTCTCCCGCTGTCTGTTCTGGTTGTGTTTGTGCTTGTTTTATCAGTTGTCACGGAAAATGTCAACTCTCTACTGGCTTATGATCGCCAAGCCCTGCTGGATATTCGTCTTGCTAGCGAAAATTTGACTCCGTTTTCGAGACAGAAAACGTTTCCTCTGCCAACGCTGCTCGCGAGTATACCTGCTCACTTGTGCGCTCCTCTCCCCCGTCGGAGACGGCACAAGACCCGCTCCCGTGGTAAACGCAGCGGCCAACTAGTGAGGCTGAAAGCCGCCCTGGTGCGTTTCTCTGCATCTACCCTGGTTGGAAATGGATCGACCTGTCTCTACTCTGTCTCCCGTCGCTCTCTCGAGCCTATCGGCACCTGGCTGGTGCCTGTCACTGACACTGAAGTGGACAAGGATTTCCCTACCCGTCGCTGCTCTCCCCACCTCCGCAGACGAGGAGTGAACCGCTGCTGCCTTCGACCCCTCGCCTGGACTCCCGCGGCCGGGACTGAACGAAGCCCTGCCCCGCCTCCAGCAAGGATCGCCCTGGTGAATGCCAGGTCGCTAACAAACAAAACGTTTATCCTGAATGATTTCTTCGTCACACGTCAGCTTGACTTTCTGTCAATCACCGAGACTTGGGAGAGAGCCGGTGAGTCAACCACTTTTTCCGAACTTTTGCCGCCTGGCTGTGCGTATTTCAGCGCTCCACGAACGACTGGCAAGGGAGGTGGAATTGCGACAGTTTTCAAACAAAACTTTGACTGTAAACAGCTGTCACCGCTCTTATTCTCCAGTTTCGAGCTGAACATGTTTGAGCTGGGTCGCTCTCCTCCTGTACTGTACGCTGTAATATACAGACCGCCAAAGTACAACAAGCACTTCATCCCTGATTTCTCAGACTTTCTGGCTGAAATAATGCCGAAGTATAATCATGTTTTAATTCTTGGTGATGTAAATATACACGTATGCTGTCCCTCTAAGCCAATGGCTAGTGAATTCTTAAGTCTCATAAGTTCCTTTGATCTTGTGCAGTCTGTGTCTGGTCCCACACAAGAGCATGGGCACACTTTGGACTTGGTCCTCTCATATGGTTTACCAGTTTCCAATGTTGAAATATGTGGTGCTTTCTTCTCCGACCATATGCCTGTTTTGTTTGATATGTCACTCCCATGTCACACTGTTAAACAAGCTGCACCAGCTATTAGATGCCGTATACTAAACTCTTCCACTGCCGCCCGTTTCTCGTCTGCCTTCACCAGTGCAACAGTAGGCCAACAAAGCCCAGCCAGCCCTGTGTGTATGACCACAGATGAGCTAACCACTCGCTTTGATTGCATCTGTCTTAAAGCCCTTGATACTGTTGCTCCTTTTAAAACTAGGTGCCCTAAACCTAAAACTGAGCCCTGGTTGAATGACAGCACACGGAAGGTCCGAAAAGAATGCAGGCGAGCTGAACGTCAGTGGAAAAAGGATAGGCTAACGGTGTCATTTGACATTTTGCGTGATAGCTGGCGAAAATACCAGCAAAGTGTCAAAACTGAAAAGATTAAATATTTTTCAGATATCATTGTAACTAACTGTCACAAACCTCAGGTTTTATTTAAAACTATAAATGATATACTTGACGTCCCCCAGCCTATCTGTCTTGATGCTTCCCCTGAAAAATGTGAGCTCTTTTTACAGTTCTTTATTGACAAAGTGGCCAACATCAGGGCTAGCATCCCTACTCCGACACATGACCCTTCTATTGCTGTCACCTGCCCCACCACTTTCAGCCATTTTGAGCCTGTATCCCTTTTTCAGCTACAGGAAATAATTTCCCAAATAAAACCAACTGGCTCCCCTTTAGACGTCCTTCCCCCTCGTCTGGCTAAAGAAAGCAGTGAGGCTACCGGGCCAGATCTCCTTTTGATCATAAACCAGTGCCTGGCAGGTGATGTACCAGCAATTTTTAAACATGCTGTGGTACAGCCGCTGCTTAAAAAGCACAACCTTGATCCTTCTGTCCTATCCAACTTTCGGCCTATTTCCAAGCTCCCATTTAATTCCAAAGTTTTGGAAAAATGTGCCCTGGCCCAACTGATGCCCCATTTGAACACACATGGCATTCTGGAAGTGTTCCAGTCCGGGTACAAAGCTCTCCACAGCACCGAGACTGCACTGTTAAGAATATTTAATGACATATTTTTGGCTACAGACTCTGGTGACTCTCTCATTCTGGTGCTCTTGGATCTTACCGCGGCATTTGACACTGTAGATTACAGTATCTTGCTCTCTCGCTTGGAGCACTGGGTTGGCATTAAAGGGCCAGCACTAGAGTTTTTTAGTTCTTACTTGTCAGGGAGAAGTTTCCGTGTCACCCTAGGGGATGCCACATCCACCACAGCATCCCTCCATTGTGGAGTGCCACAGGGCTCTATTCTTGGACCAATTCTGTTTATGTTGTATCTGCTCCCCCTAGGATCTATTTTTCGAAAACACGGTGTTTCTTTCCATTGTTACGCTGATGACAGCCAAATTTATTTGCCTCTAAAGCGTAACAATCCTGACTCTTTAAAACCACTCCTTGCTTGCCTCGAGGATGTAAAAGCATGGCTGGCTTTAAACTTCCTAAACTTCAATGACAGCAAAACTGAAGTTATGGTGTTTGGGCCTACACAAGCACATGTGTCCCCTCCTGGTGTTTTAGGCCCCCTTGAGCCCTTCTTGAAGCCTACTGCCACCAATCTAGGTTTCAAAATCGACTCTGACCTAAAGATGGACAAACAGATAAATGAAGTAGTAAGAAAGAGCTTCTTCCAGCTTAGGAGGCTATCTAAGGTTAAGTCTTGTCTATCCCGCTCTGTGTTTGAAACTGTAATTCATGCTTTCATGACATCCCTCCTTGACTACTGTAATGCCCTGTATATTGGAGTAAACCAGGTTTCTATCTCTCGATTACAGCTAGTCCAGAACGCAGCTGCTAGGTTACTTACAGGCACACGTAAGCGAGACCACATCAGCCCTGTACTAGCCTCCCTCCACTGGCTTCCTGTGCGATACAGGATTGACTTTAAAGTATTGCTCTTTGTCTTTAAGTGTCTAAATGGTTTGGCACCCAGTTATTTATCTGAGCTGCTGAAACCCTATGCTCCGACACGGACGCTCAGGTCCTCTGACCAGCTTCTCCTGGTGGTGCCTAAAACCAGGCTGAAGCTCAGAGGTTACCGAGCCTTTGCAGTGGCAGCTCCCAAGCTCTGGAATGAGCTGCCTCTGCACACAAGACAAGCCCCCACCCTCCAGGTGTTTAAGTCACGCCTCAAGACTTACCTTTATTCCTTGGCTTTTCCAAGCACAGTATGAGATGTTTCGATGTTTAATGTGACACTGTGCATGTTGTTCGTGGTTGTTTTTGTGGTTTTTATATGAAGTTGTGTTTTTTAATGTTTTACTGTAAAGCACTTTGGTACAACGTTGTTGTTTTAAAATGTGCTATATAAATAAAGATGGTATGGTATGGTATGGTAACGGTGGTTTACCGTATTTTTGCCATCTACAAGCTCGTTTTGAGCTTGTAGATCGGCTATTTTTGCCATATTCAAATTGGAATCCCGAAAATGTACATTTTTATGTCATTTCAAATGCCTTTAATTATGCGTGCAGTGTTGAGCATTGAGCTACTAATTTAGACTGAAGTAATTAAAGCGGGGGGGTCATGTTTGCATGTTGTGGAATTGTAAACAGCTGGAACCAATATTATATCAGTATTCTGACATTAACCCGAGGGCCACATTAAGTGAAGGTGGGGGGCCGCATGTGGCCCCCGGGCTGCCAGTTGCCCACCCCTGCCCTAGAGGGTTGTCGCTCGACACAAGGGTTGCACTTCACCACAGTTTGGGAACTGGGAGCTAAGGGGGGGGGGGGGTCCCTGCTTCATCTCTCTCTCAGCTAAGGTGGGGGGGGGGGGGGTGTCCCTGCTTCATCTCTCTCTCAGCTAAGGGGGCCCTCAGCTAAGGGGGGGGGGTCCCTGCTTCATCTCTCTCTCAGCTAAGGGGGCCCCTGGCCTGAAATACGTAGAAGATCTCTGAACACTGGACATTTTTGCTTCACAAGCAGGTCCAGACTGGTATGCATGTATGTATAAATATGGGATAAGATGGCGCGACTCATTCCTGCATGCGTGTCCCTGATCTCTCCATGTTTTTCTTTCTCCTTTGAACGTCTGCGTCATTATATCCGTCCCTATATGCACTGCGTTATCCTTACATGTACATTTCTTTGCACTTACATACGAAACTAGAAGACACTCTGGCTCTTTCGCTGTGTGCGCGCTGTGTGCGAGCGACCCCTGGCCCCGTCGTGTATAGCATGAATGCTATAACGCACAAAAGAAGCGCCCGGCGGAGGAGACGTTGTGACATTTGGATTTCAAAGGAAACGCACCATTGAGGCAAAAGGAACAACGAAAGCAGGAAGGAGAGAAGTTATCTGGCTTCATGGACCTACCATAATAATCCTTGTAGTATATAGACTCCTGCAGAGAGCGTGATACATGTCATGTCATATCATCACTACAGTTAGTTTATCTCTGGCACGGCTTCTGTTTTTCATCTCCGCCAGTTTCTTTTTCCGCTTATATCTTGATCCATCTGTCATAAGCAAATCAAGTCAAGTCTTGCCTTGCCTTGCCTTGCGAGGCCAGGCCAGGCCAGGCCAGGCCAGGCCAGGCCAGGCAAGGCAAGTCAGCAAGGTAAGGCAAAGCTGTTACGATGCGACTCAGAAGTAGGACCCAAAATGCAGCACAGACTGGTCAAAGGCAGGAGGTCAAATGCAGAGGGATTTATTCACCCAAAGCTCAGGATAACATAGAAGGCACATAGGACTGGAAACACTATACTTACAGAACACCATAACAACATCTATAGTCAAACAGGGAACATGCGGAACAGAGGGTTTAAGTAGACCCAGGGATCACAAGACACAGGTGAACAGGACTAACAATCAACGCAGGGATTGGCTGGGAGACTAACAGGACACAGGTGGAGAAAACTAGCAATCACAGGGAGGTGAGACAAGACAGGCAAACACAACTATAGGCAGAACAGGAAACACTATAGGGCATCACTACAGAATAAAAGTACACAGTACATAGATTACAGTTCATGAGAATACAGTTTGTGACAAAGCAAGGCAATGCAAAAACAAAAGTACATACAGAACAAAAATATAGCCTAAAAGTAAGTAATATGCGCTTAAAAATAAAAGCCAAAGCTCAATTGTAGCCTATAGGTATCATTATCACAATATCAGCGAGTTGCGTGCGTGCACACACACACACACACACACACACACACACACACAAACACACACACACACACGCGCGCGTCCGAGCCACGTCTGTTGGCAGAGAGCAGACAGCTGGCGCCGCCCACAAGCAGCTCATGTACTGCCAATAATACTAATAGGATTTCATATTAGTATTAATTCCAGTGGTGTAAACTAAGTAACTATACATACATTGAGTAAGTAATAGGCCTATATTTAAGAGGATTTCTTTTTTACTGCATTAGAATATTGGTCAATACTCTGTGCTTTTATATGCTCAACAACAGCAATTCATTGAACATTTGAGTTACTAATTACATTGTAGATTTGCGTTATTATTAGGGATGCGCCGATCAATCGGTTGCCGATCGATCGGTGGCCGATCACCGATCGATCGGATCGGATCGGCCGTGCAAAATCCACCGATCCGCGAAACCGATCTCCAAAACAAAAATC
>NC_137880.1:6996663-7219163 GCF_963924005.1 Protomyctophum bolini | reverse complement strand
TTTAACGTATATCGCCTTTGTCGGGTGGCAACCACCTCTATTACTTTTCAGGATTCAAATGAATAAAAACAATGAAGAATGACACGTGTCGTGTGTCATATAACTGCCAGGTGTAACAAGCGCTCTCCATTGTGCATATGTCCCCCCCCCCCCCCGTTTTTGTTACTCTTTTCCCAATCATTTTTTGTTAATATTTTTTTAAACGTGTTTCTATGTGACAACCTCGTTAACACTTTCCGCGTTGCAGCCTTTCAGGAATTAACCCATTCTGACCTGAGATCAGATTCATACGAGGTTTCCACTGGACACACACACTGGTCTGATTAACCCATTCTGACCTGAGATCAGATTCTAAAAATGTCAGTCGTTCTTCGATTTTTTTAAAATAGCAGACCTACAAGCCCATAGCGTGCCCACTCGGTGGCGCGCTATGAGCTTGTAGATCTGCTATTTTTCCATAGCTAAAGCATAACATGATGCTAACACCAGAATGGGTTCCCGTTCAGAATGGTTTAAGCTGCGTTCAGACCTGAATAGTTTGCCTCGGTTCGTCCCGCTTGTGTACCGCGGCAGGTCGCGCCGCGCCCGTTTGCGCAATTCTCGTCTTTGCATTGACTTTGTATAAGTAATCGTATACTGCTCTAATAGCCATCCAAGTCTGAACGCACCTTTAGGAGGCACGACTCCCATTGGCTTAGGCGGCGTTTCAGAGTATGGGTTCAGACTCGGGGCAGCCAATCATGAATATAGGTCCTCAAAGCCAACCCGAGTGAAAATAGGCCAGGCTTTATCTTGCAACAAAAAAAAGAGCGAGAGCTGTATACAGATCGACAAGCTCGAAATGCAACGATTTGCAACGCATTCTGAGTTTGTGGATGTGGACCTACTAGTTTTGTATATATTTAAATATATATATAATCCCACAAGGGACATTCAGTCGCCATGGCAGTTACAGTAGTCGTGACAACAAGAACAGGTATTAATAAACGTAAAAACACAACATAATTGTGAAAAACAAGACTGACATAAAATGGCGTGGCTACCAATTAAGAAAATACATGCAACTGTCTCAGGCCTGGCCTATAAACCTATATGGGTCTTTTGCAAAACATTTTTTTTTTGTGCGTTTGGGCCTTTCATAGCCACACGCAAACGGCGTTTTCGGCCACTCAAAGGGAGGATATTGGAAAACGGATAAATAAGATTTTCCAAATTATTATCCGGATCATCTGTGTAGTGTAGTCATGCGAAACGGATCGCTTCAGAGAAACGATGACGTCACCGGCGCTCATTGGCGCATATCATTTTTACTATAACATAGGTGAGAAATGCAGGAAAGTATACGGATATCTATCCGAATGTTTTTATATCCCATGTGTTAAATTTTCTTGCATTCTTGCATCAACTGCACCGCGTCGCCAGCAAGCAAAGGCTCTGCATGCTGCATCCAATAAATAAATAATATCAGCCTATAGTCCAGTCCACGGTGGCCACCAGATGTTTGTAGCCTATTTGTATTGGTTGCGGAGGGGCGAAGCTTGAATAATTATAGGTTAATTGCGGACCTACAGAGAAACTGTGGATAACGCGTGGCGTGTGGCATAGCCATGGGGAAAGTATATTCTCGTGCGTGAAGTTATAGTCTGACAGCTACACCAGCGCACGCCACATGGACGGTGAGAATCATGCATTTCCTCGCCTATTGTGACATCCTCCACGACGGTGAAACGTGACGAAACATGACGGCCGTATATTGTTTCAGGGCTATGATAACACATTATAATGTTTTGTCAAAGGATATAGACTATACTAGACATGCCGTATTTTGCTCTCCGTGTCATGGTCATGGACCTGGGGAGAGAGCGAGACTGTTATGTGCATACGGTAGTATGAACGAGTACCGGCGTTAATTTGTGGGGGAAAAAAACATAAAAGGTTAGAATATAGAGATAAGAGGGTTTCTGCCGGACAAAATGAACCGGTTCCATCATGCTGTGAGGCTAGTGCCAGTCACTTGCGCGACATAAGCAAAGAAGAGCCGCGGCCGTCCACCCGACTTGGAAGTGATAGCCCTCCATGTCTGACCCGGAAGTGATAGCCCTCCATATCTGTAGTCTAGCCTCGTGCACTCTAGGCTATCTACCAACACGCCGCGGACTCATTTTCTTCATGTTTTATAAGCTCCCAAACATATGGTACAGCACTTTATCCCATTCTGGTGGTAATAATAGCTTTCCTCGAGATATCTCGTGGATGGCTTGGATTGGGTTAAATCAAAGAGTAAGGAAAGGTACTATGTTTACCCAGGGTAACTGGACTATAAGCTCAAGAACTTGTTTACAGCCAGGCCCTGCTCATAGAACATTTCATGGTAGGGGTTCAATGCCTTGCCTTAAGGGCACTTCAGCGGTGGTCATTTTAACGTGCCGGTCCGGAGATACGAACTATAGCGACCTTCACGATATCAAGACCGCTCCGCAAACCATTCGGCCAACCGCTGGCCTAAAGTAAAGTAGAACTAAACAAACAAACGAACAAAACGGAACAAAACAAAAAGGCTTCAACGCACCTAGTCCAGGTATGAAGGTGTTGAGGAACAGGCAGATGACCGCCAGAGGGAAAGGCATTGTGGGTATGGCGGCTCTCAGCGGTCCCTTCTTCTCTCGGACCTGGACCACCACTCCTCCGCCCGCCACTGGGCTCCCGACCGCCACTTTGTCCCCCCCGCCGACGGCCTTAATTGTTGCGTGTTGTTGGCTCATGACCAGGCCGCACGTTCTCTCCTCCTGCAGGGTGATGGTTGGTTGCTCGTCGTTTTGTGGGTCACAAACTAATTAAAAAAAAAAAACACTACACTGACCCTGAATGGAAGTCAACGATGTCTCTCAATACTGTCAAATCTGCATCTGCATCTGCCCCCCCCCTCCCCTCCCCTCTCTCTCTCTCTCTCTCTCTCTCTCTCTTCCAAACTGCAAGAATAGGTTACTGTAATTCAACTGAAAAGTCCTTAAACAAAGACAATTAATCTATCTTTTTTTATATCGCTGCAAAGTTTCCTCGACTATTTGGTCGTAGCCTATTCACAAACAATTAACGAAGAAAAAAAAAGTTAAACCGTACTGCGGCCACTTTTCAACGCAGAATTGCAACAGAGAAATAGCCTGGCCGAGATATTCTTAAAGACTCAAACAATTGCTCACAGAAAAGACTAAACAGAGAGTAGTCGTCCCGTACGTGGATAATACCCAAGCAGAAATAAAAAATAGTCCAACTTTTTTGTCCCCCTCCCCCTTTTCTTTCTGAAGTCTCTCTCAAAGCGTGATGAAGTAGTTTTGTTTCTGTGAAAAACAAATGTTGTGTTTGTCCGAGCCCACGCCGATCAACAGTCAAACCACTATAGTAAACACAGCGGTGCGTCAGTCAGAGAAGGAGAGTGCAGATGAGCTTCTCTTCTCATGAATCCTCTCTATCTCCAGTGGAATCCTCGGCGCGTCTCCTCGTGGTGTCAGTGGAGTCGGTGTGTTCCCAACTTCACCGCTCTCGTATCAGCACGGTGGATCACCATCATTCATCATCATCAATCACCACCACCCAGGGTTCAGGTTCATCTGAACTTAAGTACTGTTGCTCTCACTAAAGGTTCACTTCAAACTATTTTTCTTTCTTTCTTTCTTTCTTTCTTTCTTTCTTTCTTTCTTTCTTTCTTTCTTTCTTTCTTTCTTTCCTTCCTACTCGCTCTCTTTGGTTTGACTCGACCAGTCTGGTACAGAGCTTGTATGCAACTGCCCTCCTATCTTACTATCATGCTTTCCTCCGTGTGTGTGTGTGTGTGTGTGTGTGTGCGTGTGTGTGTGTGCGTGTGCGTGTGTGTGTGTGTACGGATGTGCATGCCAGCGTGCATATGTGTGTGAGAGCAGCTGTGTGTCTGTCAGAAATTTTAGTCCCCCCTACTCTCTCTAAGAGAGTTTCCTTCTCTTGCTCTCACTGTCCCTCTCGCTCCCTCCCTCCCTCTCTCCCTACCTCTCTCTCTCTCTCTCTCTCTCACGCACGCATGCATGCACGCACACGCACACACAGACCCCCCCACACCCCATCTCTCCTTCCATTTAAAGGGAAAGTGCACCTATTCCAATGTTAACCCTTTTCAACCTGCCGTCCCTATATATATGTTGGGCATGTGTCGTTACAGCAAACATCACACCTGTGTGAAGTGAGGGGCGCTCTAATCAATTACTGACCTCATATCAACCTTGAAACATATACCCTTAGTTACGTCACCACGAATGATAGTCCCTTACTGGCCGAGGGTTTCCACTTTCCACATATGACGTAAATTCTCCATTCATTGTCAATGGCTTGTGTTAAGACATAATCTACAGTACAGTACACTATATACCTGTAGCTGTTTATAGGAGGGGCTGGGGCCCCTCAATAATCACACTTGTGTATTTACTGTATTTATATCGGCCACATTGCGTCAAAGGTTATGTCATGTATTGGAGGGACTAGTGCCCCTTAAAAATCACACTCGTGTGAAGTGAGGGGCATCTGGTAATGTTTGTTTGAAGTTCTCTAAACAAACTAAAAAAAACTCCATAGACGTGGCTGCTATACTCTATGTTTGCTTAACACATTGAGTGCCGCCTGGTGGACAAAAGTGGTGGTGCTTGGGTGCCGGGTGTTTTCAGGCTATTCCACTATGACTCGCGTCCGGTTTTGCCTTCCAATCTTGAATGCTAAAGTATTAGTGTTAATGCTACCGAGCTAAAATAAGGCCAATCCTTGCTCTATAGAAAACGCCAATGTTCCCATCGCGTTCACCGGATAATCAGAAAAGACCTCCGAACATCGCCGTTCTGGTCAACACCACGGACGAGCAGAGAAACTTGAGCCGAGAGAGAGAGAGAGAGAGAGAGAGAGAGAGATAGAGGGAAAGTGATTGAAAGAAACCAGGAGTGTGTGTGTGTGTGTGTGTGTGTGTGTGTGTGTGTGTGTGTGTGTGTGTGTGTGTGTGTGCGTGTGCGTGCGTGTGCGTGCGTGCGTGTGCGACATGTGCGTGTGCATGTGAGTTGTTTTGGTGTGAGCGAGGGAGGAATAAACGGGAAATGGAGAGATATGAACACATATAAAAGGAGGACAGGATGGAGAGGAAATAATAAACTATTAAAAACATTTCAGAGGAGAGAGGGATGAAATGAAAGGAGAAGAGATGAGAGACAGAGAGGAGAGAGAGCGAGAGATGATGATGAAAGGATAGGGCGTGCACCAATATCAGTCATTTATTCAAAATGTTTTCTCCCGACTGTCCTTTTTTCCTTTTACATTTCATATGTCTTTCTCTATCACATCGCTGTGTGTCGGTTAAGACATTCTTTTGAACCGACTAAAAAGTGTTTCGGACAAATCCTCTTAACTCCATTGAACCCTCAAACAGTCTGCTAAAACAACTAACTCCACCACCTCTCCCCCTCTCATGCAAGTAATTGACAAAATATATATAGTCACAAATAGCTACAAACTTTGATGAAGCAGTATTGCACCCCCCCCCCCCCCCCCCCCCTTTAAAAAAAAAGGTTTTCTTAATTTCCTGAAAATGTTATACTTTTCATTGCCTGAAAACATTTTGGAGTTCTCCCCGGACAGCAGAGATATGTACAGTCAGTATATAGCTTCCATTTGTGTTTATAGCCCAAACACGCAGTGAGAATACTTCAGTCCCTTCCTGACACTGGGATAATGATGGTTCTCTCTTTGTTTGTCTCCCATCCCTCCTCCTCCTCCTCCTCCCTCCCGTCGCTCCACCCCCTTTCTTACTCCCTCTCCTTCAGTGTGTGGTCTCCTAGCAACCTGGGAAGCCAAAGGTATATAAACCAGATAAGGTTTTTGATATTTCTACCGTCCCTCCCTCCTGCTTTTACCCCCCCCCCCCCTCCCTCTTTCTCCCCATCTTTCTCTCTCAATTTCAGTTGACTTCTAAATTCAGAAATATTATTTCTGAATCTATTAGGGTTGGAAATATCAATTGCGAGAGCTAATGGAGCAACATATGCTATATAGAAAAGGTCAAAGCACAATTATAATTTGTTCTATTTTTATTTTTCTATTTTCAATTTCATTAAGTTTACCAGCCATGCAGCCTATATATGCTGTGAGATGTCGGGCTATAACTGACGAAATGTCTTTCCTGTTGCAACGATATTTTGGAACCTTGTGGGTGGGTGGGGAAATTGGGGATTTGTAAAATGAAAAATGATTAATAAAAACTTGGTCACAAAAAGAATAAATTCAGATGGCCGTCGATAGAAATATTAGTTGTTTACTCGTTTCCATGAATGATGCCATGTTCCGAAAATAGGAACCTTTGTTTACGTTAGTTCTCTGCACTTGCAGCGACCTTGTTATTACCACCCTAGCCATTTGACAGACTTCTCTGTCTATGTTAGGATTTGTGTTTGTCATATATAGCGCAACCTTGTCCTTGCCATTCTGGACACCTTGTTACTAAGAGGGAGCCATGAATCCAAAACATTTGTGACCATATTTGACTAAGGGAGACTGCAGCCATCGTACAGCCTCCAGCTTTTCACCAGAGGGGAAAAACGGATTAATTTATTTTTCATTCAAAATTAGTCAATAGCATAATTAGGCAGATCTACAAGCAGATGGTGTATGATGTGGTGTTTATGGGGTTGCATAAGGTTAAAGTGGTCAAACTAATTTTGCTCGGCTTAAACTTAAAGGAAAAGAGAAGGGAACTCAAAAGGTATTTTGGAGCATAATATGAGTGTGCGGGTTCCCTTCTCGTTTTCCTATGTCACTTTTTGAACCCAGCACCTCCACGAAGTGATGTGCGTAGGAGGGCCACTTTGCAACCAGCTCTTATGTCTATAGGACACAAGAAACACTTTCTGTCACGGTGCGACTCAAGATGTGGAACCCAAATGTAGAACAGACAGGCAGGAGTAGAGCAGATCATATACGCAAGGTATTTATTATACTGAAAACACTGAAACAGAACACCATAACATAAACTATAATCAAGCAGGGAACACAAGGGACTGAGGGTTTACTTTAAGTAGATACAGGGATCACAATACACAGGTGAACAGAACAAACAATCAACACTGGGATTGGCTGGGAGACTTAACAGGACACAGGTGGAGAAAACTATAGTAATCACAGGGAGGTGAGACAAGACAGGCAAACACAACTAGGCAGAACAGGAAACACTATAGGCAACACTACATAATAAAAGTGTGCAACAGACTGATATTGTGACACTTTCCTGTTTTGTTTGTTTTTTGTTTGCCTGTCTCTTTCCCCATCTTCTATCCGGCAACTGCTCTAGTCCTCTTCCTATACCTTTCGGTGTCTCTCGTGCCTTCTCTCTCGCTCTCCCCCGATACGAGCTGTTAATTTATGTTGATCCCATCTGCCATGAAAAGCTGACGAGTCACACTATAGTTACTTAATAGCTGCCTTTGTGCGTGTGCGTGTGTGTGTGTGTGCGTGTGTGTGTGTGTGTGTGTGTGTGTGTGTGTGTGTGTGTGTGTGTGTGTGTGCGCGCTTGTGTGTGTGTGTGCGTGCATTTTTTTCTCATTTACTCTTAAAGGACCACTTCACCACTTTTCAACATCTCTTCATTATAATTGGTTCTCACTAATGTTCATTATAAAAGAAAATCTACTAGGTCTGTGTCTCATAGGAGGGCTGTGGGCAGTTCAGAAACACGTCCAGCGGTGACCAGTGACATCATCGTGAGAACGATGGCTTCCATTTTCGCAATGCAACTTTTCAGGACTAGAAAGCCTGCCGTTTCTATTAGCTTGGATTCCACATCGATGATGTCACTGGTGGACTTGGATTTCTGAACTGCCCGCAGGCAGCCCTCCTATGAGACACAGACTGAGTATAAAAAATCACACCCGTGTGAAGTGAGGGGCGCACTTATCATCATACATCATCATACGTCATATTTAGTGAAAATTTGACCTAATTTGCCTGTTCATTGTCAATGGCAAATCTTGAGACGTGTGGACGTTTGACCTGAATTCCCATTTCTTAAATTTTCCAACATCATAAAATAAATTAAAAAAGTGATTGAAAAAAAAACACGGACCCCTCATGTATTAGAAGGACAATATCAGTCACCACTCACCAGTGACCTGGAGTTTGAAGTCCTATAATGGGTTTGTAGGAAGGGGGCAGGGCAGCTGAAATGAATCTAAATTCTGAATGAAGCAACTTCAAAACTGTCCAGGCCAGGGTGGACCCGGTGAAATGACCCAGACATATTTTGAAAGTGAAATATCCCTTTATATATAAGTATCCCAGAATTGTCTCAAGTACTTGAGTAAATAGTTCCTTTACACTGTGTGCTTACATGTGTGCATGTGTGTGCGTGCACCGCACCCGCATGCATGCGTGCGTATATATGTGTGCATGCGCGTGCCATGCCACCCACTGGGTGCCTCGCCCTAATGGTGGACCGTTGCCACGGTTACTGCACCGTTTAGACTTTGCTCTCATCCTCTCTGTATCCCTCTCTCTCTCTCTCCATCCTTTCATCCTGCAGGTTGTGGGTTGATTCATGCTGCCTTCCAGTCATTAATGTTCCTCCTCTGTCTCCAACTTTTAACAAGCCATGCAATTTATTCATCCACATGTCGTGTTGTCTCCAGTTCGGTTGTTAAGCTGGTATAGGTCCAAGACGTTGGGTTTTTATTAAAAAAAAGAAAAAAACAACATGTCATACATCACATATATAAAAAGTAGTTATCATGAATCATGTATAAAATAAGAACGTAACAGTGGAGTATCTATGTCAACTATACTATATTATATATTATACATGTGTACTATAAAGTGCTATGACTATACACTACGGCGGAAGATTGGGAGAGAGGCTGCAGTTCTGACTGTGATGGCGGGAAGTGCATTCCATAGTTTTGGAGCCAGAAGGGAGAAGAGTTTGGGACGTGTGGAGCAGCTGTCCCAAACTCTTTGCAAAGAAACTCTTTACAAAGAAAACATAAAATGTTACTCAAATAAAACAGGTATAGTTAATACCGTAAGGTTACATTCACAAAATCATGGCATAGTGTCACGGTAGCAGAATGTCTGAACCCAGAATGCAGAGCCACAAGCTGAAGCAAAGTATAGTTTCAAGAACTGTTTTATTAAGGCAGAAAAGGAGGAAAGGCAGAATAGTTTACAATCAAAAAATAGGACAGCAATAATCTACTCAGGAAAGCCCAAAGTCCAAACATTTCCAATGTACAAACAAAAATCCAAAAAGGCAAAACTAAACAAGGCACAAGGCAAAAAACATAGGAAGTCCAGAAATGCAAAAACCTTACTGAAGGAGAACAAGGATTTCCAGGGACCGAGGAACACCAAGAGGAGCACCGGACAATGGTTTTATGTACTGACAGTTTATGTTATGGTGTTCTGTCCAGTGTTTTCAGTATAATAAATACTTTGCATATGATCTGCTCTACTCCTGCCTGTCTGTTCTACTTTTGGGTTCCACATCTTTAGTCGCGCCGTGACACATAGGCCAGGGGTATAGTCAACCTATACAGGCATGGGTGCCAACATTTGCACAGTGAAGAGTGATCACTGGCACACTGGCACAGCTCTCTCAAATGCATGCAAATCCCTGCACACAATTCTACATTCATTCAAACTGAACTGTGACTGCAGGGGGAGGGAGTCTGGGAGACAGGTACGGTGGCTTCTTTCTGATGATCTTTACAATGTCCTCCTGATGTGACAGAAAATAGTCCAGAAGAAGAAAGAAATGTTGTTATATTTATGGACAATCTGCTGGAATTGTTTTTATTTTTATGTGGTGTCATAATTCAACATACCAGTATAGTGATGACATGGCACACTGACTATCAAGAAAATAAAAACACGGCACTTCATGTCAAAAAGGTTGCCGACCCCTGGCATATAGGCTATGTCTTGGTGATACCAAAAGATTTCCACTTAGTACTCTGGTATGAGTAACAGTGCATTGTAACGGGCATATAGACTCCTAGCCCTGGTCCAATGCTTACAGCGAGTGTCTCTCCCTGACGCCTTGTGGAAGTACCTTCCACGGCCCACTGGTCATATTTCCACTCCCGTGCGCTATTTTTTTAATACCAGCAAATAAACAAAACGACGTAACCACTTACCGAAATAAAGCCTGCTAGATCTTGGTAAAAGTCTATTCTCGACCCTGGGAAGCGTCTCAGGTCCCCAGTTTCTCTCTAAAATGCCCTTTGTGCCATTTTAATAACGCAATGTACCCTGAATTTAAGTGAGGTAACGCTATCCTACACCCGCGAGTCGCCAGTAATGTGATCCTGGCGGTTCGCGAGTGTAGGATAGCGTTACTGTAGTTAAATTCAGGGTACATTGCGTTATTAAAATGGCACAAAGTGCATTTTAGAGAGAAACTGGGGACCTGAGACGCTTCCCAGGGTCGAGAATAGACTTTTACCAAGATCTAGCAGGCTTTATTTCGGTAAGTGGTTACGTCGTTTTGTTTATTTGCTGGTATTAAAAAAACAGCGCACGGGAGTGGAAATATGACCAGTGGGCCGTGGAAGGTACTTCCACAAGGCGTCAGGGAGAGACACTCGCTGTAAGCAGTGGACCAGGGCTAATAGACTCCCCCCGTTCTCGGATGATACCGACTGGCTGATATTGACAAAAGCCTATATAGGAATATAGGCAAAGAATATGGCTACGTCTCTGCCATTGGTATAGCCGCCACACATGTAGGCCTTATATATGGCGGAAATCTGAGAACCCATTTGCAAATAAAGGAGAAACAGTGCACCCTCTTCTCCTTTCGACATGAGTCAACAGTCTGGCTTGAGAGACTATATATACAATGCGCTGCGGCTATAGACAGACCCCTGGCTCTGGCTGATGGACTGCTGAGGTGGACTGGAGCGCCACACCGGCCATCAGCTCCCCGAACGTGCCGCGCGGCTTGCCGCACCCACGGCGTGCTACTCATATACGCTGAGTTGGCGGTGCCCGGGATCGAACCCATGACCTTGTGGTCCAAATGGGAGAGCTCTATACCGACGGTCACAAAGTTGTGCTCTTTTGCTATGTCCTATCCTAGGTTACCAAATATAAAAACAAATAGTACTGCACCTAAATGTATACAGCCCAGTTCTGAGATGGTATATGTACTGTAGGCTAGACGTGATTGGCATTTAGTATAGGCTATTTAATGACCGTGGTCATAAAGGCTTACTCTGGGCGCAGGTTATCGCTAATACGGACAATTATCTCGACCCGTTATCAACCACAACATGTATTAGCTCTCTTAGATGTAAAGACTAAAGATGTCTACATGGAGTCTCCTCAGACTTTTACATTTAAGGTGAAAAGGCGCCATCTGCTGCCCGATGGCCAGGTGCACTAGCCTCATGAGAGAAAGAGGTAGTAGGGAAAGTGATATTCTTTGGTTAAAATAAGTGTTAAGTACAGCATAGCTCTATATCATTGCTATGGTGTTTGACTCCATGTCTCTCCAGCTCTTTATTAAACATAAACTGTGGTCATTGTTGTTTGTCTTTAGAACAGAAAAGGGTTTTCGTACGGCCAGTTAGAGCACTAAATGTGGCCAAATCAACTGCACACGGAAATGCTAATTGTGATACTGTGCCACTAAGTATTAGTGTAGCGTATAATATAGCCCTCACTGTATATTTGTATGCATAGTTGTTTTAAATTCTCATTCTATTCCATTTTTGTGTAAGTCAGTGACAAATGTTAATGCACGTATCATGACACTGTGTGTACACTTATTCTCCTATTATATATTTCCTGTATCCTCCAGGTATCATTTTAAAATTAAAACATTTGAGAAGCACTCTTATTACGCACTTATGCCCTGCATGTTTGGAGTGAATCACAGAACTGTGTTTCATACAGTTGAACCCAGCAGTCATTACAACACTAAAAGACAAGTTATTTTCAATTAAGAAATCACACCTGTGTGAAGTATGGGGATAATGGGGCTCTTATATCATCATACACCATTTCACTCCGGCCAATCACAATTTGTGTCACTTTTGTCTTCAATGTTTGCATTTACACAATGTTTGGTTTGTGTTTGCACAAACACTCAAAACTGGCCATGCATTGTCAATGGCATTCAATGTTAGTGTTTGCACAAACACTCAAAACTGGCCATGTTTACAGTTACACCTCAAAACGTTTGTTGATAGGCTTGAGAATGAACCTGAGGTAATTTGTGTGCAAGAGAGCATGGCTGCTGCCTTTCTTGGATTTTGTATAGGGCAGAAATAGTAGGAAGGGAGGCAGGGGAGGCTGATAGAACTCATGGGGGCTGTGCAACCTTTGTTAAGAATGGGCTACAGTAGGAATACATCTGGGAACCTGGAGTGTACATATATACCTGTGGAGGTCTGGGACAGTCAAAAACAAAACGGGTGGTAGTACAAGTAGTTGAAATGATACCGAGGGTGAAAACAACAGCATTGGGGGTGGGAATAGAAATAGAAAGTGTGACTGTGATTAACTTCTATAACCCCTGTAAGCGCTTGATACTGTCAGATCGAGATGAGGTAATGGAGAAAGTAAGGAGCCCAGTAATATAGGGCAGGTGATTTTAATGCCCACAACCCCTTATGGGGTAGTGGGCAAAGGGATAGCAATGGGGGTGTAATAGGGGACTTGTTGGATAAACAAGAAACATTTTCTTTTACATTGTAACATTTGGAAACAGCATTAAATGGTGCAGAGAAAGCAGGTAGGGATGTAGCTCTGGTCCATAGCCTTACTCCTGGACCAGAGCTACATCCCTACCTGCTTTCTCTGCACCATTTAAGGCCGTTTCCAAATGTTAAAATGTAAAAGACCAAAATTATTAAGACGAAAACAACATGTTAAGACCGCTAAAACAAATAGAATAAAGTTTACCTTCAAGAAAAAGCGTTGTTTATGGCTTCTGAATGGTCTGGAAAGGGGGCGGGGAAGGGCTGTGAGATATAGGCCTATCCGGTCGCCTTAATACACCCCTCACCAAACCTTAATCCAGTCGGACCAATGCTAACCAGGTCTAACCAAAGTACGTCTCCCGTGGGTTAGTTCTCTGCTCTTTTTTTTTGTTCCAAAGTTGTTTCTAAGTGTATTTAACCAATGCAAACAGTGAAATATTGTCATAATTCAAGTCTTTATGTTACTATGTGTTTGTTTTGCAAAGGTTTAAGTGTTTTGACCAACTATTTAGTGACATTTTGGTAGTTTGTTTAGCAGCACTGTCTCTAACACACACACACACACACACACACACACAGCAGAGACTGCAGCATGCTTGATTGTCAATTGTCCTTCATTACAGCTGGTGTGCTGCAGAGGTGTGCTGTGCTAAATGCCTGCTGCATTTTGTGTGTCTCTTTATTTCATACATACATGTTTTCGTTGCTCCCAGAGTCCCATGATTTATTGTATGTTTGTACTAAGTGTTTTGTTTTATTTACTTTCATATAAAATACTGTTTAGCCAGTGGTGTATTCATTTCAAATGTATTTGTGATGTAATGTGAATGTTTTGTAACAGATTATGTATTTTGTAAGTCATTGTTGGCTTGCTCAGCTCTTGCTTGAAGCCAGCTTGGAGAGAGTTGGTGTGTTGCAGAGGTGTAATGTGAGTGATGTAAATGCCTGCTGCATTTTGTGTGTGACTCTTTATTTCATACAGAAATAAATATGCCAAAGGCTAAAGAGTGATCCCGATCGAGTCCCCTTGTCCTACATCTAAACACAACGCAGAGCTCAAACCGGCTACAATGACACAAAAAATATGTACACGTGTGTCCGGTTTGTGCATGTGTTGGTTCCAGGGCCGGACTGGGTAAAGATACGGCCCTGACATTTTAGCCTATAGACAGACCCACCACAACCAGCACGCAGAGAGCAGATACTCTTCCGCCTCGCTCGGCCGAGGCCTAATGCCACCACTTGTACTGAAAAACATCCGGCCTAACAGGAGGTCTGACTTAAGGGCAGTCCCTGTAACATCTCCCCATGGTTTCCTCATAGTCAACCAACCACCACCAGTAGTTTAACTGGCAGCTTCATGAAGTGTCTTGTGTGTTTTCTCTTCTGTCAGGTCAGGTGTGTGACTGAACCAGTGTCAGTTCTGTCTAGAGGGTGTAGTTCTGTTCCGTGGCCAGTAGATGGTGCTGCTTCTATCCCGTGGGAGGTCTGACAGCTCAGCTTCAACTTGGAGACAAGAGAGGAAAGAGGACGAGGAGATTAATGGAGATATAGAGGTGTGTGTTTGTTTGTGCATGAGTCATGCAGCATATAACGTTCAAATAAATGTTAATTAATTGGAGTCATATTAAAGTATTTATTGTGGTGTATATGTTCAGATCGATGTTCAGATTAATTGAATATGAATGACCCAGACGGAAACAAGCCATAGTGCTTTATTGGCTTATATTATTATAAATCCTCTTAGCAGACCTTGTATTGAACTGTGCTCTTTTCTGCAAACTGTTAATTAGGAATCAATCAATCAATCAATCAATCAATCAGAAGAGATATCCTGTCAACAGCATTTTGTGAAATGAAAGCCTGCAGAGGGAAGGGAAGGCCAGCTTTGACAGAGGATGTGGTTTAAAAGTGACTTGACTAAAACAACACAGAATTAAATGGCATCATTGTACACATGGTTAGTGCTTTATTATTGAGGCTGTGAGCTTGAGCTCTGTTATGTCCGTCATGACAGGAAACAATGTTTTCACCTTTACCAACGCTAGAAGTTTGGTGTCTGGTAACTGTGGAACAATGTTACGTTTAAATGCAAAGTTGCCCAAAGCTTCTCTGAATACAGAACACATACAGTACATGTATTGTAGTGTGCACTGCAGCCCCAGTGGGAGGTAAAAGCCTGTACAGTAGGCCTAATCTACACGTGTCTCTTGTGAACACATTGACAGCATCCAGACATTAAGATGTGATCATGAGTCTCACCCTCTCTGAGTTTCCATGTGAGGTAGACAGTCAGCTGTACCAGCAGGAGGCAGACAGACAGAAACAGCAGCAGGACTAACAGAGAGACAGGTAGAGAGCTGTCTGTCTGTCTGACTGACTGTCTATCTGTCTGTAGAGCAGAGCCAGGTCAGCCCAGGGTCCACTCAGCACCTGCATACTGTCCCTGGATGGAACATATGCATCATATTACAATAATTATAATAATATCTCAAATTTATATGGTGCATATATATCCAAATATGCATATACTATGATGCTATGATATCATTTAAATTTACACAAATGTGTCCCAAATTGTGGTTGGGGATATAAGATATTCTGTGTATGTGTATCGTATTGTATGTGATATTTCTAGTAGGCATAGAGGTCCAATTTAACATTTACAGTTGTCGTCAGAGGTTTGACTTTACGTTACAGTGTATTCAGATTGCTATCCGTAAAACTTTGGATATTATAAAATAATGAAATGTGACCATGTTGTTAACAAATAAATCAAAAACATTGGAATTCATGATAGGGTAATCTTTTGCCCCAGCATTTCCAGTGGCATATCAGTAACTTTCTGCCTCATTAATGTCTGATGCTGAGGTCTCTAGTCCCACTTGTTCCTAAGATCAGTGGCACTTAAATATCATGGTGACATTTATGAGTTGAGGTTAGTTTGTGTCAAGCGTTGCCTTTGACATAATGCACAATGCTAACCTTTTGTTGCTTGCAGTCTAATGCAAATTACGATGTCTAGACTATACAGTACCTTTGCACTGGGGGGGGGAAATACATCTCAAACTCAATAAGTTAACGTGACAACCTTGATTTAGCTACAAGCCCAGAGCACGTACTTCCAGAAGTTCTGCCACTTTTATTTTGTCTGGGGAATTGAGTCAACTACACTACCACTATACTACGAGGTGAACTTTGATCTGATCAACTAGTCAAACCTTGTGATTATTAGAGGATTAGCAACTAGGCCCAGTCTCCCCCCCCCCCCCCCCCCCCCCCCCCCCCTCTCTGTATGAACTTACCTTTATTTGTACTTTCTGTTAGAAAACACACTCACACACATAAACCACACTGGCTTGTTGTAGATGCGGCTCTTGAAAAGTCATACTGGGCAAGTGCACAACATGCATGTCCTGTCCTCCATTTGAATGCCAGACATAATCAGCAGAATTAAGGGAACAGGCTGCAGTAGATCGAGCTGTGTGAAGTCTGGTTTTAGAGCAGATCTCAGATCTGTCTTATCCCTAAAATGTTGAGCGAACTTTGATCTGTTCAAGTAGTCAAACCTTGTGATTAGAGGATTAGCAACCGTGTGTGTGTGTGTGTGTGTGTGTGTGTGTGTGTGTGTGTGTGTGTGTGTGTGTGTGTGTGTCCTCTCTGTCCTCTCTCTCCATCACTCTCTCTCAAGTCTGGCATGGTGTAAATCTTACGACATCTTACGACATCTTACAACATCTTACAACATCTTACAACAACTAAAATGATCAGCTCAACAAGATCTATACCACCATTGCTGAAAAAGTGAAAATAGTTTAAATATGTGCCTGAGGGGGCAAATGCACTTGGAATGGGAAATAGACTGGGAGAAATCTAACAGTTTTTTTGTTTTTAATCTGTAATGCTACAGAAAACAAAATATTGCATTGTGAGTTTGAGCTTACAGGAGGCCCCTTTTGTCAATCAATCAAGTCACCTACAGTAACTCAAGTGGCATATTCCAAAAATAGTTTTTTATATGTTTAAATTAAATATTCTTTAGGGACATGTGATCCCTGTGATCTATACCTGTACAGCCTTTGTGATCTACTGGTAGATCGCAATCTACCTTTTGGGCACCCTGGATGAGAGTGACTGTACATTCTTCTCTTATAGATTGATTATCTATATTGTGGTGGATATGCAGTGCACACACAGGACAGTTCATAATCACATGTATAAGTAACTGCGTTCTTGCCCATGTTTAATATGGTTGTTCCTCTTACCATAGGCAGCATTTTCCCTTAATGCAATGCATAGTGTGTTACCTTTAAGAGTGAAGAAACACACCTCCAAGGTGTTGACGTATTTACCTCTGCGACAAGTTTTGTGTTGTTCATTCTATGTCTGATTAATTAAACGGAGTGCCACCATCGTTGGCTTTTCCAAGAGGAATAAATCTCCTTCTTTTCTCTGCCTACACCGGCACTCACTTATTCGCACTTTGAGATTCATACAAATTTAAAGTGCATTATATATAAAATCCATTATTATAATTATCATTATTACATGATTACTATAAAGTATAAACCATGGGTCTGTGACGTGGGAGTACTGTGTAAAAAGTCACAGCGAGGCGGATGAGGCGGTATCACTGGGGCTACGTGACCTGGCAGAGTTGGGTGACTCCCCCATCAGAGGAGGAGGAGCCAAGCAGTGTTCGATCACCTCTATAGGAGAAACGGACCTTTTTCATGTCTAAATAAGGCCAGTTTGTTGTGTTTCCTCCTCCTGACACATAGCAGCAGGTTGTCATTGTTACACAGACGTGCTGTGGGCCTGGGTGTGAGAGACGTTAAGTCCATTCTTACATCATCTGAGTTCCCCTCTCGCTTAAAAACATGCCACAGCGAGAAGGATTGAGGATGTGGCGAGCACTTGCTTCACTTCACTCTCATGTCTCACTGTCATCACGCTAAAAAATTATGTGAACACGTTGGGTTCCTTTAATAGGTTTTTAAATCAGCCAAATGTGCTACAGAATACTGTCCTGAACTGAATATAACATGGGG
Organism: Protomyctophum bolini; assembly: GCF_963924005.1. NCBI lineage: Eukaryota > Metazoa > Chordata > Actinopteri > Myctophiformes > Myctophidae > Protomyctophum > Protomyctophum bolini. The sequence continues at coordinate 7,201,357 of NC_137880.1, read as the reverse complement.
AGAACAACAATATGCTGTAAAAGATTTCATATTAAATATTTTGTCTAAAAAGAAAACTGAGGACATACTTATGCACATGATGACAGTGTCTGAACCTGAGTCGGCCTTAATGCCTCAAATGGAGTTCTTGAAAAATCCTATACTGGACACGCATGTCCTCCCAGTTCAGCCTTTTAATACCAGACATAATGTATACATAATAGACACTGCCATGCTTAATTTTATGAGCACTGTTTGAGTTAATTTAGAAAATTGGGGCTGCTGGCTATTTAGAGCAGGGGCTAATGAATTCTGGTTTACATAGAAGTCAGTCAATTGGCTTTGTGGGGAGAAACACCATTCCCCCCCGCCCCTGCCTATACACAACCAACCCGCCTAAATATTACAATTTCTCATTTATATCTTTGTGAACCACAGTTGCTCTGTGCCCTGCACTCGAAAAACATCTTCCCTTTTCTGTCATTTAACATAAAGTGTTCTTCTGGTGTTCGGTGCAAACAAAAAAGGACACAAAAATATCAAATTAAGTCACTCACAAATGCATGCATACCACTTTAAATAACGTACAGAAGTCGAAGGAAGCGAGCTTCCTCAGTGTTTCTGAGACATATGGGGGTGTGAAATCTGGTTTTAAAACATGGCGAACACATGCACGTCACACTTAGTGTGTGAACATGCTAGAATCTGTTAGGCTTTTTAACAGGTTAATAAGCCAAAAATCACCAGGGCTTTATCTATATCTCTGATAGTAGGCCAATCATCACTTAGTCACTCACTATACAGTTTTTCACTATACAGTATAGAGCTTTTCTTCAGTAAAAGTCTCCCCGTCCCTCCACCTCTTAAATAAACAGAGAATACATGTTGTTCAGGTGAGTTGCCATTTTTCAACCAATCAGGAGAGCGTGACAGCTTTTGCAGTTCCAATTTTGTCTCATTTCTTTGTGTCACCACTTTCACCAACTCTAGTTTAATCAGTAGAATTGTTAAATAAAGAGTTGAATAATGCTCTCGTCAAGTAAAGTTTTATTAAAAGCTTTCATAAAAACAGGGTTAAAATACATAATATTGCACGACTACTTTCTCTACAGCGGCTAGACCAAAATCAGCTTCATCAAAAATAGCAGCTCTAGAAGTACCTTGTGACGCGTTGTGAACTTGTAGATTTGCTATTTCTGAAGACTATTTTCTCAGAATGTTCACCTATTATGACTATAGGACTAGAGGTTGAAAAGTGGTGAAGTGGTCCTTTAATATATATTTTTTTATTTTTGTATGGATCGTTTTTTTTCTTTCATTTTCCAACATCATAAAATAAATTAAAAAAAGTGATTGAAAAACAATATCAGTCACCACTCACCAGTGACCTATATGGTTAAAAATTAAAATGGAGTTTGAAGTCCTATAATGGGTTTGTAGGAAGGCGGCAGGGAAGCTGAAATGAATCTAAATTCTGAATGAAGCAACTTCAAAACTGTCCAGGGTGGACCCGGTGAAATGACCCAGACATATTTTGAAAGTGAAATATCCCTTTATATATAAGTATCCCAGAATTGTCTCAAGTACTTGAGTAAATAGTTCCTTTACACTGTGTGCTTACATGTGTGCATGTGTGTGCGTGCACCGCACCCGCATGCATGCGTGCGTATATGTGTGCATGCGCGTGCCATGCCACCCACTGGGTGCCTCGCCCTAATGGTGGACCGTTGCCACGGTTACTGCACCGTTTAGACTTTGCTCTCATCCTCTCTGTATCCCTCTCTCTCTCTCTCCATCCTTTCATCCTGCAGGTTGTGGGTTGATTCATGCTGCCTTCCAGTCATTAATGTTCCTCCTCTGTCTCCAACTTTTAACGAGCCATGCAATTTATTCATCCACATGTCGTGTTGTCTCCAGTTCGGTTGTTAAGCTGGTATAGGTCCAAGACGTTGGGTTTTTATTAAAAAAACAAAAAAACAAGCTCACAATGCGCCATGGGCAATCCACTTAAATGATGAAGTAGGAGATTCATTTACAATTTACAATTTAGGCATTTAGGCAGACGCTCTTAATCCAGAGCGATTTACATTAAGCAATAACAAAAACATGTCACACATCACATATATAAAAAGTAGTTATCATGAATCATGTATAAAATAAGAACGTAACAGTGGAGTATCTATGTAAACTATACTATATTATATATTATACATGTGTACTATAAAGTGCTATGACTATACACTACGGCGGAAGATTGGGAGAGAGGCTGCAGTTCTGACTGTGATGGCGGGAAGTGCATTCCATAGTTTTGGAGCCAGAAGGGAGAAGAGTTTGGGACGTGTGGAGCGCTGTCCCAAACTCTTTGCAAAGAAACTCTTTACAAAGAAAACATAAAATGTTACTCAAATAAAACAGTTAATACCGTAAGGTTATACATTCACAAAATCATGGCATAGGCCAGGGGTATAGTCAACCTATACAGGCATGGGTGCCAACATTTGCACAGTGAAGAGTGATCACTGGCACACTGGCACAGCTCTCTCAAATGCATGCAAATCCCTGCACACAATTCTACATTCATTCAAACTGAACTGTGACTGCAGGGGGAGGGAGTCTGGGAGACAGGTACGGTGGCTTCTTTCTGATGATCTTTACAATGTCCTCCTGATGTGACAGAAAATAGTCCAGAAGAAGAAAGAAATGTTGTTATATTTATGGACAATCTGCTGGAATTGTTTTTATTTTTATGTGGTGTCATAATTCAACATACCAGTATAGTGATGACATGGCACACTGACTATCAAGAAAATAAAAACACGGCACTTCATGTCAAAAAGGTTGCCGACCCCTGGCATATAGGCTATGTCTTGGTGATACCAAAAGATTTCCACTTAGTACTCTGGTATGAGTAACAGTGCATTGTAACGGGCATATAGACTCCTAGCCCTGGTCCAATTCTTACAGCGAGTGTCTCTCCCTGACGCCTTGTGGAAGTACCTTCCACGGCCCACTGGTCATATTTCCACTCCCGTGCGCTATTTTTTTAATACCAGCAAATAAACAAAACGACGTAACCACTTACCGAAATAAAGCCTGCTAGACCTTGGTAAAAGTATATTCTCGACCCTGGGAAGCGTCTCAGGTCCCCAGTTTCTCTCTAAAATGCACTTTGTGCCATTTTAATAACGCAATGTACCCTGAATTTAAGTGAGGTAACGCTATCCTACACCCGCGAGTCGCCAGTAATGTGATCCTGGCGGTTCGCGAGTGTAGGATAGCGTTACTGTAGTTAAATTCAGGGTACATTGCGTTATTAAAATGGCACAAAGTGCATTTTAGAGAGAAACTGGGGACCTGAGACGCTTCCCAGGGTCGAGAATAGACTTTTACCAAGATCTAGCAGGCTTTATTTCGGTAAGTGGTTACGTCGTTTTGTTTATTTGCTGGTATTAAAAAAACAGCGCACGGGAGTGGAAATATGACCAGTGGGCCGTGGAAGGTACTTCCACAAGGCGTCAGGGAGAGACACTCGCTGTAAGCATTGGACCAGGGCTAATAGACTCCCCCCGTTCTCGGATGATACCGACTGGCTGATATTGACAAAAGCCTATATAGGAATATAGGCAAAGAATATGGCTACGTCTCTGCCATTGGTATAGCCGCCACACATGTAGGCCTTATATATGGCGGAAATCTGAGAACCCATTTGCAAATAAAGGAGAAACAGTGCACCCTCTTCTCCTTTCGACATGAGTCAACAGTCTGGCTTGAGAGACTATATATACAATGCGCTGCGGCTATAGACAGACCCCTGGCTCTGGCTGATGGACTGCTGAGGTGGACTGGAGCGCCACACCGGCCATCAGCTCCCCGAACGTGCCGCGCGGCTTGCCGCACCCACGGCGTGCTACTCATATACGCTGAGTTGGCGGTGCCCGGGATCGAACCCATGACCTTGTGGTCCAAATGGGAGAGCTCTATACCGACGGTCACAAAGTTGTGCTCTTTTGCTATGTCCTATCCTAGGTTACCAAATATAAAAACAAATAGTACTGCACCTAAATGTATATAGCCCAGTTCTGAGATGGTATATGTACTGTAGGCTAGACGTGATTGGCATTTAGTAGGCTATTTAATGACCGTGGTCATAAAGGCTTACTCTGGGCGCAGGTTATCGCTAATACGGACAATTATCTCGACCCGTTATCAACCACAACATGTATTAGCTCTCTTAGATGTAAAGACTAAAGATGTCTACATGGAGTCTCCTCAGACTTTTACATTTAAGGTGAAAAGGCGCCATCTGCTGCCCGATGGCCAGGTGCACTAGCCTCATGAGAGAAAGAGGTAGTAGGGAAAGTGATATTCTTTGGTTAAAATAAGTGTTAAGTACAGCATAGCTCTATATCATTGCTATGGTGTTTGACTCCATGTCTCTCCAGCTCTTTATTAAACATAAACTGTGGTCATTGTTGTTTGTCTTTAGAACAGAAAAGGGTTTTCGTACGGCCAGTTAGAGCACTAAATGTGGCCAAATCAACTGCACACGGAAATGCTAATTGTGATACTGTGCCACTAAGTATTAGTGTAGCGTATAATATAGCCCTCACTGTATATTTGTATGCATAGTTGTTTTAAATTCTCATTCTATTCCATTTTTGTGTAAGTCAGTGACAAATGTTAATGCACGTATCATGACACTGTGTGTACACTTATTCTCCTATTATATATTTCCTGTATCCTCCAGGTATCATTTTAAAATTAAAACATTTGAGAAGCACTCTTATTACGCACTTATGCCCTGCATGTTTGGAGTGAATCACAGAACTGTGTTTCATACAGTTGAACCCAGCAGTCATTACAACACTAAAAGACAAGTTATTTTCAATTAAGAAATCACACCTGTGTGAAGTATGGGGATAATGGGGCTCTTATATCATCATACACCATTTCACTCCGGCCAATCACAATTTGTGTCACTTTTGTCTTCAATGTTTGCATTTACACAATGTTTGGTTTGTGTTTGCACAAACACTCAAAACTGGCCATGCATTGTCAATGGCATTCAATGTTAGTGTTTGCACAAACACTCAAAACTGGCCATGTTTACAGTTACACCTCAAAACGTTTGTTGATAGGCTTGAGAATGAACCTGAGGTAATTTGTGTGCAAGAGAGCATGGCTGCTGCCTTTCTTGGATTTTGTATAGGGCAGAAATAGTAGGAAGGGAGGCAGGGGAGGCTGATAGAACTCATGGGGGCTGTGCAACCTTTGTTAAGAATGGGCTACAGTAGGAATACATCTGGGAACCTGGAGTGTACATATATACCTGTGGAGGTCTGGGACAGTCAAAAACAAAACGGGTGGTAGTACAAGTAGTTGAAATGATACCGAGGGTGAAAACAACAGCATTGGGGGTGGGAATAGAAATAGAAAGTGTGACTGTGACTTCTATAACCCCTGTAAGCGCTTGATACTGTCAGATCGAGATGAGGTAATGGAGAAAGTAAGGAGCCCAGTAATATAGGGCAGGTGATTTTAATGCCCACAACCCCTTATGGGGTAGTGGGCAAAGGGATAGCAATGGGGGTGTAATAGGGGACTTGTTGGATAAACAAGAAACATTTTCTTTTACATTGTAACATTTGGAAACAGCATTAAATGGTGCAGAGAAAGCAGGTAGGGATGTAGCTCTGGTCCATAGCCTTACTCCTGGACCAGAGCTACATCCCTACCTGCTTTCTCTGCACCATTTAAGGCCGTTTCCAAATGTTAAAATGTAAAAGACCAAAATTATTAAGACGAAAACAACATGTTAAGACCGCTAAAACAAATAGAATAAAGTTTACCTTCAAGAAAAAGCGTTGTTTATGGCTTCTGAATGGTCTGGAAAGGGGGCGGGGAAGGGCTGTGAGATATAGGCCTATCCGGTCGGCTTAATACACCCCTCACCAAACCTTAATCCAGTCGGACCAATGCTAACCAGGTCTAACCAAAGTACGTCTCCCGTGGGTTAGTTCTCTGCTCTTAGTAGATTTTTGTTCCAAAGTTGTTTTAAGTGTATTTAACCAATGCAAACAGTGAAATATTGTCATAATTCAAGTCTTTATGTTACTATGTGTTTGTTTTGCAAAGGTTTAAGTCTTTTGAACAACTATTTAGTGACATTTTGGTAGTTTGTTTAGCAGCACTGTCTCTAACACACGCACACGCACACAGCAGAGACTGCAGCATGCTTGATTGTCAATTGTCCTTCATTACAGCTGGTGTGTTGCAGAGGTGTGCTGTGCTAAATGCCTGCTGCATTTTGTGTGTCTCTTTATTTCATACATACATGTTTTTGTTGCTCCCAGAGTCCCATGATTTATTGTATGTTTGTACTAAGTGTTTTGTTTTATTTACTTTTATATAAAATACTGTTTAGCCAGTGGTGTATTCATTTCAAATGTATTTGTGATGTAATGTGAATGTTTTGTAACAGATTATGTATTTTGTAAATCATTGTTGGCTTGCTCTCTCTTGCTTGAAGCCAGCTTGGAGAGAGTTGGTGTGTTGCAGAGGTGTAATGTGAGTGATGTAAATGCCTGCTGCATTTTGTGTGTGACTCTTTATTTCATGCAGAAATAAATATGCCAAAGGCTAAAGAGTGATCCCGATCGAGTCCCCTTGTCCTACATCTAAACACAACGCAGAGCTCAAACCGGCTACAATGACACAAAAAATATGTACACGTGTGTCCGGTTTGTGCATGTGTTGGTTCCAGGGCCGGACTGGGTAAAGATACGGCCCTGACATTTTAGCCTATAGACCGACCCACCACAACCAGCACGCAGAGAGCAGATACTCTTCCGCCTCGCTCGGCCGAGGCCTAATGCCACCACTTGTACTGAAAAACATCCGGCCTAACAGGAGGTCTGACTTAAGGGCAGTCCCTGTAACATCTCCCCATGGTTTCCTCATAGTCAACCAACCACCACCAGTAGTTTAACTGGCAGCTTCATGAAGTGTCTTGTGTGTTTTCTCTTCTGTCAGGTGTGTGACTGAACCAGTGTCAGTTCTGTGTCTAGAGGGTGTAGTTCTGTTCCGTGGCCAGTAGATGGTGCTGCTTCTATCCCGTGGGAGGTCTGACAGCTCAGCTTCAACTTGGAGACAAGAGAGGAAAGAGGACGAGGAGATTAATGGAGATATAGAGGTGTGTGTTTGTTTGTTCATGAGTCATGCAGCATATAACGTTTAAATAAATGTTAATTAATTGGACTCATATTAAAGTATTTATTGTGGTGTATATGTTCAGATCGATGTTCACATTAATTGAATATGAATGACCCAGATGGAAACAAGCCATATAGTGCTTTATTGGCTTATAATATTATAAATCCTCTTAGCAGACCTTGTATTGAACTGTACTTTCTTGTGCTCTTTTCTGCAAAATGTTAATTAGGAATCAATCAATCAATCAATCAATCAGAAGAGATATCCTGTCAACAGCATTTTGTGAAATGAAAGCCTGCAGAGGGAAGGGAAGGCCAGCTTTGACAGAGGATGTGGTTTAAAAGTGACTTGACTAAAACAACACAGAATGAAATGGAAACAATGTTTTCACCTTTACCAACGCTAGAAGTTTGGGTGGCTCTATAAGTGTCTGGTAACTGTGGTGTGGAACAATGTTATACGTTTAAATGTAAAGTTGCCCAAAGCTTCTCTGAATACAGAACACATACAGTACATGTATTGTAGTGTGCACTGCAGCCCCAGTGGGAGGTAAAAGCCTGTACAGTAGGCCTAATCTACACGTGTCTCTTGTGAACACATTGACAGCATCCAGACATTAAGATGTGATCATGAGTCTCACCCTCTCTGAGTTTCCATGTGAGGTAGACAGTCAGCTGTACCAGCAGGAGGCAGACAGACAGAAACAGCAGCAGGACTAACAGAGAGACAGGTAGAGAGCTGTCTGTCTGTCTGACTGACTGACTGACTGTCTATCTGTCTGTAGAGCAGAGCCAGGTCAGCCCAGGGTCCACTCAGCACCTGCATACTGTCCCTGGATGGAACATAGACATCGTATTACAATAATAATAATATCTCAAATTTATATGCATATACTATGATGCTATGATATCATTTTAATTTACACAAATGTGTCCCAAATTGTGGGTGGGGATATAAGATATTCTGTGTATGTGTATCGTATTTTATGTGATATTTCTAGTAGGCATAGAGGTCCACGTAAGTTCTGCCACTCTCAAAAAAATGTTATTTTGTCTGGGGAACTGAGTCAAATACGCTACCACTATACTACGAGGTGAACTTTGATCTGATCAACTAGTCAAAGCTTGTGATTATTGGAGGATTAGCAACTAGGCCCAGCCCCCCCCCCCCCCCTCTCTGTGTGTGTGTGTGTGTGTGTGTGTGTGTGTGTGTGTGTGTGTGTGTGTGTGTGTGTGTGTGTGTGTGTGTGTGTGTGTGTGTGTGTGTGTGTGTGTGTGTGTGTGTGTGTGTCCTCTCTGTCCTCTCTCTCCATCACTCTCTCTCAAGTCTGGCATGGTGTAAATCTTACAACATCTTACGACATCTTACAACAACTAAAATGATCAGCTCAACAAGATCTACCCACCATTGCTGAAAAGGTGAAAATAGTTTAAATATGTGCCTGAGGGGGCAAATGCACTTGGAATGGGAAATAGAGGGGGATTGCATTGTGAGTTTGAGCTTACAGGCCCCTTTTGTCAATCAATCAAGTCACCTACAGTAACTCAAGTGGCATATTCCAAAAATAGTTTTTTATATGATTAAATTAAATATTCTTTAGGGATCTCCTGTGATCTATACCTGTACAGCCTTTGTGGTACCTTTTGGGCACCCTGGATGAGAGTGACTGTATATTCCTCTCTTGTATTGACTATAATGTAAAATCCATTATTATAATTATCATTATTACATGATTATACTATAAACCATGGGTCTGTGACGTGGGAGTACTGTGTAAAAAGTCACAGCGAGGCGGATGAGGCGGTATCACTGGGGCTACGTGAACTGGCAGAGTTGGGTGACTCCCCCATCAGAGGAGGAGGAGCCAAGCAGTGTTCGAGCACCTCCATAGGAGAAACTGACCTTTTTCATGTCTAAATAAGGCCAGTTTGTTGTGTTTCCTCCTCCTGACACATAGCAGCAGGTTGTCATTGTTACAGAGACGTGCTGTGGGCCTGGGTGTGAGAGACGTGAAGTCCATTCTTACATCATCTGGGTTCCCCTCTCGCTTAAAAACATGCCACAGCGAGAAGGTTTGAGGATGTGGCGAGCACTTGCTTCACTTCACTCTCATGTCTCACTGTCATCACGCTAAAAAATTATGTGAACACGTTCCTTTAATAGGTTTTTAAATCAGCCAAATGTGCTACAGAACACTGTCCTGAACTGAATATAACATGGGGAGAACAACAATATGCTGTAAAACATTTCATAATAGATATTTTGTCTAAAAAGAAAACTGAGGGCATACTTATGCAATATGCACATGATGACAGTGTCTGAACCTGAGTCGGCCTTAATGCCTCAAATGGAGTTCTTGAAAAATCCTATACTGGTTATACCTCCCAGTTCAGCCTTTTAATACCAGACATAATGTATACATAATAGACACGGCCATGCTTAAATGTATGAGCACTGTTTGAGTTAATTTAGAAAATTGGGGCTGCTGGCTATTTAGAGCAGGGGCTAATGAATTCTGGTTTACATACAAGTCAGTCAATTGGCTTTGTGGGGAGAAACACCATTCCCCCCCGCCCCTGCCTATACACAATCAACCCGCCTAAATATTACAATTTCTCATTTATATCTTTGTGAACCACAGTTGCTCTGTGCCATGCACTCAAAAAACATCTTCCCTTTTCTGTCATTTAACATAAAGTGTTCTTCTGGTGTTCGGTGCAAACAAAAAAGGACCCAAAAATATCAAATTAAGTCACTCACAAATGCATGCATACCACTTTAAATAACGTACAGAAGTCGAAGGAAGCGAGCTTCCTCAGTGTTTCTGAGACATATGGGGGTGTGAAATCTGGTTTTAAAACATGGCGAACACATGCACGTCACACTTAGTGTGTGAACATGCTAGAATCTGTTAGGCTTTTTAACAGGTTAATAAGCCAAAAATCACCAGGTCTTTATCTCTGATCTTTATCTCTGATAGTAGGCCAATCATCACTTAGTCACTCACTATACAGTTTTTCACTATACAGTATAGAGCTTTTCTTCAGTAAAAGTCTCCCCGTCCCTCCACCTCTTAAATAAACAGAGAATACATGTTGTTCAGGTGAGTTGCCATTTTTCAACCAATCAGGAGAGCGTGACAGCTTTTGCAGTTCCAATTTTGTCTCATTTCTTTGTGTCACCACTTTCACCAACTCTAGTTTAATCAGTAGAATTGTTAAATAAAGAGTTGAATAATGCTCTCGTCAAGTAAAGTTTTATTAAAAGCTTTCATAAAAACAGGGTTAAAATACAGCTACATAATATTGCACGACTACTTTCTCTACAGCGGCTAGACCAAAATCAGCTTCATCAAAAAAAGCAGCTCTAGAAGTACCTTGTGACGCGTTGTGAACTTGTAGATTTGCTATTTCTGAAGACTATTTTCTCAGAATGTTCACCTATTATGACTATAGGACTAGAGGTTGAAAAGTGGTGAAGTGGTCCTTTAATATATATTTTTTTATTTTTGTATGGATCGTTTTTTTTCTTTCATTTTCCAACATCATAAAATAAATTAAAAAAAGTGATTGAAAAAAAAAACACGGACCCCTCATGTATTAGAAGGACAATATCAGTCACCACTCACCAGTGACCTATATGGTTAAAAATTTAAATGGAGTTTGAAGTCCTATAATGGGTTTGTAGGAAGGCGGCAGGGCAGCTGAAATGAATCTAAATTCTGAATGAAGCAACTTCAAAACTGTCCAGGCCAGGGTGGACCCGGTGAAATGACCCAGACATATTTTGAAAGTGAAATATCCCTTTATATATAAGTATCCCAGAATTGTCTCAAGTACTTGAGTAAATAGTTCCTTTACACTGTGTGCTTACATGTGTGCATGTGTGTGCGTGCACCGCACCCGCATGCATGCGTGCGTATATATGTGTGCATGCGCGTGCCATGCCACCCACTGGGTGCCTCGCCCTAATGGTGGACCGTTGCCACGGTTACTGCACCGTTTAGACTTTGCTCTCATCCTCTCTGTATCCCTCTCTCTCTCTCTCTCTCTCCATCCTTTCATCCTGCAGGTTGTGGGTTGATTCATGCTGCCTTCCAGTCATTAATGTTCCTCCTCTGTCTCCAACTTTTAACGAGCCATGCAATTTATTCATCCACATGTCGTGTTGTCTCCAGTTCGGTTGTCATGGTATAGGTCCAAGACGTTGGGTTTTTATATAAATAAAAAAAAACAAGCTCACAATGCGCCATGGGCAATCCACTTAAATGATGAAGTAGGAGATTCATTTACAATTTACAATTTAGGCATTTAGGCAGACGCTCTTAATCCAGAGCGATTTACATTAAGCAATAACAAAAACATGTCATACATCACATATATAAAAAGTAGTTATCATGAATCATGTATAAAATAAGAACGTAACAGTGGAGTATCTATGTAAACTATACTATATTATATATTATACATGTGTACTATAAAGTGCTATGACTATACACTACGGCGGAAGATTGGGAGAGAGGCTGCAGTTCTGACTGTGATGGCGGGAAGTGCATTCCATAGTTTTGGAGCCAGAAGGGAGAAGAGTTTGGGACGTGTGGAGCGCTGTCCCAAACTCTTTGCAAAGAAACTCTTTACAAAGAAAACATAAAATGTTACTCAAATAAAACAGGTATAGTTATACCGTAAGGTTACATTCACAAAATCACGGCATAGGCCAGGGGTATAGTCAACCTATACAGGCATGGGTGCCAACATTTGCACAGTGAAGAGTGATCACTGGCACACTGGCACAGCTCTCTCAAATGCATGCAAATCCCTGCACACAATTCTACATTCATTCAAACTGAACTGTGACTGCAGGGGGAGGGAGTCTGGGAGACAGGTACGGTGGCTTCTTTCTGATGATCTTTACAATGTCCTCCTGATGTGACAGAAAATAGTCCAGAAGAAGAAAGAAATGTTGTTATATTTATGGACAATCTGCTGGAATTGTTTTTATTTTTATGTGGTGTCATAATTCAACATACCAGTATAGTGATGACATGGCACACTGACTATCAAGAAAATAAAAACACGGCACTTCATGTCAAAAAGGTTGCCGACCCCTGGCATATTAGCCTCGGAAACCCAGACGTGGCATATAGGCTGTGTCTTGGTGATACCAAAAGATTTCCACTTAGTACTCTGGTATGAGTAACAGTGCATTGTACTCCCACCATTCTCGGATGATACCGACTGGCTGATATTGACAAAAGCCTATATAGGAATATAGGCAAAGAATATGGCTACGTCTCTGCCATTGGTATAGCCACCACACATGTAGGCCTTATATATGGCGGAAATCTGAGAACCCATTTGCAAATAAAGGAGAAACAGTGCACCCTCTTCTCCTTTCGACATGAGTCAACAGTCTGGCTTGAGAGACTATATATACAATGCGCTGCGGCTATAGACAGACCCCTGGCTCTGGCTGATGGACTGCTGAGGTGGACTGGAGCGCCACACCGGCCATCAGCTCCCCGAACGTGCCGCGCGGCTTGCCGCACCCACGGCGTGCTACTCATATACGCTGAGTTGGCGGTGCCCGGGATCGAACCCATGACCTTGTGGTCCAAATGGGAGAGCTCTATACCGACGGTCACAAAGTTGTGCTCTTTTGCTATGTCCTATCCTAGGTTACCAAATATAAAAACAAATAGTACTGCACCTAAATGTATACAGCCCAGTTCTGAGATGGTATATGTACTGTAGGCTAGACGTGATTGGCATTTAGTATAGGCTATTTAATGACCGTGGTCATAAAGGCTTACTCTGGGCTAGGGTCGCATACAGGCGCAGGTTATCGCTAATACGGACAATTATCTCGACCCGTTATCAACCACAACATGTATTAGCTCTCTTAGATGTAAAGACTAAAGATGTCTACATGGAGTCTCCTCAGACTTTTACATTTAAGGTGAAAAGGCGCCATCTGCTGCCCGATGGCCAGGTGCACTAGCCTCATGAGAGAAAGTGTCATGGCAGCTTGATGGTCTGTCTGTCCTAACTGTTATTTCTATGTCCTTTAGGTTGGAGCTGCTTTCTATCTGTGGAGAGGTGTGTCCCGGTGATTGCCTGGCTGGTCCCCATCTGGCAATCACCTGGCTGGCTACTTAAACCTGGCTGTGATGGCACACAGTGCTCAGTGATAATTCCCCTACGGCCAGTGCACACCCCTGTGCGTTTGTACTAGGTCAGTTGTATCCTAAAGACTCAAGAACTTTTTCCGCTTCTCTACTGGCCAGTTCCTAATTTTTACTCTCTGTTCTCAGTACCTGCCTGCCAGCCTGACCACTTCTCCACGCAGCTCCAACGAAGACCTAAGTATTATTTTCTGGAACCTGGGACCTATTGGACTAAGCTATTTTTTGCCTTGAACTTTGTCCTGAACTTCTGTGTTTTGGAGTGAATAAAGACTCTATAGTTTTTGCATCTACCCAGTTTCCCTGTCTGTTCTGTCTGCTTCTGGGTTCCCTGTCTGCCGTGACAGTATCACTGAGCCATAATGAACCCAGCAGACTCAGACACCATCCATCAGGCTTTGGCTGGTCAGGCCGTGCTACTTGGAACTCATGATCAAGCTTTGAGAGAAATTATGGATGGCATGCGAGACCTTTCCAGCAACATGACCAGTCTACGCAGAGATCTAAGCACCAACGCTGCCCCGGCTCAACCCCTTCCCCGTGATGCGGATTCGGTGAGCCTACCTGCCGCACACCCTGGCTCCTCTCGGGAGCCTCATGCTCCAGCACCGGAGCGTTACGACGGTGACCTGGGCTCCTGTGGTGATTTCCTCCTGCAGTGTTCTCTCGTCTTCGATCTTCAGCCGCAGGCTTATTCCACTGAGCGGTCCCGCATCGCCTATCTTCTAGGCTGTTTGAAGGGAGAAGCCTTGGCCTGGGCGAGACCAGTATGGGAGAGCCAGTCCCACGTTTGTTATTCTTTCGAGGCATTCACCCAGGCTATGAGAGCCGTATTCGATCACCCTGTGAAGGGAAGGGAGGCGTCCAAGCGGCTGTTGAATTTGAAGCAAGGCTCCAGAAGCGTGGCGAAGTACGCTGTTGAATTTCGCTCCCTCGCCGCTGAAAGCAGATGGGATGACGTCGCGCTACAGGAGGTTTTTCAACATGGCTTGTCCGAGGCTATCAAGGATGATTTGGCAGCTCGCGACGGGTGTGACGATCTGGATTCTCTCATCTCCTTGACCATTCGCCTCGATAACCGGCTCCGCGAACGACAGAGGGAGAGAGGTGGGCGTGTGTTCTCTCCCCGACGCTCTCCACCACGTGGGTCTTCGTCTTCCTCCGAGTATACCAGAGGGCCTCCGACCTCGAACGAGCCCGAGCCGATGCAGGTCGGTCGAGCTCGTGCACCGTTAACGACGGAGGAGCGCCAGCGCCGCCAGCAGAGCAACAGCTGTTTTTACTGTGGCAAGCCAGGCCACTTTATTCACCAATGCTCCCTGTTGTCGGGAAAAGACAGGGGCTCTCAGTCAGGAGGGGACTGATGGCCCAAACAACTCGTCACACCTCTACCACGAGAACTCCTCTCCAAGCGCAGCTGGTCATTAAAGGTACAGTGCACTCATTGTCTGCGTTATTAGATTCTGGCGCAGATGAGAATTTCATTGATGCCTCTGTGTGTGAGAAGCTTGATATTCCCCTTATTGATCTAGAAGTGCCTCTTAAGACCAAGACTTTGAGTGGGGAGTTGTTAGCCCTTGTCACCCAGAGGACTGAACCTTTAAGGCTGCACCTGTCCGGTAACCACCAAGAATTTATCAGTTTCTTTGTGTTGAGTTCCCCTGATATATCTCTGATTCTTGGAATTCCATGGTTAATGTTACACAATCCTCATGTTGACTGGAAGTCAGGCACTATTCGTAGCTGGAGTGTTTTATGTCATTCCTGTTGTCTCAAATCAGCCCTGGGCCCTAACCCTCTAATTTCTGCTCCTCCAGTAACTCCTCCTGACCTGTCCACCATTCCTTCTGAGTACCACGAGTTGGGAGAGGTTTTTAGCAAACAGCGGGCTCTCTCTCTCCCACCACACCGGCCATTTGACTGTGAAATTGTGCTACTGCCTGACGCCCCTCTGCCAGGAAGCCGCCTGTACAACCTCTCTCGCCCTGAACGTGAGTCTATGGAAGATTACATTCAGACATCTCTGGCTGCTGGCCTCATTCGTCCCTCCTCTTCACCTGTGGGGGCAGGTTTTTTCTTTGTTGGGAAAAAGGATGGCAGTCTGAGACCCTGCATTGATTATAGAGGCTTAAACAATATCACAGTCAAGAACCGTTATCCCCTACCACTCATTAACTCTGCGTTTGAACCCCTTGAGGGTGCCACTGTTTTTTCTAAACTGGATCTGCGCAATGCCTACCACCTGGTCCGTATCCGCAAGGGTGACGAGTGGAAGACGGCATTCAACACTCCCCTAGGGCATTTTGAGTACCTTGTGATGCCGTTTGGACTCACTAACGCCCCTGCCGTATTCCAAGCTATGGTTAACGATGTATTAAGAGACATGCTTAACCGTTTTGTTTTTGTTTTTCTTGATGACATCCTTGTCTTTTCTAAGAACCTGGCTGAACACGTCCAACATGTCCGCCTGGTCCTGCAGAGGCTCCTTGAGAACCAGCTTTTTGTGAAGGCCGAGAAGTGTGAGTTCCATGTGCCCAGCACCTCCTACCTGGGTTTCATCATCGCTGAGGGGAAGATGAGCATGGATCCTTCCAAGGTGACAGCGGTTTCTGAGTGGCCACAGCCGACCACCCGCAAACAGCTCCAGCGGTTCTTGGGGTTTGCAAATTTCTATCGCCGCTTCATCAGGAACTACAGCCGTGTTGCAGCCCCCCTGACAGCCCTCACCTCTACCACGACCAAGTTCAAGTGGACCCCTGAGGCTGCTGCTGCCCTCCAGCTGCTTAAGAGACTCTTCACTACTGCTCCTATCTTGGTTCAGCCTGACCCCTCCCGGCAGTTCATTGTGGAGGTCGATGCCTCGGATGTCGGGGTCGGAGCGATCCTTTCCCAGCGGTCAGCCTCAGACCAGAAGGTCCATCCTTGCGCCTTCCTCTCCCACAAACTCGATGCTGCTGAGAGGAATTATGATGTGGGGAACCGTGAACTTCTTGCCATAGTCCTTGCCTTGGAGGAGTGGAGACACTGGCTCGAGGGCGCTGAACATCCTTTTGTGGTTTGGACGGACCACAAGAACCTGGCCTACCTCAAGACGGCGAAACGCCTCAACTCACGTCAGGCCAGGTGGGCCCTGTTCCTGGGACGTTTTCTGTTTACCCTGACCTACCGCCCAGGCTCCAAGAACACCAAGGCTGATGCCCTGTCTCGTCAGTACGCTGCGGAGGAGGCCACTGCTCCGCCTGAGACTATCCTGCCCCCCTCCTGTGTTGTGGCTGTGCTCACTTGGGACTTCGAGTCAGCTGTTCTGGAGGCCCAACACACCCAGCCGGACCCAGGCACTGGTCCCCCAGGTCGCTTGTTCATTCCTGACTCGGTACGCTCCAGAGTACTCCAGTGGGCTCATGCCTCCCGGGTCAACTGCCACCCTGGGAGGAACCGCACCCTTGAAATTCTCCACCGTCATTTCTGGTGGCCTTCCATGGAGGTGGATGGCAGAGATTACGTGGCGGCGTGTTTAGTTTGTGCCCAGAATAAGACTTCTAACCGACCCAGCTCAGGCCTCCTTCGGCCGCTGCCGATCCCTCAGCGCCCTTGGTCCCACATTGCTTTGGATTTTGTCACCGGTCTGCCTCCTTCCGATGGGAACACTGTTATTTTGACCATCATTGACCGTTTCTCTAAGGCTGCCCACTGCGTTGCCCTCCCTAAGCTCCCCTCTGCCACCGAGACGGCCGGCCTCATGATTCAACATGTGTTCCGGATTCATGGCATTCCGGCTGATATCGTTTCGGACCGGGGTCCCCAGTTCACCTCTCAAGTGTGGAAGGCCTTTTGCACGGAGCTGGGTGCCACGGTTTGTCTGTCCTCAGGCTATCACCCCCAAACCAACGGTCAAGTTGAGCGATGGAACCAAGAACTGGAGACCACGTTACGCTGCCTAGCATCCTCGCATCAGTCTACCTGGTCGTCTCAGCTTGTGTGGGCTGAGTATGCTCACAACTCGGCAACCAGCACGGCTACTGGCATGTCCCCCTTCCAGTGTTCCCTTGGTTACCAACCTCCTCTATTCCCTGTTGAGGAGGGGGACATCGCCGTGCCCTCAGTTCAGGCCCACCTTCGCCGCTGTCGTCGAGCCTGGAAGTCTGCTCGTGCCGCCCTTAGGCGGTCTTCCCGAAGAAATGAGGCACATGCTAATCGACGGAGGACTCCAGCTCCTAAGTATCGACTGGGACAGAGAGTGTGGTTGTCGACCACCGATCTGCCCCTTCGGACAGAGTCCCGTAAGCTGTCTCCTAAATTCATTGGACCATTCCCCATCGACAAGATCATTAATCCGGCCGCGGTCCGCCTAAAGCTGCCCCGGACCCTTCGTATTCATCCAACGTTCCACGTTTCTCGTATAAAGCCAGTGGTCACGAGTGCTCTGTCCCCCCCTGTTCCGCCCCCTCCTCCTCCCAGGATGCTGGATGGTGGCCCGGTCTACACTGTGAACCGTCTGCTCGATGTTCGCCGCCGTGGCCGGGGGTTCCAGTTCCTGGTGGACTGGGAGGGTTATGGGCCTGAGGAGCGCTGCTGGGTCCCCCGGCGCAACATCTGCGATCCTGCTCTCATCCGGGAGTTCTATCGCCAGCACCCGGGTCGACCTGGTGGGACGCCTGGAGGCGCCCGTTAGGGGGGGGTACTGTCATGGCAGCTTGATGGTCTGTCTGTCCTAACTGTTATTTCTATGTCCTTTAGGTTGGAGCTGCTTTCTATCTGTGGAGAGGTGTGTCCCGGTGATTGCCTGGCTGGTCCCCATCTGGCAATCACCTGGCTGGCTACTTAAACCTGGCTGTGATGGCACACAGTGCTCAGTGATAATTCCCCTACGGCCAGTGCACACCCCTGTGCGTTTGTACTAGGTCAGTTGTATTCTAAAGACTCAAGAACTTTTTCCGCTTCTCTACTGGCCAGTTCCTAATTTTTACTCTCTGTTCTCAGTACCTGCCTGCCAGCCTGACCACTTCTCCACGCAGCTCCAACGAAGACCTAAGTATTATTTTCTGGAACCTGGGACCTATTGGACTAAGCTATTTTTTGCCTTGAACTTTGTCCTGAACTTCTGTGTTTTGGAGTGAATAAAGACTCTATAGTTTTTGCATCTACCCAGTTTCCCTGTCTGTTCTGTCTGCTTCTGGGTTCCCTGTCTGCCGTGACAGAAAGAGGTAGTAGGGAAAGTGATATTCTTTGGTTAAAATAAGTGTTAAGTACAGCATAGCTCTATATCATTGCTATAGTGTTTGACTCCATGTCTCTCCAGCTCTTTATTAAACATAAACTGTGGTCATTGTTGTTTGTCTTTAGAACAGAAAAGGGTTTTCGTACGGCCAGTTAGAGCACTAAATGTGGCCAAATCAACTGCACGCGGAAATGCTAATTGTGATACTGTGCCACTAAGTATTAGTGTAGCGTATAATATAGCCCTCACTGTATATTTGTATGCATAGTTGTTTTAAATTCTCATTCTATTCCATTTTTGTGTAAGTCAGTGACAAATGTTAATGCACGTATCATGACACTGTGTGTACACTTATTCTCCTATTATATATTTCCTGTATCCTCCAGGTATCATTTTAAAATTAAAACATTTGAGAAGCACTCTTATTACGCACTTATGCCCTGCATGTTTGGAGTGAATCACAGAACTGTGTTTCATACAGTTGAACCCAGCAGTCATTACAACACTAAAAGACAAGTTATTTTCAATTAAGAAATCACACCTGTGTGAAGTATGGGGATAATGGGGCTCTTATATCATCATACACCATTTCACTCCGGCCAATCACAATTTGTGTCACTTTTGTCTTAAATGTTTGCATTTACACAATGTTTGGTTTGTGTTTGCACAAACACTCAAAACTGGCCATGCATTGTCAATGGCATTCAATGTTAGTGTTTGCACAAACACTCAAAACTGGCCATGTTTACAGTTACACCTCAAAACGTTTGTTGATAGGCTTGAGAATGAACCTGAGGTAATTTGTGTGCAAGAGAGCATGGCTGCTGCCTTTCTTGGATTTTGTATAGGGCAGAAATAGTAGGAAGGGAGGCAGGGGAGGCTGATAGAACTCATGGGGGCTGTGCAACCTTTGTTAAGAATGGGCTACAGTAGGAATACATCTGGGAACCTGGAGTGTACATATATACCTGTGGAGGTCTGGGACAGTCAAAAACAAAACGGGTGGTAGTACAAGTAGTTGAAATGATACCGAGGGTGAAAACAACAGCATTGGGGGTGGGAATAGAAATAGAAAGTGTGACTGTGATTAACTTCTATAACCCCTGTAAGCGCTTGATACTGTCAGATCGAGATGAGGTAATGGAGAAAGTAAGGAGCCCAGTAATATAGGGCAGGTGATTTTAATGCCCACAACCCCTTATGGGGTAGTGGGCAAAGGGATAGCAATGGGGGTGTAATAGGGGACTTGTTGGATAAACAAGAAACATTTTCTTTTACATTGTAACATTTGGAAACAGCATTAAATGGTGCAGAGAAAGCAGGTAGGGATGTAGCTCTGGTCCATAGCCTTACTCCTGGACCAGAGCTACATCCCTACCTGCTTTCTCTGCACCATTTAAGGCCGTTTCCAAATGTTAAAATGTAAAAGACCAAAATTATTAAGACGAAAACAACATGTTAAGACCGCTAAAACAAATAGAATAAAGTTTACCTTCAAGAAAAAGCGTTGTTTATGGCTTCTGAATGGTCTGGAAAGGGGGCGGGGAAGGGCTGTGAGATATAGGCCTATCCGGTCGGCTTAATACACCCCTCACCAAACCTTAATCCAGTCGGACCAATGCTAACCAGGTCTAACCAAAGTACGTCTCCCGTGGGTTAGTTCTCTGCTCTTAGTTAGCCTGGGCACCATTTCATTTCGGTATGAGCCGGATGATATGCCTACGTCACGTTGTATGCAGCTTCCCAAACAGGATGTACCCAAAATAATCCCCCCTCCCCCGCGATCAAAATGTTAGTTCCCCCCATGGAGTATTAAGGTTCCCCCCCCGACTTTACTCGCCAGTTGCCATTGTGCCGCACTCTCGCTACGAGTTGGATTGCAATATGGATATACCAAACGAACTATTCAAAGAAGTAATTCAAGAAACTTGTCGGATTCATAAAATTCCTGATTTTAAGCCACTACAGCGGCTTTGCATTAGAAGTTTAATTGACAACAGAGACGTTCTTGCTTGCTTACCGACTTCTTTCGGTAAAAGTCTTATATTTCAATCGTGGCCAACGGTATGCAATCTTCTAGGAAAGTTTTCGGTCAAATGGCCCAATGATGGAATTGTGCTAGTTATCTGTCTGCTTATCTCGATCATGGAGGATCAAGTCCAGCTACTGAACTCCAAAGGCATATCTGCGGCGCGTGCAGGAAAACAAATGGACATTGACGAGAGAATAGCAAAGGGAGAGTTCTCTATTGTATTTGGCTCACCTGAACTTTTTGTTGGAAACGACTACTGGAGAGATGTGCTACAAAAACCCTTATTCAAAATTGTGTTTTCCACAATGGTTCACCTGACGAATATAAATATGCAAACCTCAAAATCCTGTCACGTTATATCATTCATATTTGGGTGCTTACTTTTACACACTTCATTTCTAAACATACATTCAAGTTGACGCATGTATTGAAAAATAAAATGAATTGGACTAAAGTCAAGACATCAGTTTAATTCACAACTGCATGACTGCATAAAATAAACTATAACTTTTATATAGAATGACAACTTTCTATCCAGGTCCATTGGTCTTGCCCAATTCCATAAATGTTTTCATTCTTTAAACATAATAATATACACATAAAAACAAACATCAGAAATTAAGAATATAATATAAAATGCAAAAAGAACATAATCTCGTTTTCGAAAACGATAAAGAATGTGAAAGTAAAGGTAGAGAGAGAGAGAGAGAGAGAGAGAGAGAGAGAGAGAGAGAGAGAGAGAGAGAGACACAGAGAGAGAGAGCATGGGGAGGGGACCCTCCATAAAAAAATTACAGTAATGGATCGTATATTATAGCCATACCAGATCACCTCTGGAATTTTCTGTACATTGTTGTTATTGTATTGCATTAACTGTCGACATGTATATGTTATAGGCCTATCAATGTTTTCTTTGCTTTTATTTTTTCATTGACCAACCCCCTTCTTCCATTTTTTTCTATGTAACATGTAAATAACAACACGTAGGCTACGATGTAAATTATGCACAAAACATTTCACACAATGTCACCCATGTTTTTAATTATGTAAACCTTGATGTTACAAAGCTGATTCTGATGTAGGCCTCTCATTTGTGAGCAATATGAAATAAAAACTGAAAATGAGAAAAAGGGGAAAAAGTTGGACTATAGTAGCCTATTAAATCAATTTTGTCATGATTGGGATTTTAGAAAGTCATATGGCATTTAAATGTAGTACACAGTATTTTATAATGTTTCCAATTATGCCTATAATGTCCAAGCTTAATGCATTAATATGACATTATACACGCAGTTTAAAGTATGTTACATTACCGTTAATTCAACCTCCAAGGGCGAATCTTCTCCAAAAAGTACATGTGGTGAACGAACCAATTCCTTTCCGCATCTTTTCCGTCTTGTTGGGTCTCCTTTGACATTTTTGGTCGGGGTTTTTTGCGATGCCATTTCTATATATTTTCTTTAGAGGTAAATCTTGGAGTATACTCTAAGAGGTAAATAGATCGACAACAGGAGGACCCGCATATAACCTGTAAGTAACTCAATTACTTGTGCATGAGTGACTCTCTCTCGTAGCCGATGAGAATAGAATTTCCTCGTGGGATAACAAACTAAACAAAACGTATAACAAAGGGATAGCAAAGACGCTAAATAATCTCTAAAAAGCACACTCACATTTATATTTATTTTGTATTTTAAAATTCAACGAAACTAAAGTACGCCGCATCAGAAGCATATTAATTGGTAGGAACTAACATTTTGATCGCGGGGGAGGGGGGATTATTTTGGGTACATCCTGTTTGGGAAGCTGCATACAACTTGACGTAGGCATATCATCCGGCATACGGACTTTTGGAACAGAGACCGTAAGTTATGTCTATAACTATGGATCTATGAGACCGAACGATGACCGTCACTCGGTCAGAACAACGAATAGATGCCCTCATCTTCCTCTTTTCGAGATCAATATATCAACAAAGTCATGCCCACATGACCCGTAGGAGGCGGTCTCACCGTATAAGTTACGACCAGTGCGGCCGGCTCCGCCTCCAGCCTCGAACGCCTCATAGCGTTCCGAGCGACAGGAGAGAGTGACGGTCATCGTTCGGTCTCATAGATCCATAGTTATAGACATAACTTACGATCTATATCGACCTCACTCTGACCGTCACTCGGTCAGAACAACGGATGACTTATACCAACCGGGTCGCGAGGAACGAGGTACTCAGCCCCATCACCATCTCGCTGGGCAGCTGCAAGCAGCACGGTGGAAACCAGCGATAGCTGGGATTCCACATTCAGTCTGTAAACCTTGCAAATGTGCAAGGCACAGTCCATGAAGCCGCTGCACAAATGTCCTCCCTGGACACTCCTCTTAGTGCAGCCCAAGAAGTGGCCACCCCAATTGTGGAGTGGGCCGCCACATTCTCAGGGACCGGCTGGCCTAGATCAACATAGGCCGCCGAGATTGTGTCCACAAGCCCATGCGACAATCGTTGCTTGGACTAGGGAAGTCCCAATCTCCTGCCCCCCATCGCAGACAAACAGCTGCGTGCCTGTGCCTCGTATGGCCTGTGTGCGATCCACATGAGCACGAAATGCTCGGACTGGACCCAACGTAGAAAGGCCCTCCACAGTTTCTGGGGGCCCAGAGCAGAACGCAATGCCGTAATTTCCAGCACTTGGTTCACCGTCTGCAGCGTAATTACCTCAAGCAGAAAAACCGGGTTAAGCCACAGCGACACCCCTGTGCCCTCGGGTTTCTACCTCATGCAGTCTTGGCTGACTGACAAGGCCTGCAGCTCACCAACGCGTTTGGCAGAGGAAAGGGCCAAAAAAGGTGCCGTCTTACGAGAGAGGGATTTCAGGTCGGACTGATCCATCGGCTCATACGGGGCCCGCTGTACCAGAGGGAGACCCCAGTAGGGGCCCTCAAGGCCCGTCCGGAGCGTAGCCGCTTGACACCAGCCATGAACTGAGTGACAAAATATGCCTACCAACTGGTAGCCCCTCAACCTCCTCATGCCGGAGCGAAATAGCGGCGGAATACACCCTGATGGTGCTGGCTGCTCTACCAGCATCCAAGAGGGACTGGAGAAAACGTAAAACTAGGCATACGTTGCAGGTGACAGGCTTCACCCGCTGGGCAGCACACCAGGCCGAGAAGCACTTCCACTTGTGGTCGTAACCGGCACGGGTGGAAGGCGCCCTGGCATTACGCATTGTGTCAAGGACGGCCTCATCTAGCCCCTGCGGGAGGGGCTCAGAAGAGGCCAGGCCCAGAGCTGCAGAGTCCTCGGCTTGGGGTGCCCAATCTGACCCTCTGCCTGGGACAAGAGGTCTGCTCTGGCCGGCAGCGGTCATGGAGACCCCTGAAACAGCTGAAGGAGGTCTGGAAACCAATGTCTCCCTGGCTGTTGGGGTGCGATCACTGAATTCTGTAACAACTCCGCCTCACCCGATGCAAACTTGAGGAATCAGGGGGAGTGGAGGGAAAGCGTATAACACGCCGTCTGGCCCCTCTCCTGACAGAGCATCCAGGCCCCCGGGGCCCCCCTGACCCGTCAGGGGAAACCATAGCTCGCAGTGAGCATTCTCTCGAGAGGCGCACAGGTCTGCTCGGGCCCAGCCGAAGCAGGTCCATATCTGTGAGACCACCTGTGGGTGAAGTCTCCACTCGCCGGAGAGGGGGCAGGTTTACCAGGTGCTTCATAAGCCCTTTTAACCGCATCCACTACCCAGTGGGATAGCCGCTGTTTAGACAGCGCGCCTCCTCTATTCCTTCTGCCGTAGCACACAAACAGTTGCTCTGAGCGTCTAATATCCCGTGTTGCCTGAATGTACAGTTGCAACGCGCGGACTGGACACATTAAGTGGGCCCTTTCCTCCACCTCGGATGTAAACGGGGGAGGATGGAATCCCGCCAACTCTATGGCCTGGTTAACATAATCGGGGGCAGAACCTTATAGGCAAAAATGAAACATTTGGTGAAAGTGTGACCCCAGTGCCGCTAGCCTTCGACCGAAGGCATGCAGGGCTAATAGAAAGTGCGTGGAGCTCACTCACACACTTAGCTGTCGTAACTGCTAACAGAAAGACAGTCTTAATCGATAAAGAGCTCAAGGACGACCCAGCCATAGGCTCAAGGGCGCCCTGCTCAATGCCCGCAGGACCAGAGGTAGGTCCCAAGCTGCAGTACGCCTCACCCTAGGGGGGCGTAACCTCTTGGCACCATGCAGAAACTGTCACCCAGTAATGCGCACCAACTGACCTGCCATCGATATGGCCATGATTGAAGGATATAGCGGCCGTGTGCACCTTCAAGGTGGACGCCGCACGGCCGGCATCAGTAGACACTGTAAGTAATGTACGTGTTGTATAGGGCAAGAGACTGGGTCCAGACCCCTGTCGCTGCACCATGATGAGAAAGCAGCCCAGCAATTAGAGTACACCAACCTTGTGGAAGGGGCCCTTGCATTCCGCAAGGTCTCACATATTGAGGGGCCTAGCCCACTCAAGAGTGACTGATCCCTTTCAGTGGCCATACCCACAGCTGAAGGAGGCTCTGCGATGGATGCCACACCTTCCTGTCCAGCTGGGACAGGAGGTCTACCCTTACTGGAGGCTGCCCTGGATCCCCGTCCAACAGACTGAGCGTTGAATACCCTATTCTCGAGGGCCACCAAGAGAACTCGTCGTCTGACGATCCCACCCTGTGAAGCACAGGGGGATCGGGGGAAATGCATAAGGAGCGTTCTCGGCCAAGCGTTGGCGAGAGCGTCCATCCCGAGTGGGGCACTGGTCTCTGCCAGGCTGAACCACATAGGAAAACTGAATGAGCACGTGCTTCCCCCTGAGAGGGCAAGAAGTGCTTCAGCACCAAGGAAACAGTCCGGAGTTCTAGCACATTGATATGGTGTCCTCTCCATCGAGAGCACCATCCCTCCTGGACTGACCTCTGCCATACCGCGCCCCACCCTTGGGGCGTGGCATCATCTCGTCTCACCGGGACCGCGCCGAGAGAGACTCCACTCAGCAGGAATGCGTTGTCCCGCCAGCGGCGGAGATAACCAAGGCACCTGCGAGTGACTCTGACCTTGACCCGCCTGTGTAGACAGGGGTCCATGTGAAGGCCATTGAACCACCTCTGTAATGGGCGTAGATGTACCAGCCCCAGAGGAGTGATTGCTGAGACTGCGGTCAGCATGCCGAGTCTGAGCTATGTAGGACGGTCAACCTCGCCCCTGGGCGGAAAGACCGCAGGAGGTTCTGTAATTCTCTCCACCCTCTGTGCAGTCGGTCGTGCCTGCATCGATACCGAAGCTAGGGACATGCCGAGGAAGGTGGTCTGTTGCGTTGGAAGCAACGAGCTCTTTTCGAGGTTTACGGTCCTGCCCAGTACCTCCTACTAATAATAATAGGGAGTCACTATCAGGCTTCCCCCAGTTAGTCATTAGCATCCCCGAATACCCCTCTGCTTCCGGAACAGTGGGGGACGAGTGAGCCTGGGACACCGCCCTGAAGGCACCCGCCGCAGAGGCGGACTTCGGGGCTGTAAGTGTCATACTCAATAGCTTCGCTGCCGACAACACGTGCAGCACCAGTGTCTCACTAGCCGCGACGTCTGGAGCGGACTCCGTGTAGAGCGCAGATCTGGTGCTGCCTGACACTGAAGCGTGGTCCGCCCGTGGCCCGCTAAAAGTAAGGGAGCCAGGCGTATGGATGGAAGCACATCTGGGTCATCCTCCGGGCCAGGCACCCCCCCGTAAGGGGGGTCCATGGCTGCCTGACAACAGCAGCAGACGTAGGAGGCCATAGTAGCTCAGTTACCGCCCACTCACAGTACGCAACGTACCTAGGGATATGCAGGAAACCCCAAACCGCTTGCGAACAGCAGTATCAGGGGCCGCAATATATATATATATACCGGTAAACAAAGCCTACTCACCGTACGTGCCTATGGCCAGGCCCCGGTTCTGGGCCGGGGTGCTGACTGCATAGGGCAAGTCGATGGCAGCAACACAGGGGTCCTCG
Source organism: Protomyctophum bolini (assembly GCF_963924005.1). Taxonomy (NCBI): domain Eukaryota; kingdom Metazoa; phylum Chordata; class Actinopteri; order Myctophiformes; family Myctophidae; genus Protomyctophum; species Protomyctophum bolini. The sequence continues at coordinate 7,174,700 of NC_137880.1, read as the reverse complement.
ACGTCCCGCTGCACATGGGCTCTGCCCAAACAAACGGGACATTCCCGGTGGCCGTAACGGGGGTCCATGGCTGCCTGACAACAGCAGCAGACGTAGGAGGCCATAGTAGCTCAGTTACCGCCCACTCACAGTACGCAACGTACCTAGGGATATGCAGGAAACCCCAAACCGCTTGCGAACAGCAGTATCAGGGGCCGCAATATATATATATATACCGGTAAACAAAGCCTACTCCCTGTACGCGCACGTACTTGAGGAAGCAGAACGCCGAACCCAACCCGCTGCCAACAGTGTGGTAACAGGGTAATACTAGGCGAACTCAAAACACCCGCTCACCATACATAACGTATGAGAGGGGCTTTAGGCTAACACAACCAACCCTGCCAGCTGTGGACAGCGTAGTACCAGGGGTAGCGCATAGCAATATGCACAATGTATTACAGTATTTAATCAAACGTCCACTCCCTATACGCGAACGTATGAGGGGGAATAGTTAGCATAACAACCACAACCCCGCCAGCTGCGGACAGCGTAGTACCCGGGGTAGCAAATAGCCGTATGCAACACTTTATAAACAAATTTAGCCAAACAGCGTCCACTCACTATACGCGCACGTATGAGAGGGACTGATTGTAACAAGGAACAAACCCTGCACGCTGCGGACAGCGTAGCCTCAGGGGTAGTAAATGGCAGTATGCACAAAATACTAGCAATGTTAATCAACGTAACTCACCATACGCGAACGCATGAGAGGGAATAATCAGCACCACAAGAACCAAACCCCGCCGGCTGCGGACAGCGCAGCATCAGGGGTAGTAAATGGTAGTAGGCCTATGCACAAATACTAGCAATGTTAACCAACGTAACCCACCATACGCGAACGTATGAGAGGGACTAGTTGTAACAAAACAAGCCCTGCTAGCTGCGGACAGCGTAGCACCGGGGTATTAAACAGTAGCATGCAAAAATAGCAATGCTAAGCAAGTATACTCCCTATACACACACGTATGAGAGGGGAATTAGGAAACCCAAACAACCCTGTAGGCTGCGGACAGCACCGGGGGTAGAACATAGTAGCATGCCCAAATAACAGCAATGTTACTCAGTATACTCCCTATACGTGCACGTGTGAGAGGGACCGGTTGTAACAACAACAACCCCGCCCGCTGCGGACAGCGTAGCACCAGGGGTAATAATAGCAATATGCAAATAATAGCAATGTTAACAACGTACACCCACTATACGCGCACGTATGAGGGGAACTAGTTGTAACAAAAAACAAACCCCGCCCGCTGCGGACAGCGTGGCACCAGGGGTAACAATAGCAATATGCAAAATAATAGCAATATTAATCAAGTATACTCCCCATACGCGAACGTATGAGAGGGGGATTAGCAACACCAAACACCACCCTGTAGGCTGCGGACAACACCAGTTGTATCAATGGCAGCAGAGTATAACAATCCAACTCAGTGACTGAGGGGATTAAACAGCTTCTTCTCCCCCACTTACAATACACTCAGTATGAAGGGAGGACAAGTTAAGAAATCTCACTTAGTGACTCTACTAGAATCAACTAATGTGGATAACTAGTCTACATCCACAGTCTACATCGCATGTGAACCCACGCGGAATTGACCGGAATGCCACCAACTTGGATGGAACCTGTCAGTAAGTATTCGACTTACTTAAACCATGGTTACTAAAGTAACCTTAATGTTTCCCCCCGCAGCTGCAAACAGCGCAGTGACGGGTACAAACAACAACATAAAAATCGCCGTATCACGGCCGTTCCGTAACAACGGAACTCTTAAGGTAGCCTAACTGACGGGAAAACCCTGTAGGCAAACCCACAAGTATACCACAACGTGTTACAGTTTAGCATTAGTAAACAAACACAGTCGGCTATAAAGTCACACAACACAGCAACCCACAGGGACGCCAGGCGCCTGCACCGAAGTGTACGGGTTTCCGAAGCAGTGAGTGTGAATAAAAGACTACTAGCGAAAGCCAAGCAGTCAGCATTAACAGTAGATCTCAAAGATACAATACCATTAATACTTACCTTCCAGATCTCATGAGGCGAGAGAGGCAAAGAGGCGGAGCCGGCCGCACTGGTCGTAACTTATACGGTGAGACCGCCTCCTACGGGTCATGTGGGCATGACTTTGTTGATATATTGATCTCGAAAAGAGGAAGATGAGGGCATCTATTCGTTGTTCTGACCGAGTGACGGTCAGAGTGAGGTCGATATAGATCAGGCTTTCCTCCGAGGCGGTGGAAAGCCTGGTGATGCGAGGTTAGCTCTTAGTAGATTTTTGTTCCAAAGTTGTTTTAAGTGTATTTAACCAATGCAAACAGTGAAATATTGTCATAATTCAAGTCTTTATGTTACTATGTGTTTGTTTTGCAAAGGTTTAAGTGTTTTGAACAACTATTTAGTGACATTTTGGTAGTTTGTTTAGCAGCACTGTCTCTAACACACGCACACACACACAGCAGAGACTGCAGCATGCTTGATTGTCAATTGTCCTTCATTACAGCTGGTGTGTTGCAGAGGTGTGCTGTGCTAAATGCCTGCTGCATTTTGTGTGTCTCTTTATTTCATACATACATGTTTTTGTTGCTCCCAGAGTCCCATGATTTATTGTATGTTTGTACTAAGTGTTTTGTTTTATTTACTTTTATATAAAATACTGTTTAGCCAGTGGTGTATTCATTTCAAATGTATTTGTGATGTAATGTGAATGTTTTGTAACAGATTATGTATTTTGTAAATCATTGTTGGCTTGCTCTCTCTTGCTTGAAGCCAGCTTGGAGAGAGTTGGTGTGTTGCAGAGGTGTAATGTGAGTGATGTAAATGCCTGCTGCATTTTGTGTGTGACTCTTTATTTCATACAGAAATAAATATGCCAAAGGCTAAAGAGTGATCCCGATCGAGTCCCCTTGTCCTACATCTAAACACAACGCAGAGCTCAAACCGGCTACAATGACACAAGAAATATGTACACGTGTGTCCGGTTTGTGCATGTGTTGGTTCCAGGGCCGGACTGGGTAAAGATACGGCCCTGACATTTTAGCCTATAGACCGACCCACCACAACCAGCACGCAGAGAGCAGATACTCTTCCGCCTCGCTCGGCCGAGGCCTAATGCCACCACTTGTACTGAAAAACATCCGGCCTAACAGGAGGTCTGACTTAAGGGCAGTCCCTGTAACATCTCCCCATGGTTTCCTCATAGTCAACCAACCACCACCAGTAGTTTAACTGGCAGCTTCATGAAGTGTCTTGTGTGTTTTCTCTTCTGTCAGGTCAGGTGTGTGACTGAACCAGTGTCAGTTCTGTGTCTAGAGGGTGTAGTTCTGTTCCGTGGCCAGTAGATGGTGCTGCTTCTATCCCGTGGGAGGTCTGACAGCTCAGCTTCAACTTGGAGACAAGGGGAGAGAGGACGAGGAGATTAATGGAGATATAGAGGTGTGTGTTTGTTTGTGCATGAGTCATGCAGCATATAACGTTTAAATAAATGTTAATTAATTGGAGTCATATTAAAGTATTTATTGTGGTGTATATGTTCAGATCGATGTTCAGATTAATTGAATATGAATGACCCAGACGGAAACAAGCCATAGTGCTTTATTGGCTTATATTATTATAAATCCTCTTAGCAGACCTTGTATTGAACTGTACTTTCTTGTGCTCTTTTCTGCAAACTGTTAATTAGGAATCAATCAATCAATCAATCAATCAATCAATCAGAAGAGATATCCTGTCAACAGCATTTTGTGAAATGAAAGCCTGCAGAGGGAAGGGAAGGCCAGCTTTGACAGAGGATGTGGTTTAAAAGTGACGTTGACTAAAACAACACAGAATTAAATGGCATCATTGTACACATGGTTAGTGCTTTATTATTGAGGCTGTGAGCTTGAGCTCTGTTATGTCCGTCATGACAGGAAACAATGTTTTCACCTTTACCAACGCTAGAAGTTTGGTGTCTGGTAACTGTGGAACAATGTTACGTTTAAATGTAAAGTTGCCCAAAGCTTCTCTGAATACAGAACACATACAGTACATGTATTGTAGTGTGCACTGCAGCCCCAGTGGGAGGTAAAAGCCTGTACAGTAGGCCTAATCTACACGTGTCTCTTGTGAACACATTGACAGCATCCAGACATTAAGATGTGATCATGAGTCTCACCCTCTCTGAGTTTCCATGTGAGGTAGACAGTCAGCTGTACCAGCAGGAGGCAGACAGACAGAAACAGCAGCAGGACTAACAGAGAGACAGGTAGAGAGCTGTCTGTCTGTCTGTCTGACTGACTGTCTATCTGTCTGTAGAGCAGAGCCAGGTCAGCCCAGGGTCCACTCAGCACCTGCATACTGTCCCTGGATGGAACATAGACATCATATTACAATAATAATAATATCTCAAATGTATATGGCGCATATATATCCAAATATTCATATACTACGATGCTATGATATCATTTTAATTTACACAAATGTGTCCCAAATTGTGGTTGGGGATATAAGATATTCTGTGTATGTGTATCGTATTGTATGTGATATTTCTAGTAGGCATAGAGGTCCAATTTAACATTTACAGTTGTCGTCAGAGGTTTGACTTTACGTTACAGTGTATTCAGATTGCTATCCGTAAAACTTAAAATAATGAAATGTGACCATGTTGTTAACAAATAAATCAAAAACATTGGAATTCATGATAGGGTAATCTTTTGCCCCAGCATTTCCAGTGGCATATCAGTAACTTTCTGCATACTTTTTGCCCTGAGTCCTCATTAATAATGTCTGATGCTGAGGTCTCTAGTCCCACTTGTTCCTGAGATCAGTGGCATTTTATAACACTTAAATATCATGGTGACATTTATGAGTTGAGGTTAGTGTGGGTTAAGCGTTGCCTTTGACATAATGCACAATGCTAACCTTTTGTTGCTTGCTGTACTTTAATTATAGATGAGAATATCTGGGCAATACCGGTATGAGAATGAATTATAAAAACTCCATGTCCTCAAATGATTACATAAATAAAAAATGACATATAGCCTACTCACTGTTTTGTGTGCAGAATCTGAAGTGAAGTCAATGTAGATGAATGGACTTTATGTAGTGTAGAATCCTTGCAAACGGTCCATAGCCTACTACAAGGTAGCCTATACGTTTATTATCCACACTTTGAATGGAGCTGAATTGAAACACTATGGAGAGAGACCATGCAGTCTAATACAAATTACGATGTCTAGACTATACAGTACCTTTGCACTGGGGGGGGAAATACATCTCAAACTCAATAAGTTAACGTGACAACCTTGATTTAGCTACAAGCCCAGAGCACGTACTTCCAGAAGTTCTGCCACTTTTATTTTGTCTGGGGAATTGAGTCAAATACGCTACCACTATACTACGAGGTGAATTTTGATCTGATCAACTAGTCAAACCTTGTGATTATTAGAGGATTAGCAACTAGGCCCAGTCTCTCCCCCCCCCCCCCCCCCTCTCTGTATGAACTTACCTTTATTTGTACTTTCTGTTAGAAAACACACTCACACACATAAACCACACTGGCTTGTTGTAGATGCGGCTCTTGAAAAGTCATACTGGTCAAGTGCACAACATGCATGTCCTGTCCTCCATTTGAATGCCAGACATATTCAGCAGAATTAAGGGAACAGGCTGCAGTAGATCGAGCTGTGTGAAGTCTGGTTTTAGAGCAGATCTCAGATCTGTCTTATCCCTAAAATGTTGAGCGAACTTTGATCTGTTCAAGTAGTCAAACCTTGTGATTAGAGGATTAGCAACCGTGTGTGTGTGTGTGTGTGTGTGTGTGTGTGTGTGTGTGTGTGTGTGTGTGTGTGTGTGTGTGTGTGTGTGTGTGTGTGTGTGTGTGTGTCCTCTCTGTCCTCTCTCTCCATCACTCTCTCTCAAGTCTGGCATGGTGTAAATCTTACGACATCTTACGACATCTTACAACATCTTACAACATCTTACGACATCTTACAACAACTAAAATGATCAGCTCAACAAGATCTACCCACCATTGCTGAAAAGGTGAAAATAGTTTAAATATGTGCCTGAGGGGGCAAATGCACTTGGAATGGGAAATAGACTGGGAGAAATCTAACAGTTTTTTTGTTTTTAATCTGTAATGCTACAGAAAACAAAATATTGCATTGTGAGTTTGAGCTTACAGGAGGCCCCTTTTGTCAATCAATCAAGTCACCTACAGTAACTCAAGTGGCATATTCCAAAAATAGTTTTTTATATGTTTAAATTAAATATTCTTTAGGGACATGTGATCCCTGTGATCTATACCTGTACAGCCTTTGTGATCTACTGGTAGATCGCAATCTACCTTTTGGGCACCCTGGATGAGAGTGACTGTACATTCTTCTCTTATAGATTGATTATCTATATTGTGGTGGATATGCACACACAGGACAGTTCATAATCACATGTATAAGTAACTGCGTTCTTGCCCATGTTTAATATGGTCATGTTCCTCTTACCATAGGCAGCATTTTCCTTTAATGCAATGCATAGTGTGTTACCTTTAAGAGTGAAGAAACACACCTCCAAGGTGTTGACGTATTTACCTCTGCGACAAGTTTTGTGTTGTTCATTCTATGTCTGATTAATTAAACGGAGTGCCACCATCGTTGGCTTTTCCAAGAGGAATAAATCTCCTTCTTTTCTCTGCCTACACCGGCACTCACTTATTCGCACTTTGAGATTCATACAAATTTAAAGTGCATTATATGTAAAATCCATTATTATAATTATCATTATTACATGATTATACTATAAACCATGGGTCTGTGACGTGGGAGTACTGTGTAAAAAGTCACAGCGAGGCGGATGAGGCGGTATCACTGGGGCTACGTGAACTGGCAGAGTTGGGTGACTCCCCCATCAGAGGAGGAGGAGCCAAGCAGTGTTCGATCACCTCTATAGGAGAAACTGACCTTTTTCATGTCTAAATAAGGCCAGTTTGTTGTGTTTCCTCCTCCTGACACATAGCAGCAGGTTGTCATTGTTACACAGACGTGCTGTGGGCCTGGGTGTGAGAGACGTTAAGTCCATCCTTACATCATCTGAGTTCCCCTCTCGCTTAAAAACATGCCACAGCGAGAAGGATTGAGGATGTGGCGAGCACTTGCTTCACTTCACTCTCATGTCTCACTGTCATCACGCTAAAAAATTATGTGAAAACGTTGGGTTCCTTTAATAGGTTTTTAAATCAGCCAAATGTGCTACAGAATACTGTCCTGAACTGAATATAACATGGGGAGAACAACAATATGCTGTAAAAGATTTCATATTAAATATTTTGTCTAAAAAGAAAACTGAGGACATACTTATGCACATGATGACAGTGTCTGAACCTGAGTCGGCCTTAATGCCTCAAATGGAGTTCTTGAAAAATCCTATACTGGACACGCATGTCCTCCAAGTTCAGCCTTTTAATACCAGACATAATGTATACTTAATAGACACTGCCATGCTTAATTTTATGAGCACTGTTTGAGTTAATTTAGAAAATTGGGGCTGCTGGCTATTTAGAGCAGGGGCTAATGAATTCTGGTTTACATAGAAGTCAGTCAATTGGCTTTGTGGGGAGAAACACCATTGCCCCCCGCCCCTGCCTATATCAACCCGCCTAAATATTACAATTTCTTATTTATATCTTTGTGAACCACAGTTGCTCTGTGCCCTGCACTCGAAAAACATCTTCCCTTTTCTGTCATTTAACATAAAGTGTTCTTCTGGTGTTCGGTGCAAACAAAAAAGGACACAAAAATATCAAATTAAGTCACTCACAAATGCATGCATACCACTTTAAATAACGTACAGAAGTCGAAGGAAGCGAGCTTCCTCAGTGTTTCTGAGACATATGGGGGTGTGAAATCTGGTTTTAAAACATGGCGAACACATGCACGTCACACTTAGTGTGTGAACATGCTAGAATCTGTTAGGCTTTTTAACAGGTTAATAAGCCAAAAATCACCAGGGCTTTATCTATATCTCTGATAGTAGGCCAATCATCACTTAGTCACTCACTATACAGTTTTTCACTATACAGTATAGAGCTTTTCTTCAGTAAAAGTCTTCACGTCCCTCCACCTCTTAAATAAACAGAGAATACATGTTGTTCAGGTGAGTTGCCATTTTTCAACCAATCAGGAGAGCGTGACAGCTTTTGCAGTTCCAATTTTGTCTCATTTCTTTGTGTCACCACTTTCACCAACTCTAGTTTAATCAGTAGAATTGTTAAATAAAGAGTTGAATAATGCTCTCGTCAAGTAAAGTTTTATTAAAAGCTTTCATAAAAACAGGGTTAAAATACAGCTACATAATATTGCACGACTACTTTCTCTACAGCGGCTAGACCAAAATCAGCTTCATCAAAAAAAGCAGCTCTAGAAGTACCTTGTGACGCGTTGTGAACTTGTAGATTTGCTATTTCTGAAGACTATTTTCTCAGAATGTTCACCTATTATGACTATAGGACTAGAGGTTGAAAAGTGGTGAAGTGGTCCTTTAATATATATTTTTTTATTTTTGTATGGATCGTTTTTTTTCTTTCATTTTCCAACATCATAAAATAAATTAAAAAAAGTGATTGAAAAAAAAAACACGGACCCCTCATGTATTAGAAGGACAATATCAGTCACCACTCACCAGTGACCTATATGGTTAAAAATTAAAATGGAGTTTGAAGTCCTATAATGGGTTTGTAGGAAGGCGGCAGGGCAGCTGAAATGAATCTAAATTCTGAATGAAGCAACTTCAAAACTGTCCAGGCCAGGGTGGACCCGGTGAAATGACCCAGACATATTTTGAAAGTGAAATATCCCTTTATATATAAGTATCCCAGAATTGTCTCAAGTACTTGAGTAAATAGTTCCTTTACACTGTGTGCTTACATGTGTGCATGTGTGTGCGTGCACCGCACCCGCATGCATGCGTGCGTATATGTGTGCATGCGCGTGCCATGCCACCCACTGGGTGCCTCGCCCTAATGGTGGACCGTTGCCACGGTTACTGCACCGTTTAGACTTTGCTCTCATCCTCTCTGTATCCCTCTCTCTCTCTCTCTCTCTCCATCCTTTCATCCTGCAGGTTGTGGGTTGATTCATGCTGCCTTCCAGTCATTAATGTTCCTCCTCTGTCTCCAACTTTTAACAAGCCATGCAATTTATTCATCCACATGTCGTGTTGTCTCCAGTTCGGTTGTTAAGCTGGTATAGGTCCAAGACGTTGGGTTTTTATTAAAAAAACAAAAAAACAAGCTCACAATGCGCCATGGGCAATACACTTAAATGATGAAGTAGGAGATTCATTTACAATTTACAATTTAGGCATTTAGGCAGACGCTCTTAATCCAGAGCGATTTACATTAAGCAATAACAAAAACATGTCATACATCACATATATAAAAAGTAGTTATCATGAATCATGTATAAAATAAGAACGTAACAGTGGAGTATCTATGTAAACTATATATGTGTAGGCCTACTATAAAGTGCTATGACTACACTACGGCGGAAGATTGGGAGTGAGGCTGCAGTTCTGACTGTGATGGGAAGTGCATTCCATAGTTTTGGAGCCAGAAGGGAGAAGAGTTTGGGACGTGTGGAGCGCTGTCCCAAACTCTTTGCAAAGAAACTCTTTACAAAGAAAACATAAAATGTTACTCAAATAAAACAGGTATAGTTAATACCGTAAGGTTACATTCACAAAATCATGGCATAGGCCAGGGGTATAGTCAACCTATACAGGCATGGGTGCCAACATTTGCACAGTGAAGAGTGATCACTGGCACATGTGTGAGAGAGGATTTTTCCCTTATAAAATAGCATTCAATTAAGCTCTCTCAAATGCATGCAAAATCCCTGCACACAATTCTACATTCATTCAAACTGAACTGTGACTGCAAGGGGGAGGGAGTCTGGGAGACAGGTGGCTTATTTCTGATGACCTTTACAATGTCCTGATGTGACAGAAAATAGTCCAGAAGAAGAAAGAAATGTTGTTATATTTATGGACAATCTGCTGGAATTGTTTTTATTTTTATGTGGTGTCATAATTCAACATACCAGTATAGTGATGACATGGCACACTGACTATTAAGAAAATAAAAACACGGCACTTCATGTCAAAAAGGTTGCCGACCCCTGGCATATTAGCCTCGGAAACCCAGACGTGGCATATAGGCTATGTCTTGGTGATACCAAAAGATTTCCACTTAGTACTCTGGTATGAGTAACAGTGCATTGTACTCCCACCGTTCTCGGATGATACCGACTGGCTGATATTGACAAAAGCCTATATAGGAATATAGGCAAAGAATATGGCTACGTCTCTGCCATTGGTATAGCCGCCACACATGTAGGCCTTATATATGGCGGAAATCTGAGAACCCATTTGCAAATAAAGGAGAAACAGTGCACCCTCTTCTCCTTTCGACATGAGTCAACAGTCTGGCTTGAGAGACTATTATACACAATGCGCTGCGGCTATAGACAGACCCCTGGCTCTGGCTGATGGACTGCTGAGGTGGACTGGAGCGCCACACCGGCCATCAGCTCCCCGAACGTGCCGCGCGGCTTGCCGCACCCACGGCGTGCTACTCATATACGCTGAGTTGGCGGTGTCCGGGATCGAACCCATGACCTTGTGGTCCAAATGGGAGAGCTCTATACCGACGGTCACAAAGTTGTGCTCTTTTGCTATGTCCTATCCTAGGTTACCAAATATAAAAACAAATAGTACTGCACCTAAATGTATACAGCCCAGTTCTGAGATGGTATATGTACTGTAGGCTAGACGTGATTGGCATTTAGTATAGGCTATTTAATGACCGTGGTCATAAAGGCTTACTCTGGGCTAGGGTCGCATACAGGCACAGGTTATCGCTAATACGGACAATTATCTCGACCCGTTATCAACCACAACATGTATTAGCTCTCTTAGATGTAAAGACTAAAGATGTCTACATGGAGTCTCCTCAGACTTTTACATTTAAGGTGAAAAGGCGCCATCTGCTGCCCGATGGCCAGGTGCACTAGCCTCATGAGAGAAAGAAGTAGTAGGGAAAGTGATATTCTTTGGTTAAAATAAGTGTTAAGTACAGCATAGCTCTATATCATTGCTATGGTGTTTGACTCCATGTCTCTCCAGCTCTTTATTAAACATAAACTGTGGTCATTGTTGTTTGTCTTTAGAACAGAAAAGGGTTTTCGTACGGCCAGTTAGAGCACTAAATGTGGCCAAATCAACTGCACACGGAAATGCTAATTGTGATACTGTGCCACTAAGTATTAGTGTAGCGTATAATATAGCCCTCACTGTATATTTGTATGCATAGTTGTTTTAAATTCTCATTCTATTCCATTTTTGTGTAAGTCAGTGACAAATGTTAATGCACGTATCATGACACTGTGTTTACACTTATTCTCCCATTATATATTTCCTGTATCCTCCAGGTATCATTTTAAAATTAAAACATTTGAGAAGCACTCTTATTACGCACTTATGCCCTGCATGTTTGGAGTGAATCACAGAACTGTTTCACAGTTGAACCCAGCAGTCATTACAACACTAAAAGACAAGTTATTTTCAATTAAGAAATCACACCCGTGTGAAGTATGGGTGTATTATATCATCATACACCATTTAATTCCGGCCAATCACAATTTGTGTCACTTTTGTCTTCAATGTTTGCACAAACACTCAAAACTGGCCATGCATTGTCAATGGCATTCAATGTTAGTGTTTGCACAAACACTCAAAACTGGTCATTCGTTGTCATCAATGTTTGTGTTTACAGTTACACCTCAAAAAGTTTGTTGATAGGCTTGAGAATGAACCTGAGGTAATTTGTGTACCTGTGGAGGTCTGGGACAGTCAAAAACAAAACGGGTGGTAGTACAAGTAGTTGAAATGATACCGAGGGTGAAAACAACAGCATTGGGGGTGGGAATAGAAATAGAAAGTGTGACTGTGATTAACTTCTATAACCCCTGTAAGCGCTTGATACTGTCAGATCGAGATGAGGTAATGGAGAAAGTAAGGAGCCCAGTAATATAGGGCAGGTGATTTTAATGCCCACAACCCCTTATGGGGTAGTGGGCAAAGGGATAGCAATGGGGGTGTAATAGGGGACTTGTTGGATAAACAAGAAACATTTTCTTTTACATTTGGAAACGGCATTAAATGGTGCAGAGAAAGCAGGTAGGGATGTAGCTCTGGTCCATAGCCTTACTCCTGGACCAGAGCTACATCCCTACCTGCTTTCTCTGCACCATTTAAGGCCGTTTCCAAATGTTAAAATGTAAAAGACCAAAATTATTAAGACGAAAACAACATGTTAAGACCGCTAAAACAAATAGAATAAAGTTTACCTTCAAGAAAAAGCGTTGTTTATGGCTTCTGAATGGTCTGGAAAGGGGGCGGGGAAGGGCTGTGAGATATAGGCCTATCCGGTCGCCTTAATACACCCCTCACCAAACCTTAATCCAGTCGGACCAATGCTAACCAGGTCTAACCAAAGTACGTCTCCCGTGGGTTAGTTCTCTGCTCTTAGTAGATTTTTGTTCCAAAGTTGTTTTAAGTGTATTTAACCAATGCAAACAGTGAAATATTGTCATAATTCAAGTCTTTATGTTACTATGTGTTTGTTTTGCAAAGGTTTAAGTGTTTTGAACAACTATTTAGTGACATTTTGGTAGTTTGTTTAGCAGCACTGTCTCTAACACACGCACACACACACAGCAGAGACTGCAGCATGCTTGATTGTCAATTGTCCTTCATTACAGCTGGTGTGTTGCAGAGGTGTGCTGTGCTAAATGCCTGCTGCATTTTGTGTGTCTCTTTATTTCATACATACATGTTTTTGTTGCTCCCAGAGTCCCATGATTTATTGTATGTTTGTACTAAGTGTTTTGTTTTATTTACTTTTATATAAAATACTGTTTAGCCAGTGGTGTATTCATTTCAAATGTATTTGTGATGTAATGTGAATGTTTTGTAACAGATTATGTATTTTGTTGGCTTGCTCTCTCTTGCTTGAAGCCAGCTTGGAGAGAGTTGGTGTGTTGCAAGGTGTAATGTGAGTGATGTAAATGCCTGCTGCATTTTGTGTGTGACTCTTTATTTCATACAGAAATAAATATGCCAAAGGCTAAAGAGTGATCCCGATCGAGTCCCCTTGTCCTACATCTAAACACAACGCAGAGCTCAAACCGGCTACAATGACACAAAAAATATGTACACGTGTGTCCGGTTTGTGCATGTGTTGGTTCCAGGGCCGGACTGGGTAAAGATACGGCCCTGACATTTTAGCCTATAGACCGACCCACCACAACCAGCACGCAGAGAGCAGATACTCTTCCGCCTCGCTCGGCCGAGGCCTAATGCCACCACTTGTACTGAAAAACATCCGGCCTAACAGGAGGTCTGACTTAAGGGCAGTCCCTGTAACATCTCCCCATGGTTTCCTCATAGTCAACCAACCACCACCAGTAGTTTAACTGGCAGCTTCATGAAGTGTCTTGTGTGTTTTCTCTTCTGTCAGGTCAGGTGTGTGACTGAACCAGTGTCAGTTCTGTCTAGAGGGTGTAGTTCTGTTCCGTGGCCAGTAGATGGTGCTGCTTCTATCCCGTGGGAGGTCTGACAGCTCAGCTTCAACTTGGAGACAAGAGAGGAAAGAGAACGAGGAGATTAATGGAGATATAGAGGTGTGTGTTTGTTTGTGCATGAGTCATGCAGCATATAACGTTTAAATAAATGTTAATTAATTGGAGTCATATTAAAGTATTTATTGTGGTGTATATGTTCAGATCGATGTTCAGATTAATTGAATATGAATGACCCAGACGGAAACAAGCCATAGTGCTTTATTGGCTTATATTATTATAAATCCTCTTAGCAGACCTTGTATTGAACTGTACTTTCTTGTGCTCTTTTCTGCAAACTGTTAATTAGGAATCAATCAATCAATCAATCAATCAATCAGAAGAGATATCCTGTCAACAGCATTTTGTGAAATGAAAGCCTGCAGAGGGAAGGGAAGGCCAGCTTTGACAGAGGATGTGGTTTAAAAGTGACGTTGACTAAAACAACACAGAATTAAATGGCATCATTGTACACATGGTTAGTGCTTTATTATTGAGGCTGTGAGCTTGAGCTCTGTTATGTCCGTCATGACAGGAAACAATGTTTTCACCTTTACCAACGCTAGAAGTTTGGTGTCTGGTAACTGTGGAACAATGTTACGTTTAAATGTAAAGTTGCCCAAAGCTTCTCTGAATACAGAACACATACAGTACATGTATTGTAGTGTGCACTGCAGCCCCAGTGGGAGGTAAAAGCCTGTACAGTATAGGCCTAATCTACACGTGTCTCTTGTGAACACATTGACAGCATCCAGACATTAAGATGTGATCATGAGTCTCACCCTCTCTGAGTTTCCATGTGAGGTAGACAGTCAGCTGTACCAGCAGGAGGCAGACAGACAGAAACAGCAGCAGGACTAACAGAGAGACAGGTAGAGAGCTGTCTGTCTGTCTGTCTGTCTGTCTGACTGACTGTCTATCTGTCTGTAGAGCGGAGCCAGGTCAGCCCAGGGTCCACTCAGCACCTGCATACTGTCCCTGGATGGAACATAGGCATCATATTACAATAATAATAATATCTCAAATGTATATGGCGCATATATATCCAAATATGCATATGCTATGATGCTATGATATCATTTTAATTTACACAAATGTGTCCCAAATTGTGGTTGGGGATATAAGATATTCTGTGTATGTGTATCGTATTGTATGTGATATTTCTAGTAGGCATAGAGGTCCAATTTAACATTTACAGTTGTCGTCAGAGGTTTGACTTTACGTTACAGTGTATTCAGATTGCTATCCGTAAAACTTAAAATAATGAAATGTGACCATGTTGTTAACAAATAAATCAAAAACATTGGAATTCATGATAGGGTAATCTTTTGCCCCAGCATTTCCAGTGGCATATCAGTAACTTTCTGCATACTTTTTGCCCTGAGTCCTCATTAATGTCTGATGCTGAGGTCTCTAGTCCCACTTGTTCCTGAGATCAGTGGCATTTTATAACACTTAAATATCATGGTGACATTTATGAGTTGAGGTTAGTGTGGGTTAAGCGTTGCCTTTGACATAATGCACAATGCTAACCTTTTGTTGCTTGCTGTACTTTAATTATAGATGAGAATATCTGGGCAATACCGGTATGAGAATGAATTATAAAAACTCCATGTCCTCAAATGATTACATAAATAAAAAATGACATATAGCCTACTCACTGTTTTGTGTGCAGAATCTGAAGTGAAGTCAATGTAGATGAATGGACTTTATGTAGTGTAGAATCCTTGCAAACGGTCCATAGCCTACTACAAGGTAGCCTATACGTTTATTATCCACACTTTGAATGGAGCTAAATTGAAACACTATGGAGAGAGACCATGCAGTCTAATACAAATTACGATGTCTAGACTATACAGTACCTTTGCACTGGGGGGGGAAATACATCTCAAACTCAATAAGTTAACGTGACAACCTTGATTTAGCTACAAGCCCAGAGCACGTACTTCCAGAAGTTCTGCCACTTTTATTTTGTCTGGGTAATTGAGTCAAATACGCTACCACTATACTACGAGGTGAATTTTGATCTGATCAACTAGTCAAACCTTTTTTGGAGGATTAGCAACTAGGCTCAGTCTCTCCCCCCCCCCCCCCCACCCCCCCCTCTCTGTATGAACTTACCTTTATTTGTACTTTCTGTTAGAAAACACACTCACACACATAAACCACACTGGCTTGTTGTAGATGCGGCTCTTGAAAAGTCATACTGGGCAAGTGCACAACATGCATGTCCTGTCCTCCATTTGAATGCCAGACATATTCAGCAGAATTAAGGGAACAGGCTGCAGTAGATCGAGCTGTGTGAAGTCTGGTTTTAGAGCAGATCTCAGATCTGTCTTATCCCTAAAATGTTGAGCGAACTTTGATCTGTTCAAGTAGTCAAACCTTGTGATTAGAGGATTAGCACAACCGTGTGTGTGTGTGTGTGTGTGTGTGTGTGTGTGTGTGTGTGTGTGTCCTCTCTCTCCTCTCTCTCCATCACTCTCTCTCAAGTCTGGCATGGTGTAAATCTTACGACATCTTACGACATCTTACGACATCTTACGACATCTTACAACAACTAAAATGATCAGCTCAACAAGATCTACCCACCATTGCTGAAAAGGTGAAAATAGTTTAAATATGTGCCTGAGGGGGCAAATGCACTTGGAATGGGAAATAGAGGGGGAGAAATCTAACAGTTTTTTTGTTTTTAATCTGTAATGCTACAGAAAACAAAATATTGCATTGTGAGTTTGAGCTTACAGGAGGCCCCTTTTGTCAATCAATCAAGTCACCTACAGTAACTCAAGTGGCATATTCCAAAAATAGTTTTTTATATGTTTAAATTAAATATTCTTTAGGGACATGTGATCCCTGTGATCTATACATGTACAGCCTTTGTGATCTACTGGTAGATCGCAATCTACCTTTTGGGCACCCTGGATGAGAGTGACTGTACATTCTTCTCTTATAGATTGATTATCTATATTGTGGTGGATATGCAGTGCACACACAGGACATTTCATAATCACATGTATAATTAACTGCGTTCTTGCCCATGTTTAATATGGTCATGTTCCTCTTACCATAGGCAGCATTTTCCTTTAATGCAATGCATAGTGTGTTACCTTTAAGAGTGAAGAAACACACCTCCAAGGTGTTGACGTATTTACCTCTGCGACAAGTTTTGTGTTGTTCATTCTATGTCTGATTAATTAAACGGAGTGCCACCATCGTTGGCTTTTCCAAGAGGAATAAATCTCCTTCTTTTCTCTGCCTACACCGGCACTCACTTATTCGCACTTTGAGATTCATACAAATTTAAAGTGCATTATATATAAAATCCATTATTATAATTATCATTATTACATGATTACTATAAAGTATAAACCATGGGTCTGTGACGTGGGAGTACTGTGTAAAAAGTCACAGCGAGGCGGATGAGGCGGTATCACTGGGGCTACGTGACCTGGCAGAGTTGGGTGACTCCCCCATCAGAGGAGGAGGAGCCAAGCAGTGCTAGCACCTCTATAGGAGAAACGGACCTTTTTCATGTCTAAATAAGGCCAGTTTGTTGTGTTTCCTCCTCCTGACACATAGCAGCAGGTTGTCATTGTTACACAGACGTGCTGTGGGCCTGGGTGTGAGAGACGTTAAGTCCATTCTTACATCATCTGAGTTCCCCTCTCGCTTAAAAACATGCCACAGCGAGAAGGATTGAGGATGTGGCGAGCACTTGCTTCACTTCACTCTCATGTCTCACTGTCATCACGCTAAAAAATTATGTGAACACGTTGGGTTCCTTTAATAGGTTTTTAAATCAGCCAAATGTGCTACAGAATACTGTCCTGAACTGAATATAACATGGGGAGAACAACAATATGCTGTAAAAGATTTCATATTAAATATTTTGTCTAAAAAGAAAACTGAGGACATACTTATGCACATGATGACAGTGTCTGAACCTGAGTCGGCCTTAATGCCTCAAATGGAGTTCTTGAAAAATCCTATATACTGGACACGCATGTCCTCCCAGTTCAGCCTTTTAATACCAGACATAATGTATACATAATAGACACTGCCATGCTTAATTTTATGAGCACTGTTTGAGTTAATTTAGAAAATTGGGGCTGCTGGCTATTTAGAGCAGGGGCTAATGAATTCTGGTTTACATAGAAGTCAGTCAATTGGCTTTGTGGGGAGAAACACCATTCCCCCCCGCCCCTGCCTATACACAACCAACCCGCCTAAATATTACAATTTCTCATTTATATCTTTGTGAACCACAGTTGCTCTGTGCCCTGCACTCGAAAAACATCTTCCCTTTTCTGTCATTTAACATAAAGTGTTCTTCTGGTGTTCGGTGCAAACAAAAAAGGACACAAAAATATCAAATTAAGTCACTCACAAATGCATGCATACCACTTTAAATAACGTACAGAAGTCGAAGGAAGCGAGCTTCCTCAGTGTTTCTGAGACATATGGGGGTGTGAAATCTGGTTTTAAAACATGGCGAACACATGCACGTCACACTTAGTGTGTGAACATGCTAGAATCTGTTAGGCTTTTTAACAGGTTAATAAGCCAAAAATCACCAGGGCTTTATCTATATCTCTGATAGTAGGCCAATCATCACTTAGTCACTCACTATACAGTTTTTCACTATACAGTATAGAGCTTTTCTTCAGTAAAAGTCTTCACGTCCCTCCACCTCTTAAATAAACAGAGAATACATGTTGTTCAGGTGAGTTGCCATTTTTCAACCAATCAGGAGAGCGTGACAGCTTTTGCAGTTCCAATTTTGTCTCATTTCTTTGTGTCACCACTTTCACCAACTCTAGTTTAATCAGTAGAATTGTTAAATAAAGAGTTGAATAATGCTCTCGTCAAGTAAAGTTTTATTAAAAGCTTTCATAAAAACAGGGTTAAAATACATAATATTGCACGACTACTTTCTCTACAGCGGCTAGACCAAAATCAGCTTCATCAAAAATAGCAGCTCTAGAAGTACCTTGTGACGCGTTGTGAACTTGTAGATTTGCTATTTCTGAAGACTATTTTCTCAGAATGTTCACCTATTATGACTATAGGACTAGAGGTTGAAAAGTGGTGAAGTGGTCCTTTAATATATATTTTTTTATTTTTGTATGGATCGTTTTTTTTCTTTCATTTTCCAACATCATAAAATAAATTAAAAAAAGTGATTGAAAAACAATATCAGTCACCACTCACCAGTGACCTATATGGTTAAAAATTAAAATGGAGTTTGAAGTCCTATAATGGGTTTGTAGGAAGGCGGCAGGGAAGCTGAAATGAATCTAAATTCTGAATGAAGCAACTTCAAAACTGTCCAGGGTGGACCCGGTGAAATGACCCAGACATATTTTGAAAGTGAAATATCCCTTTATATATAAGTATCCCAGAATTGTCTCAAGTACTTGAGTAAATAGTTCCTTTACACTGTGTGCTTACATGTGTGCATGTGTGTGCGTGCACCGCACCCGCATGCATGCGTGCGTATATGTGTGCATGCGCGTGCCATGCCACCCACTGGGTGCCTCGCCCTAATGGTGGACCGTTGCCACGGTTACTGCACCGTTTAGACTTTGCTCTCATCCTCTCTGTATCCCTCTCTCTCTCTCTCCATCCTTTCATCCTGCAGGTTGTGGGTTGATTCATGCTGCCTTCCAGTCATTAATGTTCCTCCTCTGTCTCCAACTTTTAACGAGCCATGCAATTTATTCATCCACATGTCGTGTTGTCTCCAGTTCGGTTGTTAAGCTGGTATAGGTCCAAGACGTTGGGTTTTTATTAAAAAAACAAAAAAACAAGCTCACAATGCGCCATGGGCAATCCACTTAAATGATGAAGTAGGAGATTCATTTACAATTTACAATTTAGGCATTTAGGCAGACGCTCTTAATCCAGAGCGATTTACATTAAGCAATAACAAAAACATGTCACACATCACATATATAAAAAGTAGTTATCATGAATCATGTATAAAATAAGAACGTAACAGTGGAGTATCTATGTAAACTATACTATATTATATATTATACATGTGTACTATAAAGTGCTATGACTATACACTACGGCGGAAGATTGGGAGAGAGGCTGCAGTTCTGACTGTGATGGCGGGAAGTGCATTCCATAGTTTTGGAGCCAGAAGGGAGAAGAGTTTGGGACGTGTGGAGCGCTGTCCCAAACTCTTTGCAAAGAAACTCTTTACAAAGAAAACATAAAATGTTACTCAAATAAAACAGGTATAGTTAATACCGTAAGGTTATACATTCACAAAATCATGGCATAGGCCAGGGGTATAGTCAACCTATACAGGCATGGGTGCCAACATTTGCACAGTGAAGAGTGATCACTGGCACACTGGCACAGCTCTCTCAAATGCATGCAAATCCCTGCACACAATTCTACATTCATTCAAACTGAACTGTGACTGCAGGGGGAGGGAGTCTGGGAGACAGGTACGGTGGCTTCTTTCTGATGATCTTTACAATGTCCTCCTGATGTGACAGAAAATAGTCCAGAAGAAGAAAGAAATGTTGTTATATTTATGGACAATCTGCTGGAATTGTTTTTATTTTTATGTGGTGTCATAATTCAACATACCAGTATAGTGATGACATGGCACACTGACTATCAAGAAAATAAAAACACGGCACTTCATGTCAAAAAGGTTGCCGACCCCTGGCATATAGGCTATGTCTTGGTGATACCAAAAGATTTCCACTTAGTACTCTGGTATGAGTAACAGTGCATTGTAACGGGCATATAGACTCCTAGCCCTGGTCCAATGCTTACAGCGAGTGTCTCTCCCTGACGCCTTGTGGAAGTACCTTCCACGGCCCACTGGTCATATTTCCACTCCCGTGCGCTATTTTTTTAATACCAGCAAATAAACAAAACGACGTAACCACTTACCGAAATAAAGCCTGCTAGATCTTGGTAAAAGTCTATTCTCGACCCTGGGAAGCGTCTCAGGTCCCCAGTTTCTCTCTAAAATGCCCTTTGTGCCATTTTAATAACGCAATGTACCCTGAATTTAAGTGAGGTAACGCTATCCTACACCCGCGAGTCGCCAGTAATGTGATCCTGGCGGTTCGCGAGTGTAGGATAGCGTTACTGTAGTTAAATTCAGGGTACATTGCGTTATTAAAATGGCACAAAGTGCATTTTAGAGAGAAACTGGGGACCTGAGACGCTTCCCAGGGTCGAGAATAGACTTTTACCAAGATCTAGCAGGCTTTATTTCGGTAAGTGGTTACGTCGTTTTGTTTATTTGCTGGTATTAAAAAAACAGCGCACGGGAGTGGAAATATGACCAGTGGGCCGTGGAAGGTACTTCCACAAGGCGTCAGGGAGAGACACTCGCTGTAAGCAGTGGACCAGGGCTAATAGACTCCCCCCGTTCTCGGATGATACCGACTGGCTGATATTGACAAAAGCCTATATAGGAATATAGGCAAAGAATATGGCTACGTCTCTGCCATTGGTATAGCCGCCACACATGTAGGCCTTATATATGGCGGAAATCTGAGAACCCATTTGGCAAATAAAGGAGAAACAGTGCACCCTCTTCTCCTTTCGACATGAGTCAACAGTCTGGCTTGAGAGACTATATATATACAATGCGCTGCGGCTATAGACAGACCCCTGGCTCTGGCTGATGGACTGCTGAGGTGGACTGGAGCGCCACACCGGCCATCAGCTCCCCGAACGCGCCGCGCGGCTTGCCGCACCCACGGCGTGCTACTCATATACGCTGAGTTGGCGGTGCCCGGGATCGAACCCATGACCTTGTGGTCCAAATGGGAGAGCTCTATACCGACGGTCACAAAGTTGTGCTCTTTTGCTATGTCCTATCCTAGGTTACCAAATATAAAAACAAATAGTACTGCACCTAAATGTATATAGCCCAGTTCTGAGATGGTATATGTACTGTAGGCTAGACGTGATTGGCATTTAGTATAGGCTATTTAATGACCGTGGTCATAAAGGCTTACTCTGGGCGCAGGTTATCGCTAATACGGACAATTATCTCGACCCGTTATCAACCACAACATGTATTAGCTCTCTTAGATGTAAAGACTAAAGATGTCTACATGGAGTCTCCTCAGACTTTTACATTTAAGGTGAAAAGGCGCCATCTGCTGCCCGATGGCCAGGTGCACTAGCCTCATGAGAGAAAGAGGTAGTAGGGAAAGTGATATTCTTTGGTTAAAATAAGTGTTAAGTACAGCATAGCTCTATATCATTGCTATGGTGTTTGACTCCATGTCTCTCCAGCTCTTTATTAAACATAAACTGTGGTCATTGTTGTTTGTCTTTAGAACAGAAAAGGGTTTTCGTACGGCCAGTTAGAGCACTAAATGTGGCCAAATCAACTGCACACGGAAATGCTAATTGTGATACTGTGCCACTAAGTATTAGTGTAGCGTATAATATAGCCCTCACTGTATATTTGTATGCATAGTTGTTTTAAATTCTCATTCTATTCCATTTTTGTGTAAGTCAGTGACAAATGTTAATGCACGTATCATGACACTGTGTGTACACTTATTCTCCCATTATATATTTCCTGTATCCTCCAGGTATCATTTTAAAATTAAAACATTTGAGAAGCACTCTTATTACGCACTTATGCCCTGCATGTTTGGAGTGAATCACAGAACTGTGTTTCATACAGTTGAACCCAGCAGTCATTACAACACTAAAAGACAAGTTATTTTCAATTAAGAAATCACACCTGTGTGAAGTATGGGGATAATGGGGCTCTTATATCATCATACACCATTTCACTCCGGCCAATCACAATTTGTGTCACTTTTGTCTTAAATGTTTGCATTTACACAATGTTTGGTTTGTGTTTGCACAAACACTCAAAACTGGCCATGCATTGTCAATGGCATTCAATGTTAGTGTTTGCACAAACACTCAAAACTGGCCATGTTTACAGTTACACCTCAAAACGTTTGTTGATAGGCTTGAGAATGAACCTGAGGTAATTTGTGTGCAAGAGAGCATGGCTGCTGCCTTTCTTGGATTTTGTATAGGGCAGAAATAGTAGGAAGGGAGGCAGGGGAGGCTGATAGAACTCATGGGGGCTGTGCAACCTTTGTTAAGAATGGGCTACAGTAGGAATACATCTGGGAACCTGGAGTGTACATATATACCTGTGGAGGTCTGGGACAGTCAAAAACAAAACGGGTGGTAGTACAAGTAGTTGAAATGATACCGAGGGTGAAAACAACAGCATTGGGGGTGGGAATAGAAATAGAAAGTGTGACTGTGATTAACTTCTATAACCCCTGTAAGCGCTTGATACTGTCAGATCGAGATGAGGTAATGGAGAAAGTAAGGAGCCCAGTAATATAGGGCAGGTGATTTTAATGCCCACAACCCCTTATGGGGTAGTGGGCAAAGGGATAGCAATGGGGGTGTAATAGGGGACTTGTTGGATAAACAAGAAACATTTTCTTTTACATTGTAACATTTGGAAACAGCATTAAATGGTGCAGAGAAAGCAGGTAGGGATGTAGCTCTGGTCCATAGCCTTACTCCTGGACCAGAGCTACATCCCTACCTGCTTTCTCTGCACCATTTAAGGCCGTTTCCAAATGTTAAAATGTAAAAGACCAAAATTATTAAGACGAAAACAACATGTTAAGACCGCTAAAACAAATAGAATAAAGTTTACCTTCAAGAAAAAGCGTTGTTTATGGCTTCTGAATGGTCTGGAAAGGGGGCGGGGAAGGGCTGTGAGATATAGGCCTATCCGGTCGGCTTAATACACCCCTCACCAAACCTTAATCCAGTCGGACCAATGCTAACCAGGTCTAACCAAAGTACGTCTCCCGTGGGTTAGTTCTCTGCTCTTAGTAGATTTTTGTTCCAAAGTTGTTTTAAGTGTATTTAACCAATGCAAACAGTGAAATATTGTCATAATTCAAGTCTTTATGTTACTATGTGTTTGTTTTGAACAACTATTTAGTGACATTTTGGTAGTTTGTTTAGCAGCACTGTCTCTAACACACGCACACGCACACAGCAGAGACTGCAGCATGCTTGATTGTCAATTGTCCTTCATTACAGCTGGTGTGTTGCAGAGGTGTGCTGTGCTAAATGCCTGCTGCATTTTGTGTGTCTCTTTATTTCATACATACATGTTTTTGTTGCTCCCAGAGTCCCATGATTTATTGTATGTTTGTACTAAGTGTTTTGTTTTATTTACTTTTATATAAAATACTGTTTAGCCAGTGGTGTATTCATTTCAAATGTATTTGTGATGTAATGTGAATGTTTTGTAACAGATTATGTATTTTGTAAATCATTGTTGGCTTGCTCTCTCTTGCTTGAAGCCAGCTTGGAGAGAGTTGGTGTGTTGCAGAGGTGTAATGTGAGTGATGTAAATGCCTGCTGCATTTTGTGTGTGACTCTTTATTTCATACAGAAATAAATATGCCAAAGGCTAAAGAGTGATCCCGATCGAGTCCCCTTGTCCTACATCTAAACACAACGCAGAGCTCAAACCGGCTACAATGACACAAAAAATATGTACACGTGTGTCCGGTTTGTGCATGTGTTGGTTCCAGGGCCGGACTGGGTAAAGATACGGCCCTGACATTTTAGCCTATAGACCGACCCACCACAACCAGCACGCAGAGAGCAGATACTCTTCCGCCTCGCTCGGCCGAGGCCTAATGCCACCACTTGTACTGAAAAACATCCGGCCTAACAGGAGGTCTGACTTAAGGGCAGTCCCTGTAACATCTCCCCATGGTTTCCTCATAGTCAACCAACCACCACCAGTAGTTTAACTGGCAGCTTCATGAAGTGTCTTGTGTGTTTTCTCTTCTGTCAGGTGTGTGACTGAACCAGTGTCAGTTCTGTGTCTAGAGGGTGTAGTTCTGTTCCGTGGCCAGTAGATGGTGCTGCTTCTATCCCGTGGGAGGTCTGACAGCTCAGCTTCAACTTGGAGACAAGAGAGGAAAGAGAACGAGGAGATTAATGGAGATATAGAGGTGTGTGTTTGTTTGTGCATGAGTCATGCAGCATATAACGTTTAAATAAATGTTAATTACTTTGAGTCATATTAAAGTATTTATTGTGGTGTATATGTTCAGATCGATGTTCAGATTAATTGAATATGAATGACCCAGACGGAAACAAGCCATAGTGCTTTATTGGCTTATATTATTATAAATCCTCTTAGCAGACCTTGTATTGAACTGTGCTCTTTTCTGCAAACTGTTAATTAGGAATCAATCAATCAATCAATCAATCAATCAGAAGAGATATCCTGTCAACAGCATTTTGTGAAATGAAAGCCTGCAGAGGGAAGGGAAGGCCAGCTTTGACAGAGGATGTGGTTTAAAAGTGACTTGACTAAAACAACACAGAATTAAATGGCATCATTGTACACATGGTTAGTGCTTTATTATTGAGGCTGTGAGCTTGAGCTCTGTTATGTCCGTCATGACAGGAAACAATGTTTTCACCTTTACCAACGCTAGAAGTTTGGTGTCTGGTAACTGTGGAACAATGTTACGTTTAAATGTAAAGTTGCCCAAAGCTTCTCTGAATACAGAACACATACAGTACATGTATTGTAGTGTGCACTGCAGCCCCAGTGGGAGGTAAAAGCCTGTACAGTAGGCCTAATCTACACGTGTCTCTTGTGAACACATTGACAGCATCCAGACATTAAGATGTGATCATGAGTCTCACCCTCTCTGAGTTTCCATGTGAGGTAGACAGTCAGCTGTACCAGCAGGAGGCAGACAGACAGAAACAGCAGCAGGACTAACAGAGAGACAGGTAGAGAGCTGTCTGTCTGTCTGTCTGTCTGACTGACTGTCTATCTGTCTGTAGAGCGGAGCCAGGTCAGCCCAGGGTCCACTCAGCACCTGCATACTGTCCCTGGATGGAACATAGGCATCATATTACAATAATTATAATAATATCTCAAATTTATATGGTGCATATATATCCAAATATGCATATACTACGATGCTATGATATCATTTAAATTTACACAAATGTGTCCCAAATTGTGGTTGGGGATATAAGATATTCTGTGTATGTGTATTGTATTATATGTGATATTTCTAGTAGGCATAGAGGTCCAATTTAACATTTACAGTTGTCGTCAGAG
Source organism: Protomyctophum bolini (assembly GCF_963924005.1). NCBI lineage: Eukaryota > Metazoa > Chordata > Actinopteri > Myctophiformes > Myctophidae > Protomyctophum > Protomyctophum bolini. The sequence goes on along the minus strand of NC_137880.1, from coordinate 7,148,854 downwards.
GTTTGACTTTACGTTACAGTGTGTTCAGATTGCTATCCGTAAAACTTAAAATAATGAAATGTGACCATGTTGTTAACAAATAAATCAAAAACATTGGAATTCATGAAAGGGTAATCTTTTGCCCCAGCATTTCCAGTGGCATATCAGTAACTTTCTGCATACTTTTTGCCCTGAGTCCTCATTAATGTCTGATGCTGAGGTCTCTAGTCCCACTTGTTCCTGATATCAGTGGCATTTTATAACACTTAAATATCATGGTGACATTTATGAGTTGAGGTTAGTTTGTGTCAAGCGTTGCCTTTGACATAATGCACAATGCTAACCTTTTGTTGCTTGCTGTACTTTAATTATAGATGAGAATATCTGGGCAATACCGGTATGAGAATGAATTATAAAAACTCCATGTCCTCAAATTATTACATAAATAAAAAATGACATATAGCCTACTCACTGTTTTGTGTGCAGAATCTGAAGTGAAGTCAATGTAGATGAATGGACTTTATGTAGTGTAGAATCCTTGCAAACGGTCCATAGCCTACTACAAGGTAGCCTATACGTTTATTATCCACACTTTGAATGGAGCTGAATTGAAACACTATGGAGAGAGACCATGCAGTCTAATACAAATTACGATGTCTAGACTATACAGTACCTTTGCACTGGGGGGGGAAATACATCTCAAACTCAATAAGTTAACGTGACAACCTTGATTTAGCTACAAGCCCAGAGCACGTACTTCCAGAAGTTCTGCCACTTTTATTTTGTCTGGGGAATTGAGTCAAATACCACTATACTACGAGGTGAACTTTGATCTGATCAACTAGTCAAACCTTGTGATTATTAGAGGATTAGCAACTAGGCCCAGTCTCTCCCCCCCACCCCCCCCCCCCCCCCCCCCTCTCTGTATGAACTTACCTTTATTTGTACTTTCTGTTAGAAAACACACTCACACACATAAACCACACTGGCTTGTTGTAGATGCGGCTCTTGAAAAGTCATACTGGTCAAGTGCACAACATGCATGTCCTGTCCTCCATTTGAATGCCAGACATATTCAGCAGAATTAAGGGAACAGGCTGCAGTAGATCGAGCTGTGTGAAGTCTGGTTTTAGAGCAGATCTCAGATCTGTCTTATCCCTAAAATGTTGAGCGAACTTTGATCTGTTCAAGTAGTCAAACCTTGTGATTAGAGGATTAGCAACCGTGTGTGTGTGTGTGTTTGTGTGTGTGTGTGTGTGTGTGTGTGTGTGTGTGTGTGTGTGTGTGTGTGTGTGTGTGTGTGTGTGTGCATGTGTGTCCTCTCTGTCCTCTCTCTCCATCACTCTCTCTCAAGTCTGGCATGGTGTAAATCTTACGACATCTTACGACATCTTACAACATCTTACAACATCTTACGACATCTTACAACAACTAAAATGATCAGCTCAACAAGATCTACCCACCATTGCTGAAAAGGTGAAAATAGTTTAAATATGTGCCTGAGGGGGCAAATGCACTTGGAATGGGAAATAGACTGGGAGAAATCTAACAGTTTTTTTGTTTTTAATCTGTAATGCTACAGAAAACAAAATATTGCATTGTGAGTTTGAGCTTACAGGCCCCCTTTTGTCAATCAATCAAGTCACCTACAGTAACTCAAGTGGCATATTCCAAAAATAGTTTTTTATATGATTAAATTAAATATTCTTTAGGGACATGTCCTGTGATCTATACATGTACAGCCTTTGTGATCTACTGGTAGATCGCAATCTACCTTTTGGGCACCCTGGATGAGAGTGACTGTACATTCTTCTCTTATAGATTGATTATCTATATTGTGGTGGATATGCAGTGCACACACAGGACAGTTCATAATCACATGTATAAGTAACTGCGTTCTTGCCCATGTTTAATATGGTCATGTTCCTCTTACCATAGGCAGCATTTTCCCTTAATGCAATGCATAGTGTGTTAAGTAAGAGTGAAGAAACACACCTCCAAGGTGTTGACGTATTTACCTCTGCGACAAGTTTTGTGTTGTTCATTCTATGTCTGACTGATTAAACGGAGTGCCACCATCGTTGGCTTTTCCAAGAGGAATAAATCTCCTTCTTTTCTCTGCCTACACCGGCACTCACTTATTTGCACTTTGAGATTCATACAAATTTAAAGTGCATTATATATAAAAATCCATTATTATAATTATCATTATTACATGATTATACTATAAACCATGGGTCTGTGACGTGGGAGTACTGTGTAAAAAGTTACAGCGAGGCGGATGAGGCGGTATCACTGGGGCTACGTGACCTGGCAGAGTTGGGTGACTCCCCCATCAGAGGAGGAGGAGCCAAGCAGTGCTAGCACCTCTATAGGAGAAACTGACCTTTTTCATGTCTAAATAAGGCCAGTTTGTTGTGTTTCCTCCTCCTGACACATAGCAGCAGGTTGTCATTGTTACAGAGACGTGCTGTGGGCCTGGGTGTGAGAGACGTGAAATCCATTCTTACATCATCTGAGTTCCCCTCTCGCTTAAAAACATGCCACAGCGAGAAGGATTGAGGATGTGGCGAGCACTTGCTTCACTTCACTCTCATGTCTCACTGTCATCACGCTAAAAAATTATGTGAACACGTTGGGTTCCTTTAATAGGTTTTTAAATCAGCCAAATGTGCTACAGAATACTGTCCTGAACTGAATATAACATGGGGAGAACAACAATATGCTGTAAAACATTTCATAATAGATATTTTGTCTAAAAAGAAAACTGAGGACATACTTATGCAATATGCACATGATGACAGTGTCTGAACCTGAGTCGGCCTTAATGCCTCAAATGGAGTTCTTGAAAAATCCTATACTGGTTATACCTCCCAGTTCAGCCTTTTAATACCAGAAATAATGTATACATAATAGACACTGCCATGCTTAATTTTATGAGCACTGTTTGAGTTAATTTAGAAAATTGGGGCTGCTGGCTATTTAGAGCAGGGGCTAATGAATTCTGGTTTACATACAAGTCAGTCAATTGGCTTTGTGGGGAGAAACACCATTCCCCCCCGCCCCTGCCTATACACAATCAACCCGCCTAAATATTACAATTTCTCATTTATATCTTTGTGAACCACAGTTGCTCTGTGCCCTGCACTCAAAAAACATCTTCCCTTTTCTGTCATTTAACATAAAGTGTTCTTCTGGTGTTCGGTGCAAACAAAAAAGGACACAAAAATATCAAATTAAGTCACTCACAAATGCATGCATACCATACCACTTTAAATAACGTACAGAAGTCGAAGGAAGCGAGCTTCCTCAGTGTTTCTGAGACATATGGGGGTGTGAAATCTGGTTTTAAAACATGGCGAACACATGCACGTCACACTTAGTGTGTGAAGTGTGAACATGCTAGAATCTGTTAGGCTTTTTAACAGGTTAATAAGCCAAAAATCACCAGGGCTTTATCTATATCTCTGATAGTAGGCCAATCATCACTTAGTCACTAACTATACAGTTTTTCACTATACAGTATAGAGCTTTTCTTCAGTAAAAGTCTCCCCGTCCCTCCACCTCTTAAATAAACAGATAATACATGTTCGGGTGAGTTGCCATTTTTCAACCAATCAGGAGAGCGTGACAGCTTTTGCAGATCCAATTTTGTCTCATTTCTTTGTGTCACCACTTTCACCAACTCTAGTTTAATCAGTAGAATTGTTAAATAAAGAATTGAATAATGCTCTTGTCAAGTAAAGTTTTATTAAAAGCTTTCATAAAAACAGGGTTAAAATACAGCTACATAATATTGCACTACTACTTTCTCTACAGCGGCTAGACCAAAATCAGCTTCATCAAAAAAAGCAGCTCTAGAAGTACCTTGTGACGCGTTGTGAACTTGTAGATTTGCTATTTTTGAAGACTATTTTCTCAGAATGTTCACCTATTATGACTAGAATAATAATAATGAATAACAATGCAAGGTTCATGTGGTTAAAGACTAACAATACGAATATAAGAAGATCAAAAAGACATGATATGAGCGAACAAGCTAAAACAAATGGCATATATAGCTAAATAGAATGAAATTTAGCTTCACCATCAGAACTTATTGGATTCTGGCCACTGGAGTCTTCTAAACAGAAGGAAGGCACAGAGGTCTAAAGCCCAGTTCGTCACATGTCCGACACATGCAGTTGTAACAAGTTGCAGTGGTCTGACTCTGAATTGACCCGTAGCAGGTATAGGCACACTTTTGGTTGTGACTAGTTCAATTTGCGAAGTGGACTGGGCTTTAGCCTTTCATGATCAGAGGTCATTCTTGAGACTATCGGGAGCTTGGTCAAAACAATCCCATGAGGTCTTTCTGATTGACTTGAATGAGCCCTTGTGGAGCGTTAATGCTCTGAGCCCTGCTGATCACACGTTTAGGACATGAAAGTTTTCCAACATCCTGCATGATCCTGCCCTCAGGGCTCTATTCTTGGTCCTCCTACATTTTCTCTCTACATCAAATCGCTTCATCGAAAATAGAACTACTCTGACTGGGGTCGCCCAGGGCTCTAACATTTCCATGTCAAGGACCCCCAAATGTATGTAATTGATATGTATTTGACCCCCATCTAAAGGTCGTTATGTCAGAGACCCCCGAGACGTTTTTGTAAAAGTCTAAATTATAAATGTGTAGATTTTTCTAAAATGTACAAAAAAATTGTAACTACTAACTACAATTCTTAAAAAAAAATATATATATATATATATATATATATATCTGGCGACTCACTGGAACCGGGAACCGCACCAATGACTCCTATAGGGGCCCCCGCACCACACTTTGAGAACTTCTGCACTATCTTCACTGTGAAAATAGCTGATCTACAAGCTCACAATGCATCGTGTTGTGACACGCTGTGGGCTTGTAGATCTGCTATTTTCGCAGAATGTTCGTCCCCAGAATAGGGTCAAGGTGTGAAAGCCAAATGAATAACATGCTAAAGCATCATACTGTAGTTGTTGGTTTGTGTTAAAGTGGTTATAGGTACAACATGTAGTACTTAAAGATATATATATTTTTTTTTTAGTTTTTATCATTTTCACTACTAATTACTGCTGTAGCAGCAGAACACTGAACTGCAGTTTCATCAATGAAGTGAAAACAAACATCACTTAGTCTCACAGATGGAGTGCGCTGTAAGTGAACATCCAGCATTAAACCATTCTCCAGGGTCAGTCTCGTGATCGTAGGCTGCACAGTTCCTGTCTCCATCATTATGAGGCTCTCCACTGCCCCAGTACCTGCACAATAAACAATGTGTTTATTTAACCACGTCCACTCAGTCACTCAAATAAAGTGACTTTGATAGACTTTGATTACAATGAAAACATGTCAAATGTCTCACTCTGTTGTCAGTGGTGTTCCATCCACCCACGTCCAAATGGCCTGAGTCCTGGTCAGACCAATCCATGTCCATGATCCACGTGCACGCCCCCCAGTCTTCAACCCTCCGATGAATACCTGATTATTTGTACATGATTGAATCATCATTAATTCTATTCAATACACTTCACTATAATGATCGACGCACACGCACGCGCACACACACACACACACACACACACACACACACACACACACACACACACACACACACACACACACACACACACACACACACACACACACACACACACTAACCTGCTCTTCTCTGCTGTTAATGACCACCAGATCAGCTCCTTGATTCAGACAGTACTCTCTACCTCCCTGCCATGTTTTCTCTCCAGTAGTTCTGTAGTAACAGCTGTATCCAAACTTCGTCCATCCACAGGGACACGGCTTGTCTACAAACATCAAACAGGAGATTTACTTCAGTACATTTCCAATGTACTGAAAATCTATTATAACACACATAACACATAATAATAATAGTATTCAGAGATGTAGTGGAGTGGAGGGTAGAACTATTCATCTACTTTATCAATGGTGTTTTCTACTCCCTATACATTTACTCAAGTAAACATTCCTGGTATTTTTTACTTAATAAGATAAGTATTTCAAGTTTGCCGATGGGCCTACTTTATACTTCTACACACAAATATTGTAGTTAGTTTTGACTCCACTAATATTATTTTATTTATACCATTTTAATTTATTTTGTATCTTCTCTCACCTGCTATCTGTGCTTTCAGCTGGTTTACTTCACTTTGAAGCAGGTCCTTCTCCTGGTTCAGGTTGGTGTTCAGGATATGTATCTGGGTAAACTCCAGGGTCAGGGTATCGTTGCGGGTGTCGTTGGTCATGCTGTTACTGCAGGGTGAACGATCTGCAAGGACAGAAATGGATGATACAGACAGTTATTGCTACTGTTCATGATGAGGTCAAGCATCTGCGTGGACATTTTTATTTGAGAAGAAGAAAAAACTCAATGTTGTTGTTATTATTTACGTGAATTAAATTGTCAACACTAGGCCTATACTTTATTCATCATCTGTTGGGAATTGATTACATGAAACAGTCACCCGTGCGCCCAGTCCCAATGTTTGTAAACAAATAATTACACACACACAAAAATAAACTTAAATGAAAAAGAAAAAGAAAAAATGTTACAAGTTCTGGGTTAATACTGTGGTGGCCTTAATACTTGTCGCATTTACAAAAATGTCAGGCAACAAACTCCCTGAGTGAGTAATGTGGTAGTTTAGTGAATACCGTATATACTCACAGTGCACACCCTGGGCTATGATCACACCCATTATGAGACACAGAATCCCCAGACACACAGCAACACCCACAACAACTCTGAAAGGCCTTCTCCCTGTTAAGACAAAAACAAGATCAGAGTAAATGCTGTTTAGCTAAACCCAACCGGACCAAAGTACTTTGAAATGACTTTGAAAATCACTTCTATAACTGTCCTCGGCCTCAACTCTCCTGTCTCACATTCTTTGTCAAGACTGGAAAAGCGTAAATATATGTAGACATCTTTCAAGGATGAGAGGCTTGAACTATTGACAAGTTAATAAATGGTAACTATCTTGATTATTACTCTCAGAGTCCTTGATTGGTTTAATGAAAATGGCACTTATCATGATTGTTTGTAAATGATGTACTTAGTTAATTCAGTCAGAGAACTCACAAATAGACATAAGATGTAATGCGAGCGTAAATGCTATTTTATCTTGGCATTCGGGCTTTGCTAGTTTCTCTCTCTCTCTCTCTCTCTCTCTCTCTCTCTCTCTCTCTCCATCTCTCTTGCACACACACACACACACACACACACACGCACACACGCACACACACACACACACACACACACACACACACACACACACACACACACACACACACACACGCACACAACACACACATGCACACGCACACACATGCGCACACACAAACATATACTGTGGGAGAAGGAGGGAGGGAGATCAGATCAAATCTTTTAACCTATGGTTTAACCCTCTAAGACCCGCATTAATTTCTACTTGCAAAAAATATATTTCAACCTTACTACTACTTTGTACTACTAGGACAAAGACTAAAAATGATGTTACAAAAATATAAAATTATAAAATTTATAATAATTATATAATAAATTAATAAATTAATAATTTACATTTGGGGGATATCTTTCACAATAATGAATAAAACATGTTCTAGACATTCTAATGATCACAAAAAACATATATTACAATTATTTTACTTACTTTATTAGGGTTAAAGGTCAAAAGTCATAGGTTAAAAAAATATCTAAATTGCACAGTCCAGAAACTTTTAATTTGTGTGAATTTCAGCCTCTGTGGTGGGTATTTATATGCAAATATCATGACCAATGGCATTGAAATGGCATTGCAATGAACACCACTGATGACGTTTAGGTAAAAAAATAACAGAAAAAAATAAAAATAATAATTAAGTAATTAATTAAAATATAACTTGTTGCTATAAAGCAACGCTGGGTCTTAGAGGGTTTTTAAAAGGTTTAAACGTGTTTGTATTGGTGATTTTTAGTCTTAGTAATATCTCTTACCAGACTTCTTCTTGGTCCGTAGATCTCCATAGACGGCATCGTCTATCTTGTGCCGATCAAGACTCTCATAATGTCCTTCTTCAGACATTTCTACATTAGTTCTTCTTGCAGTGACGGTGGTTTCATTCTCGTAGTCTGCATCTTGGACCTCAATGTTTTCAGAAGGCCTCGCTACAGCCATCTGTACCTTTATGACTTAAATTCTTCCTGCAGGTTTTTGACCTCTTCACAACACACTGATTTCCTATATATATTATCTTCACTACCCTAAACGATGACAGCACTGTTATTTTGACAGATCACACTGTATGCACACACACACACACACACACACACACACACACACACACACACACACACACACACACACACACACGCGCACAGGTAACGTGGTTAATAGTGCTTCCACTTGCCCAGGCATTATATTGTATTGTGATCCAATGTTCTGTGACTTTAAGAGTTCAGGCCGTTGCCTTTAGAAATGACGTAACCTACCGCACTTCCTATTTCATACTGGCTTTGAAAGCGCAATTGATATTGTGGAAAACGTATATACAGTAGGCTACAAGTCAGAGCAGACACGCTTATGCAATTTCCCTGCTATAATTTCATGATCTCTCTATAAAGTTACACAACACACAACTGTCCAGTTTTAAGAACACCACCAACGATTTTAAATAAAAGTTCAATGACAAATAAAGGAGCTGACAGGTTTTAGTCAAAATGATGTAGCAGGTGATATAAGATATACAAGCGAATGAATGCATTCCACCAAAGATCCCTCACATGCCATATTATTTATTGACACTTTTATTTTGTAATGTTTTGTGCAATAGATAGTTTTGGGAGCATTATGTGTTATTTTATTTTAAAGTCCTCACTCCTGTTGACGTGACGTCACTCCATAGACTTTATGTATGTTAAAAGACCTACATTCAGAAGCCATAAACAACGCATAAACTTTATTCTATTTGGTTTAGCGGTCCTAACATCTTGTTTTCTTCATAATAATATTGGTCTTTTACATTTTAACATTTGGAAACGGCCGTAAATGGTGCAGAGGAAGCAGGTAGGGATGTAGCTCTGGTCCATAGCCTTACTCCTGGACCAGAGCTACATCCCTACCTGCTTTCTCTGCACCATGCATTTAAGGCCGTTTCCAAATGTTAAAATGTAAAACACCAATATTATTATGAAGAAAACAAGATGTTAAGACCGCTAAAACAAATAGAATAAAGTTTACCTTCAGAAAAAGCGTTGTCTTTTAACATGTCTATGGAGTAACGTCACGTCAACACCATAGGTCTAGAAAGGGGGCGGGGAAGGGCTGTGAGATATAGGCCTATCCGGTCGCCTTAATACACCCCTCACCAAACCTTAATCCAGTCGGACCAATGCTAACCAATGCTATGTCTAACCAAAGTATGTCTCCCGTGGGTTAGTTCTCTGCTCTTTATAGTAGATTATTGTTCCAAAGTTGTTTTAAGTGTATTTAACCAATGCAAACAGTGAAATATTGTCATAATTAAAGTCTTTATGTTACTATGTGTTTGTTTTGCAAAGGTTTAAGTGTTTTTTTTTTTTTTTTATATTTTTTTATCCCACGATTTTGTAACCCATTTTTCACCCCTGTGTCAATCATCTAATGTGATCCTGGGCTCTACAAACCCTCCGCCAACCTGGGGAGAGTAACAGACTTAACTCATGCTTCCTTCATGCTTGAGTGTCCAAGTTGCTCCTTTACACCTGACAGGGGGGAGTTTCCCTGGTTGGACGTAGCGCATGGAAGGAACACGTTATTCCAACCAGTTCCTTTCCCCTCCATCAGGCGCCCCGGCTGGCCAGGGGGAGGCAGTTTAGAGACCAGGATTACTGCATTTTTTTGTGAGGGTATCTACCCTAGGGGACACGGGGAGAACATGCAAACTCCACACAGAAAGGCCCTTTCGCCAACCCCACCTTCGGGTATGGGCACGGTTTAAGTGTTTTGACCAACTATTTAGTGACATTTTGGTAGTTTGTTTAGCAGCACTGTCTCTAACACACGCACACACACACAGCAGAGACTGCAGCATGCTTGATTGTCAATTGTCCTTCATTACAGCTGGTGTGCTGCAGAGGTGTGCTGTGTTAAATGCCTGCTGCATTTTGTGTCTCTTTATTTCATACATACAGTACATGTTTTTTTTTGCTCCCAGAGTCCCATGATTTAAGTGTTTTGTTTTATTTACTTTCATATAAAATACTGTTTAGCCAGTGGTGTATTCATTTCAAATGTATTTGTGATGTAATGTGAATGTTTTGTAACAGATTATGTATTTTGTAAGTCATTGTTGGCTTGGTTCCAGGGCCGGACTGGGTAAAACATGACATTTTAGCCTATAGACCGACCCACCACAACCAGCACACAGAGAGCAGATACTCTTCCGCCTCGCTCGGCCGAGGCCTAATACCACCACTTGTACTGAAAAACATCCGGCCTAACAGGAGGTCTGACTTAAGGGCAGTCCCTGTAACATCTCCCCATGGTTTCCTCATAGTCAACCAACCACCACCAGTAGTTTAACTGGCAGCTTCATGAAGTGTCTTGTGTGTTTTCTCTTCTGTCAGGTGTGTGACTGAACCTAGTCAGTTCTGTGTCTAGAGGGTGTAGTTCTGTTCCGTGGCCAGTAGATGGTGCTGCTTCTATCCCGTGGGAGGTCTGACAGCTCAGCTTCAACTTGGAGACAAGAGAGGAAAGAGGACGAGGAGATTAATGGAGATATAGAGGTGTGTGTTTGTTTGTGCATGAGTCATGCAGCATATAACGTTTAAATAAATGTTAATTAATTGGACTCATATTAAAGTATTTATTGTGGTGTATATGTTCAGATCGATGTTCAGATTAATTGAATATGAATGACCCAGACGGAAACAAGCCATAGTGCTTTATTGGCTTATATTATTATAAATCCTCTTAGCAGACCTTGTATTGAACTGTACTTTCTTGTGCTCTTTTCTGCAAACTGTTAATTAGGAATCAATCAATCAATCAATCAATCAATCAATCAGAAGAGATATCCTGTCAACAGCATTTTGTGAAATGAAAGCCTGCAGAGGGAAGGGAAGGCCAGCTTTGACAGAGGATGTGGTTTAAAAGTGACTTGACTAAAACAACACAGAATTAAATGGCATCATTGTACACATGGTTAGTGCTTTATTATTGAGGCTGTGAGCTTGAGCTCTGTTATGTCCGTCATGACAGGAAACAATGTTTTCACCTTTACCAACGCTAGAAGTTTGGTGTCTGGTAGCCTGGAACAATGTTACGTTTAAATGTAAAGTTGCCCAAAGCTTCTCTGAATACAGAACACATACAGTACATGTATTGTAGTGTGCACTGTGCACTGCAGCCCCAGTGGGAGGTAAAAGCCTGTACAGTAGGCCTAATCTACACGTGTCTCTTGTGAACACATTGACAGCATCCAGACATTAAGATGTGATCATGAGTCTCACCCTCTCTGAGTTTCCATGTGAGGTAGACAGTCAGCTGTACCAGCAGGAGGCAGACAGACAGAAACAGCAGCAGGACTAACAGAGAGACAGGTAGAGAGCTGTCTGTCTGTCTGACTGACTGTCTATCTGTCTGTAGAGCAGAGCCAGGTCAGCCCAGGGTCCACTCAGCACCTGCATGCTGTCCCTGGATGGAACATAGACATCATATTACATTACAATAATAATAATATCTCAAATTTATATGGCGCATATATATCCAAATATGCATATACTATGATGCTATGATATCATTTTAATTTACACAAATGTGTCCCAAATTGTGGTTGGGGATATAAGATATTCTGTGTATGTGTATCGTATTGTATGTGATATTTCTAGTAGGCATAGAGGTCCAATTTAACATTTACAGTTGTCGTCAGAGGTTTGACTTTACGTTACAGTGTATTCAGATTGCTATCCGTAAAACTTAAAATAATGAAATGTGACGATGTTGTTAACAAATAAATCAAAAACATTGGAATTCATGATAGGGTAATCTTTTGCCCCAGCATTTCCAGTGGCATATCAGTAACTTTCTGCATACTTTTTGCCCTTAGTCCTCATTAATAATGTCTGATGCTGAGGTCTCTAGTCCCACTTGTTCCTGATATCAGTGGCATTTTATAACACTTAAATATCATGGTGACATTTATGAGTTGAGGTTAGTGTGGGTTAAGCGTTGCCTTTGACATAATGCACAATGCTAACCTTTTGTTGCTTGCTGTACTTTAATTATAGATGAGAATATCTGAGCAATACCGGTATGATAATGAATTATAAAAACTCTGTCCTCAAATTATTACATGAGCCATACAAAAGCTAAAGAATGACATAGCCTTCTCACTGTTTTGATGCATCCAAGTGTGCAGAATCTGAAGTGAAGTCAATCTAGATTAATGGACTTTATGTAGTGTAGAATCCTTGCAAACGGTCCATAGCCTACTACAAGGTAGCCTATACGTTTATTATCCACACTTTGAATGGAGCTGAATTGAAACACTATGGAGAGAGACCATGTAGTCTAATGCAAATTACGATGTCTAGACTATACAGTACCTTTGCACTGGGGGGGGAAATACATCTCAAACTCAATAAGTTAACGTGACAACCTTGATTTAGCTACAAGCCCAGAGCACGTACTTCCAGAAGTTCTGCCACTTTTATTTTGTCTGGGGAATTGAGTCAACTACGCTACCACTATACTACGAGGTGAACTTTGATCTGATCAACTAGTCAAACCTTGTGATTATTAGAGGATTAGCAACTAGGCCCAGTCTCTCCCCCCCCCCCACCCCCCCCTCTCTGTATGAACTTACCTTTATTTGTACTTTCTGTTAGAAAACACACTCACACACATAAACCACACTGGCTTGTTGTAGATGCGGCTCTTGAAAAGTCATACTGGTCAAGTGCACAACATGCATGTCCTGTCCTCCATTTGAATGCCAGACATATTCAGCAGAATTAAGGGAACAGGCTGCAGTAGATCGAGCTGTGTGAAGTCTGGTTTTAGAGCAGATCTCAGATCTGTCTTATCCCTAAAATGTTGAGCGAACTTTGATCTGTTCAAGTAGTCAAACCTTGTGATTAGAGGATTAGCAACCGTGTGTGTGTGTGTGTGTGTGTGTGTGTGTGTGTGTGTGTGTGTGTGTGTGTGTGTGTGTCCTCTCTGTCCTCTCTCTCCATCACTCTCTCTCAAGTCTGGCATGGTGTAAATCTTACGACATCTTACGACATCTTACAACATCTTACAACATCTTACAACAACTAAAATGATCAGCTCAACAAGATCTATACCACCATTGCTGAAAAAGTGAAAATAGTTTAAATATGTGCCTGAGGGGGCAAATGCACTTGGAATGGGAAATAGACTGGGAGAAATCTAACAGTTTTTTTGTTTTTAATCTGTAATGCTACAGAAAACAAAATATTGCATTGTGAGTTTGAGCTTACAGGAGGCCCCTTTTGTCAATCAATCAAGTCACCTACAGTAATAAATTAAAAAAAGTGATTGAAAAACAATATCAGTCACCACTCACCAGTGACCTATATGGTTAAAAATTAAAATGGAGTTTGAAGTCCTATAATGGGTTTGTAGGAAGGCGGCAGGGCAGCTGAAATGAATCTAAATTCTGAATGAAGCAACTTCAAAACTGTCCAGGCCAGGGTGGACCCGGTGAAATGACCCAGACATATTTTGAAAGTGAAATATCCCTTTATATATAAGTATCCCAGAATTGTCTCAAGTACTTGAGTAAATAGTTCCTTTACACTGTGTGCTTACATGTGTGCATGTGTGTGCGTGCACCGCACCCGCATGCATGCGTGCGTATATATGTGTGCATGCGCGTGCCATGCCACCCACTGGGTGCCTCGCCCTAATGGTGGACCGTTGCCACGGTTACTGCACCGTTTAGACTTTGCTCTCATCCTCTCTGTATCCCTCTCTCTCTCTCTCCATCCTTTCATCCTGCAGGTTGTGGGTTGATTCATGCTGCCTTCCAGTCATTAATGTTCCTCCTCTGTCTCCAACTTTTAACGAGCCATGCAATTTATTCATCCACATGTCGTGTTGTCTCCAGTTCGGTTGTTAAGCTGGTATAGGTCCAAGACGTTGGGTTTTTATTAAAAAAACAAAAAAACAAGCTCACAATGCGCCATGGGCAATCCACTTAAATGATGAAGTAGGAGATTCATTTACAATTTACAATTTAGGCATTTAGGCAGACGCTCTTAATCCAGAGCGTTACATTAAGCAATAACAAAAACATGTCATACATCACATATATAAAAAGTAGTTATCATGAATCATGTATAAAATAAGAACGTAACAGTGGAGTATCTATGTCAACTATACTATATTATATATTATACATGTGTACTATAAAGTGCTATGACTATACACTACGGCGGAAGATTGGGAGAGAGGCTGCAGTTCTGACTGTGATGGCGGGAAGTGCATTCCATAGTTTTGGAGCCAGAAGGGAGAAGAGTTTGGGACGTGTGGAGCAGCTGTCCCAAACTCTTTGCAAAGAAACTCTTTACAAAGAAAACATAAAATGTTACTCAAATAAAACAGGTATAGTTAATACCGTAAGGTTACATTCACAAAATCATGGCATAGGCCAGGGGTATAGTCAACCTATACAGGCATGGGTGCCAACATTTGCACAGTGAAGAGTGATCACTGGCACATGTGTGAGAGAGGATTTTTCCCTTATAAAATAGCATTCAATTAAGCTCTCTCAAATGCATGCAAAATCCCTGCACACAATTCTACATTCATTCAAACTGAACTGTGACTGCAAGGGGGAGGGAGTCTGGGAGACAGGTGGCTTATTTCTGATGATCTTTACAATGTCCTGATGTGACAGAAAATAGTCCAGAAGAAGAAAGAAATGTTGTTATATTTATGGACAATCTGCTGGAATTGTTTTTATTTTTATGTGGTGTCATAATTCAACATACCAGTATAGTGATGACATGGCACACTGACTATCAAGAAAATAAAAACACGGCACTTCATGTCAAAAAGGTTGCCGACCCCTGGCATATTGGCCTCGGAAACCCAGACGTGGCATATAGGCTATGTCTTGGTGATACCAAAAGATTTCCACTTAGTACTCTGGTATGAGTAACAGTGCATTGTACTCCCACCGTTCTCGGATGATACCGACTGGCTGATATTGACAAAAGCCTATATAGGAATATAGGCAAAGAATATGGCTACGTCTCTGCCATTGGTATAGCCGCCACACATGTAGGCCTTATATATGGCGGAAATCTGAGAACCCATTTGCAAATAAAGGAGAAACAGTGCACCCTCTTCTCCTTTCGACATGAGTCAACAGTCTGGCTTGAGAGACTATATATACAATGCGCTGCGGCTATAGACAGACCCCTGGCTCTGGCTGATGGACTGCTGAGGTGGACTGGAGCGCCACACCGGCCATCAGCTCCCCGAACGTGCCGCGCGGCTTGCCGCACCCACGGCGTGCTACTCATATACGCTGAGTTGGCGGTGCCCGGGATCGAACCCATGACCTTGTGGTCCAAATGGGAGAGCTCTATACCGACGGTCACAAAGTTGTGCTCTTTTGCTATGTCCTATCCTAGGTTACCAAATATAAAAACAAATAGTACTGCACCTAAATGTATACAGCCCAGTTCTGAGATGGTATATGTACTGTAGGCTAGACGTGATTGGCATTTAGTATAGGCTATTTAATGACCGTGGTCATAAAGGCTTACTCTGGGCGCAGGTTATCGCTAATACGGACAATTATCTCGACCCGTTATCAACCACAACATGTATTAGCTCTCTTAGATGTAAAGACTAAAGATGTCTACATGGAGTCTCCTCAGACTTTTACATTTAAGGTGAAAAGGCGCCATCTGCTGCCCGATGGCCAGGTGCACTAGCCTCATGAGAGAAAGAGGTAGTAGGGAAAGTGATATTCTTTGGTTAAAATAAGTGTTAAGTACAGCATAGCTCTATATCATTGCTATAGTGTTTGACTCCATGTCTCTCCAGCTCTTTATTAAACATAAACTGTGGTCATTGTTGTTTGTCTTTAGAACAGAAAAGGGTTTTCGTACGGCCAGTTAGAGCACTAAATGTGGCCAAATCAACTGCACGCGGAAATGCTAATTGTGATACTGTGCCACTAAGTATTAGTGTAGCGTATAATATAGCCCTCACTGTATATTTGTATGCATAGTTGTTTTAAATTCTCATTCTATTCCATTTTTGTGTAAGTCAGTGACAAATGTTAATGCACGTATCATGACACTGTGTGTACACTTATTCTCCTATTATATATTTCCTGTATCCTCCAGGTATCATTTTAAAATTAAAACATTTGAGAAGCACTCTTATTACGCACTTATGCCCTGCATGTTTGGAGTGAATCACAGAACTGTGTTTCATACAGTTGAACCCAGCAGTCATTACAACACTAAAAGACAAGTTATTTTCAATTAAGAAATCACACCTGTGTGAAGTATGGGGATAATGGGGCTCTTATATCATCATACACCATTTCACTCCGGCCAATCACAATTTGTGTCACTTTTGTCTTAAATGTTTGCATTTACACAATGTTTGGTTTGTGTTTGCACAAACACTCAAAACTGGCCATGCATTGTCAATGGCATTCAATGTTAGTGTTTGCACAAACACTCAAAACTGGCCATGTTTACAGTTACACCTCAAAACGTTTGTTGATAGGCTTGAGAATGAACCTGAGGTAATTTGTGTGCAAGAGAGCATGGCTGCTGCCTTTCTTGGATTTTGTATAGGGCAGAAATAGTAAGAAGGGAGGCAGGGGAGGCTGATAGAACTCATGGGGGCTGTGCAACCTTTGTTAAGAATGGGCTACAGTAGGAATACATCTGGGAACCTGGAGTGTACATATATACCTGTGGAGGTCTGGGACAGTCAAAAACAAAACGGGTGGTAGTACAAGTAGTTGAAATGATACTGAGGGTGAAAACAACAGCATTGGGGGTGGGAATAGAAATAGAAAGTGTGACTGTGATTAACTTCTATAACCCCTGTAAGCGCTTGATACTGTCAGATCGAGATGAGGTAATGGAGAAAGTAAGGAGCCCAGTAATATAGGGCAGGTGATTTTAATGCCCACAACCCCTTATGGGGTAGTGGGCAAAGGGATAGCAATGGGGGTGTAATAGGGGACTTGTTGGATAAACAAGAAACATTTTCTTTTACATTGTAACATTTGGAAACAGCATTAAATGGTGCAGAGAAAGCAGGTAGGGATGTAGCTCTGGTCCATAGCCTTACTCCTGGACCAGAGCTACATCCCTACCTGCTTTCTCTGCACCATTTAAGGCCGTTTCCAAATGTTAAAATGTAAAAGACCAAAATTATTAAGACGAAAACAACATGTTAAGACCGCTAAAACAAATAGAATAAAGTTTACCTTCAAGAAAAAGCGTTGTTTATGGCTTCTGAATGGTCTGGAAAGGGGGCGGGGAAGGGCTGTGAGATATAGGCCTATCCGGTCGCCTTAATACACCCCTCACCAAACCTTAATCCAGTCGGACCAATGCTAACCAGGTCTAACCAAAGTACGTCTCCCGTAGGTTAGATCTCTGCTCTTAGTAGATTTTTGTTCCAAAGTTGTTTTAAGTGTATTTAACCAATGCAAACAGTGACATATTGTCATATTTCAAGTCTTTATGTTACTATGCGTTTGTTTTGCAAAGGTTTAAGTGTTTTGACCAACTATTTAGTGACATTTTGGTAGTTTGTTTAGCAGCACTGTCTCTAACACTGTACACGCGCACACACAGCAGAGACTGCAGCATGCTTGATTGTCAATTGTCCTTCATTACAGCTGGTGTGCTGCAGAGGTGTGCTGTGCTAAATTCCTGCTGCATTTTGTGTGTCTCTTTATTTCATACATACATGTTTTTCTTTGCTCCCAGAGTCCCATGATTTATTGTATGTTTGTACTAAGTGTTTTGTTTTATTTACTTTTATATACAATACTGTTTAGCCAGTGTTGTATTAATTTCAAATGTATTTGTGATGTAGGCCTAATTGTGAATGTTTTGAGACAGATTATGTATTTTGTAAGTCATTGTTGGCTTGCTCTCTCTTGCTTGAAGCCAGCTTGGAGAGAGTTGGTGTGTTGTAAATATGGCAAAGGCTAAAGAGTGATCCCGATCGAGTCCCCTAGCTTGTCCTACATCTAAACACAACGCAGAGCTCAAACCGGCTACAATGACACAAAAAATAAGTGTGTCCGGTTTGTGCATGTGTTGGTTCCAGGGCCGGACTGGGTAAAGATACGGCCCTGACATTTTAGCCTATAGACCGACCCACCACAACCAGCACGCAGAGAGCAGATACTCTTCCGCCTCGCTCGGCCGAGGCCTAATACCACCACTTGTACTGAAAAACATCCGGCCTAACAGGAGGTCTGACTTAAGGGCAGTCCCTGTAACATCTCCCCATGGTTTCCTCATAGTCAACCAACCACCACCAGTAGTTTAACTGGCAGCTTCATGAAGTGTCTTGTGTGTTTTCTCTTCTGTCAGGTGTGTGACTGAACCAGTGTCAGTTCTGTGTCTAGAGGGTGTAGTTCTGTTCCGTGGCCAGTAGATGGTGCTGCTTCTATCCCGTGGGAGGTCTGACAGCTCAGCTTCAACTTGGAGACAAGGGGAGAGAGGACGAGGAGATTAATGGACATATAGAGGTGTGTGTTTGTTTGTGCATGAGTCATGCAGCATATAACGTTCAAATAAATGTTAATTAATTGGAGTCATATTAAAGTATTTATTGTGGTGTATATGTTCAGATCGATGTTCAGATTAATTGAATATGAATGACCCAGACGGAAACAAGCCATAGTGCTTTATTGGCTTATATTATTATAAATCCTCTTAGCAGACCTTGTATTGAACTGTACTTTCTTGTGCTCTTTTCTGCAAACTGTTAATTAGGAATCAATCAATCAATCAATCAATCAATCAGAAGAGATATCCTGTCAACAGCATTTTGTGAAATGAAAGCCTGCAGAGGGAAGGGAAGGCCAGCTTTGACAGAGGATGTGGTTTAAAAGTGACGTTGACTAAAACAACACAGAATTAAATGGCATCATTGTACACATGGTTAGTGCTTTATTATTGAGGCTGTGAGCTTGAGCTCTGTTATGTCCGTCATGACAGGAAACAATGTTTTCACCTTTACCAACGCTAGAAGTTTGGTGTCTGGTAACTGTGGAACAATGTTACGTTTAAATGTAAAGTTGCCCAAAGCTTCTCTGAATACAGAACACATACAGTAGGCTACATGTATTGTAGTGTGCACTGCAGCCCCAGTGGGAGGTAAAAGCCTGTACAGTAGGCCTAATCTACACGTGTCTCTTGTGAACACATTGACAGCATCCAGACATTAAGATGTGATCATGAGTCTCACCCTCTCTGAGTTTCCATGTGAGGTAGACAGTCAGCTGTACCAGCAGGAGGCAGACAGACAGAAACAGCAGCAGGACTAACAGAGAGACAGGTAGAGAGCTGTCTGTCTGTCTGTCTGTCTGACTGACTGTCTATCTGTCTGTAGAGCAGAGCCAGGTCAGCCCAGGGTCCACTCAGCACCTGCATGCTGTCCCTGGATGGAACATAGACATCATATTACATTACAATAATAATAATATCTCAAATTTATATGGCGCATATATATCCAAATATGCATATACTATGATGCTATGATATCATTTTAATTTACACAAATGTGTCCCAAATTGTGGTTGGGGATATAAGATATTCTGTGTATGTGTATCGTATTGTATGTGATATTTCTAGTAGGCATAGAGGTCCAATTTAACATTTACAGTTGTCGTCAGAGGTTTGACTTTACGTTACAGTGTATTCAGATTGCTATCCGTAAAACTTAAAATAATGAAATGTGACGATGTTGTTAACAAATAAATCAAAAACATTGGAATTCATGATAGGGTAATCTTTTGCCCCAGCATTTCCAGTGGCATATCAGTAACTTTCTGCATACTTTTTGCCCTTAGTCCTCATTAATAATGTCTGATGCTGAGGTCTCTAGTCCCACTTGTTCCTGAGATCAGTGGCATTTTATAACACTTAAATATCATGGTGACATTTATGAGTTGAGGTTAGTGTGGGTTAAGCGTTGCCTTTGACATAATGCACAATGCTAACCTTTTGTTGCTTGCTGTACTTTAATTATAGATGAGAATATCTGAGCAATACCGGTATGATAATGAATTATAAAAACTCTGTCCTCAAATTATTACATGAGCCATACAAAAGCTAAAGAATGACATAGCCTTCTCACTGTTTTGATGCATCCAAGTGTGCAGAATCTGAAGTGAAGTCAATCTAGATTAATGGACTTTATGTAGTGTAGAATCCTTGCAAACGGTCCATAGCCTACTACAAGGTAGCCTATACGTTTATTATCCACACTTTGAATGGAGCTGAATTGAAACACTATGGAGAGAGACCATGTAGTCTAATGCAAATTACGATGTCTAGACTATACAGTACCTTTGCACTGGGGGGGGAAATACATCTCAAACTCAATAAGTTAACGTGACAACCTTGATTTAGCTACAAGCCCAGAGCACGTACTTCCAGAAGTTCTGCCACTTTTATTTTGTCTGGGGAATTGAGTCAACTACGCTACCACTATACTACGAGGTGAACTTTGATCTGATCAACTAGTCAAACCTTGTGATTATTAGAGGATTAGCAACTAGGCCCAGTCTCTCCCCCCCCCCCCACCCCCCCCTCTCTGTATGAACTTACCTTTATTTGTACTTTCTGTTAGAAAACACACTCACACACATAAACCACACTGGCTTGTTGTAGATGCGGCTCTTGAAAAGTCATACTGGGCAAGTGCACAACATGCATGTCCTGTCCTCCATTTTAATGCCAGACATAATCAGCAGAATTGGGAACAGGCTGCAGTAGATCGAGCTGTGTGAAGTCTGGTTTTAGAGCAGATCTCAGATCTGTCTTATCCCTAAAATGTTGAGCGAACTTTGATCTGTTCAAGTAGTCAAACCTTGTGATTAGAGGATTAGCAACCGTGTGTGTGTGTGTGTGTGTGTGTGTGTCCTCTCTGTCCTCTCTCTCCATCACTCTCTCTCAAGTCTGGCATGGTGTAAATCTTACGACATCTTACGACATCTTACAACATCTTACAACATCTTACAACAACTAAAATGATCAGCTCAACAAGATCTATACCACCATTGCTGAAAAAGTGAAAATAGTTTAAATATGTGCCTGAGGGGGCAAATGCACTTGGAATGGGAAATAGACTGGGAGAAATCTAACAGTTTTTTTGTTTTTAATCTGTAATGCTACAGAAAACAAAATATTGCATTGTGAGTTTGAGCTTACAGGAGGCCCCTTTTGTCAATCAATCAAGTCACCTACAGTAATAAATTAAAAAAAGTGATTGAAAAACAATATCAGTCACCACTCACCAGTGACCTATATGGTTAAAAATTAAAATGGAGTTTGAAGTCCTATAATGGGTTTGTAGGAAGGCGGCAGGGCAGCTGAAATGAATCTAAATTCTGAATGAAGCAACTTCAAAACTGTCCAGGCCAGGGTGGACCCGGTGAAATGACCCAGACATATTTTGAAAGTGAAATATCCCTTTATATATAAGTATCCCAGAATTGTCTCAAGTACTTGAGTAAATAGTTCCTTTACACTGTGTGCTTACATGTGTGCATGTGTGTGCGTGCACCGCACCCGCATGCATGCGTGCGTATATATGTGTGCATGCGCGTGCCATGCCACCCACTGGGTGCCTCGCCCTAATGGTGGACCGTTGCCACGGTTACTGCACCGTTTAGACTTTGCTCTCATCCTCTCTGTATCCCTCTCTCTCTCTCTCCATCCTTTCATCCTGCAGGTTGTGGGTTGATTCATGCTGCCTTCCAGTCATTAATGTTCCTCCTCTGTCTCCAACTTTTAACGAGCCATGCAATTTATTCATCCACATGTCGTGTTGTCTCCAGTTCGGTTGTTAAGCTGGTATAGGTCCAAGACGTTGGGTTTTTATATAAAAAAAAAAAAACAAGCTCACAATGCGCCATGGGCAATCCACTTAAATGATGAAGTAGGAGATTCATTTACAATTTACAATTTAGGCATTTAGGCAGACGCTCTTAATCCAGAGCGTTACATTAAGCAATAACAAAAACATGTCATACATCACATATATAAAAAGTAGTTATCATGAATCATGTATAAAATAAGAACGTAACAGTGGAGTATCTATGTCAACTATACTATATTATATATTATACATGTGTACTATAAAGTGCTATGACTATACACTACGGCGGAAGATTGGGAGAGAGGCTGCAGTTCTGACTGTGATGGCGGGAAGTGCATTCCATAGTTTTGGAGCCAGAAGGGAGAAGAGTTTGGGACGTGTGGAGCAGCTGTCCCAAACTCTTTGCAAAGAAACTCTTTACAAAGAAAACATAAAATGTTACTCAAATAAAACAGGTATAGTTAATACCGTAAGGTTACATTCACAAAATCATGGCATAGGCCAGGGGTATAGTCAACCTATACAGGCATGGGTGCCAACATTTGCACAGTGAAGAGTGATCACTGGCACATGTGTGAGAGAGGATTTTTCCCTTATAAAATAGCATTCAATTAAGCTCTCTCAAATGCATGCAAAATCCCTGCACACAATTCTACATTCATTCAAACTGAACTGTGACTGCAAGGGGGAGGGAGTCTGGGAGACAGGTGGCTTATTTCTGATGATCTTTACAATGTCCTGATGTGACAGAAAATAGTCCAGAAGAAGAAAGAAATGTTGTTATATTCATGGACAATCTGCAATGTAGCTCTGGTCCATAGCCTTACTCCTAGCCTTACTCCTGGACCAGAGCTACATCCCTACCTGCTTTCTCTGCACCATTTAAGGCCGTTTCCAAATGTTAAAATGTAAAAGACCAAAATTATTAAGACGAAAACAACATGTTAAGACCGCTAAAACAAATAGAATAAAGTTTACCTTCAAGAAAAAGCGTTGTTTATGGCTTCTGAATGGTCTGGAAAGGGGGCGGGGAAGGGCTGTGAGATATAGGCCTATCCGGTCGGCTTAATACACCCCTCACCAAACCTTAATCCAGTCGGACCAATGCTAACCAGGTCTAACCAAAGTACGTCTCCCGTGGGTTAGTTCTCTGCTCTTAGTAGATTTTTGTTCCAAAGTTGTTTTAAGTGTATTTAACCAATGCAAACAGTGAAATATTGTCATAATTCAAGTCTTTATGTTACTATGTGTTTGTTTTGCAAAGGTTTAAGTGTTTTGAACAACTATTTAGTGACATTTTGGTAGTTTGTTTAGCAGCACTGTCTCTAACACACGCACACGCACACAGCAGAGACTGCAGCATGCTTGATTGTCAATTGTCCTTCATTACAGCTGGTGTGTTGCAGAGGTGTGCTGTGCTAAATGCCTGCTGCATTTTGTGTGTCTCTTTATTTCATACATACATGTTTTTGTTGCTCCCAGAGTCCCATGATTTATTGTATGTTTGTACTGAGTGTTTTGTTTTATTTACTTTTATATAAAATACTGTTTAGCCAGTGGTGTATTCATTTCAAATGTATTTGTGATGTAATGTGAATGTTTTGTAACAGATTATGTATTTTGTAAATCATTGTTGGCTTGCTCTCTCTTGCTTGAAGCCAGCTTGGAGAGAGTTGGTGTGTTGCAAGGTGTAATGTGAGTGATGTAAATGCCTGCTGCATTTTGTGTGTGACTCTTTATTTCATGCAGAAATAAATATGCCAAAGGCTAAAGAGTGATCCCGATCGAGTCCCCTTGTCCTACATCTAAACACAACGCAGAGCTCAAACCGGCTACAATGACACAAAAAATATGTACACGTGTGTCCGGTTTGTGCATGTGTTGGTTCCAGGGCCGGACTGGGTAAAGATACGGCCCTGACATTTTAGCCTATAGACCGACCCACCACAACCAGCACGCAGAGAGCAGATACTCTTCCGCCTCGCTCGGCCGAGGCCTAATGCCACCACTTGTACTGAAAAACATCCGGCCTAACAGGAGGTCTGACTTAAGGGCAGTCCCTGTAACATCTCCCCATGGTTTCCTCATAGTCAACCAACCACCACCAGTAGTTTAACTGGCAGCTTCATGAAGTGTCTTGTGTGTTTTCTCTTCTGTCAGGTGTGTGACTGAACCAGTGTCAGTTCTGTGTCTAGAGGGTGTAGTTCTGTTCCGTGGCCAGTAGATGGTGCTGCTTCTATCCCGTGGGAGGTCTGACAGCTCAGCTTCAACTTGGAGACAAGGGGAGAGAGGACGAGGAGATTAATGGAGATATAGAGGTGTGTGTTTGTTTGTTCATGAGTCATGCAGCATATAACGTTTAAATAAATGTTAATTAATTGGACTCATATTAAAGTATTTATTGTGGTGTATATGTTCAGATCGATGTTCACATTAATTGAATATGAATGACCCAGATGGAAACAAGCCATATAGTGCTTTATTGGCTTATAATATTATAAATCCTCTTAGCAGACCTTGTATTGAACTGTACTTTCTTGTGCTCTTTTCTGCAAAATGTTAATTAGGAATCAATCAATCAATCAATCAATCAGAAGAGATATCCTGTCAACAGCATTTTGTGAAATGAAAGCCTGCAGAGGGAAGGGAAGGCCAGCTTTGACAGAGGATGTGGTTTAAAAGTGACTTGACTAAAACAACACAGAATGAAATGGAAACAATGTTTTCACCTTTACCAACGCTAGAAGTTTGGGTGGCTCTATAAGTGTCTGGTAACTGTGGTGTGGAACAATGTTATACGTTTAAATGTAAAGTTGCCCAAAGCTTCTCTGAATACAGAACACATACAGTACATGTATTGTAGTGTGCACTGCAGCCCCAGTGGGAGGTAAAAGCCTGTACAGTAGGCCTAATCTACACGTGTCTCTTGTGAACACATTGACAGCATCCAGACATTAAGATGTGATCATGAGTCTCACCCTCTCTGAGTTTCCATGTGAGGTAGACAGTCAGCTGTACCAGCAGGAGGCAGACAGACAGAAACAGCAGCAGGACTAACAGAGAGACAGGTAGAGAGCTGTCTGTCTGTCTGACTGACTGACTGACTGTCTATCTGTCTGTAGAGCAGAGCCAGGTCAGCCCAGGGTCCACTCAGCACCTGCATACTGTCCCTGGATGGAACATAGACATCGTATTACAATAATAATAATATCTCAAATTTATATGCATATACTATGATGCTATGATATCATTTTAATTTACACAAATGTGTCCCAAATTGTGGGTGGGGATATAAGATATTCTGTGTATGTGTATCGTATTTTATGTGATATTTCTAGTAGGCATAGAGGTCCACGTAAGTTCTGCCACTCTCAAAAAAATGTTATTTTGTCTGGGGAATTGAGTCAAATACGCTACCACTATACTACGAGGTGAACTTTGATCTGATCAACTAGTCAAAGCTTGTGATTATTGGAGGATTAGCAACTAGGCCCAGCCCCCCCCCCCCCCCCCCCCCCTCTCTGTGTGTGTGTGTGTGTGTGTGTGTGTGTGTGTGTGTGTGTGTGTGTGTGTGTGTGTGTGTGTGTGTGTGTGTGTGTGTGTGTGTGTGTGTGTGTGTGTGTGTGTGTGTGTCCTCTCTGTCCTCTCTCTCCATCACTCTCTCTCAAGTCTGGCATGGTGTAAATCTTACAACATCTTACGACATCTTACAACAACTAAAATGATCAGCTCAACAAGATCTACCCACCATTGCTGAAAAGGTGAAAATAGTTTAAATATGTGCCTGAGGGGGCAAATGCACTTGGAATGGGAAATAGAGGGGGATTGCATTGTGAGTTTGAGCTTACAGGCCCCTTTTGTCAATCAATCAAGTCACCTACAGTAACTCAAGTGGCATATTCCAAAAATAGTTTTTTATATGATTAAATTAAATATTCTTTAGGGATCTCCTGTGATCTATACCTGTACAGCCTTTGTGGTACCTTTTGGGCACCCTGGATGAGAGTGACTGTATATTCCTCTCTTGTATTGACTATAATGTAAAATCCATTATTATAATTATCATTATTACATGATTATACTATAAACCATGGGTCTGTGACGTGGGAGTACTGTGTAAAAAGTCACAGCGAGGCGGATGAGGCGGTATCACTGGGGCTACGTGAACTGGCAGAGTTGGGTGACTCCCCCATCAGAGGAGGAGGAGCCAAGCAGTGTTCGAGCACCTCCATAGGAGAAACTGACCTTTTTCATGTCTAAATAAGGCCAGTTTGTTGTGTTTCCTCCTCCTGACACATAGCAGCAGGTTGTCATTGTTACAGAGACGTGCTGTGGGCCTGGGTGTGAGAGACGTGAAGTCCATTCTTACATCATCTGGGTTCCCCTCTCGCTTAAAAACATGCCACAGCGAGAAGGTTTGAGGATGTGGCGAGCACTTGCTTCACTTCACTCTCATGTCTCACTGTCATCACGCTAAAAAATTATGTGAACACGTTCCTTTAATAGGTTTTTAAATCAGCCAAATGTGCTACAGAACACTGTCCTGAACTGAATATAACATGGGGAGAACAACAATATGCTGTAAAACATTTCATAATAGATATTTTGTCTAAAAAGAAAACTGAGGGCATACTTATGCAATATGCACATGATGACAGTGTCTGAACCTGAGTCGGCCTTAATGCCTCAAATGGAGTTCTTGAAAAATCCTATACTGGTTATACCTCCCAGTTCAGCCTTTTAATACCAGACATAATGTATAGCCTACATAATAGACACGGCCATGCTTAAATGTATGAGCACTGTTTGAGTTAATTTAGAAAATTGGGGCTGCTGGCTATTTAGAGCAGGGGCTAATGAATTCTGGTTTACATACAAGTCAGTCAATTGGCTTTGTGGGGAGAAACACCATTCCCCCCCGCCCCTGCCTATACACAATCAACCCGCCTAAATATTACAATTTCTCATTTATATCTTTGTGAACCACAGTTGCTCTGTGCCATGCACTCAAAAAACATCTTCCCTTTTCTGTCATTTAACATAAAGTGTTCTTCTGGTGTTCGGTGCAAACAAAAAAGGACCCAAAAATATCAAATTAAGTCACTCACAAATGCATGCATACCACTTTAAATAACGTACAGAAGTCGAAGGAAGCGAGCTTCCTCAGTGTTTCTGAGACATATGGGGGTGTGAAATCTGGTTTTAAAACATGGCGAACACATGCACGTCACACTTAGTGTGTGAACATGCTAGAATCTGTTAGGCTTTTTAACAGGTTAATAAGCCAAAAATCACCAGGTCTTTATCTCTGATCTTTATCTCTGATAGTAGGCCAATCATCACTTAGTCACTCACTATACAGTTTTTCACTATACAGTATAGAGCTTTTCTTCAGTAAAAGTCTCCCCGTCCCTCCACCTCTTAAATAAACAGAGAATACATGTTGTTCAGGTGAGTTGCCATTTTTCAACCAATCAGGAGAGCGTGACAGCTTTTGCAGTTCCAATTTTGTCTCATTTCTTTGTGTCACCACTTTCACCAACTCTAGTTTAATCAGTAGAATTGTTAAATAAAGAGTTGAATAATGCTCTCGTCAAGTAAAGTTTTATTAAAAGCTTTCATAAAAACAGGGTTAAAATACAGCTACATAATATTGCACGACTACTTTCTCTACAGCGGCTAGACCAAAATCAGCTTCATCAAAAATAGCAGCTCTAGAAGTACCTTGTGACGCGTTGTGAACTTGTAGATTTGCTATTTCTGAAGACTATTTTCTCAGAATGTTCACCTATTATGACTATAGGACTAGAGGTTGAAAAGTGGTGAAGTGGTCCTTTAATATATATTTTTTTATTTTTGTATGGATCGTTTTTTTTCTTTCATTTTCCAACATCATAAAATAAATTAAAAAAAGTGATTGAAAAAAAAAACACGGACCCCTCATGTATTAGAAGGACAATATCAGTCACCACTCACCAGTGACCTATATGGTTAAAAATTTAAATGGAGTTTGAAGTCCTATAATGGGTTTGTAGGAAGGCGGCAGGGCAGCTGAAATGAATCTAAATTCTGAATGAAGCAACTTCAAAACTGTCCAGGCCAGGGTGGACCCGGTGAAATGACCCAGACATATTTTGAAAGTGAAATATCCCTTTATATATAAGTATCCCAGAATTGTCTCAAGTACTTGAGTAAATAGTTCCTTTACACTGTGTGCTTACATGTGTGCATGTGTGTGCGTGCACCGCACCCGCATGCATGCGTGCGTATATATGTGTGCATGCGCGTGCCATGCCACCCTCGCCCCTAATGGTGGACCGTTGCCACGGTTACTGCACCGTTTAGACTTTGCTCTCATCCTCTCTGTATCCCTCTCTCTCTCTCTCTCTCTCCATCCTTTCATCCTGCAGGTTGTGGGTTGATTCATGCTGCCTTCCAGTCATTAATGTTCCTCCTCTGTCTCCAACTTTTAACGAGCCATGCAATTTATTCATCCACATGTCGTGTTGTCTCCAGTTCGGTTGTTAAGCTGGTATAGGTCCAAGACGTTGGGTTTTTATTAAAAAAAAAAAAAAACAAGCTCACAATGCGCCATGGGCAATACACTTAAATGATGAAGTAGGAGATTCATTTACAATTTACAATTTAGGCATTTAGGCAGACGCTCTTAATCCAGAGCGATTTACATTAAGCAATAACAAAAACATGTCATACATCACATATATAAAAAGTAGTTATCATGAATCATGTATAAAATAAGAACGTAACAGTGGAGTATCTATGTAAACTATACTATATTATATATTATACATGTGTACTATAAAGTGCTATGACTATACACTACGGCGGAAGATTGGGAGAGAGGCTCCAGTTCTGACTGTGATGGCGGGAAGTGCATTCCATAGTTTTGGAGCCAGAAGGGAGAAGAGTTTGGGACGTGTGGAGCAGCTGTCCCAAACTCTTTGCAAAGAAACTCTTTACAAAGAAAACATAAAATGTTACTCAAATAAAACAGGTATAGTTATACCGTAAGGTTACATTCACAAAATCATGGCATAGTGTCACGGTAGCAGAATGTCTGAACCCAGAATGCAGAGCCACAAGCAAAGTATAGTTTCAAGAACTGTTTTATTAAGGCAGAAAAGGAGGAAAGGCAGAATAGTTTACAATCAAAAAATAGGACAGCAATAATCTACTCAGGAAAGCCCAAAGTCCAAACATTTCCAATGTACAAACAAAAATCCAAAAAGGCAAAACTAAACAAGGCACAAGGCAAAAAACATAGGAAGTCCAGAAATGCAAAAACCTTACTGAAGGAGAACAAGGATTTCCAGGGACCGAGGAACACCAAGAGGAGCACCGGACAATGGTTTTATGTACTGACAGTTTATGTTATGGTGTTCTGTCCAGTGTTTTCAGTATAATAAATACTTTGCATATGATCTGCTCTACTCCTGCCTGTCTGTTCTACTTTTGGGTTCCACATCTTTAGTCGCGCCGTGACACATAGGCCAGGGGTATAGTCAACCTATACAGGCATGGGTGCCAACATTTGCACAGTGAAGAGTGATCACTGGCACACTGGCACAGCTCTCTCAAATGCATGCAAATCCCTGCACACAATTCTACATTCATTCAAACTGAACTGTGACTGCAGGGGGAGGGAGTCTGGGAGACAGGTACGGTGGCTTCTTTCTGATGATCTTTACAATGTCCTCCTGATGTGACAGAAAATAGTCCAGAAGAAGAAAGAAATGTTGTTATATTTATGGACAATCTGCTGGAATTGTTTTTATTTTTATGTGGTGTCATAATTCAACATACCAGTATAGTGATGACATGGCACACTGACTATCAAGAAAATAAAAACACGGCACTTCATGTCAAAAAGGTTGCCGACCCCTGGCATATTAGCCTCGGAAACCCAGACGTGGCATATAGGCTATGTCTTGGTGATACCAAAAGATTTCCACTTAGTACTCTGGTATGAGTAACAGTGCATTGTACTCCCACCGTTCTCGGATGATACCGACTGGCTGATATTGACAAAAGCCTATATAGGAATATAGGCAAAGAATATGGCTACGTCTCTGCCATTGGTATAGCCGCCACACATGTAGGCCTTATATATGGCGGAAATCTGAGAACCCATTTGCAAATAAAGGAGAAACAGTGCACCCTCTTCTCCTTTCGACATGAGTCAACAGTCTGGCTTGAGAGACTATATATATACAATGCGCTGCGGCTATAGACAGACCCCTGGCTCTGGCTGATGGACTGCTGAGGTGGACTGGAGCGCCACACCGGCCATCAGCTCCCCGAACGTGCCGCGCGGCTTGCCGCACCCACGGCGTGCTACTCATATACGCTGAGTTGGCGGTGCCCGGGATCGAACCCATGACCTTGTGGTCCAAATGGGAGAGCTCTATACCGACGGTCACAAAGTTGTGCTCTTTTGCTATGTCCTATCCTAGGTTACCAAATATAAAAACAAATAGTACTGCACCTAAATGTATACAGCCCAGTTCTGAGATGGTATGTACTGTAGGCTAGACGTGATTGGCATTTAGTATAGGCTATTTAATGACCGTGGTCATAAAGGCTTACTCTGGGCTAGGGTCGCATACAGGCGCAGGTTATCGCTAATACGGACAATTATCTCGACCCGTTATCAACCACAACATGTATTAGCTCTCTTAGATGTAAAGACTAAAGATGTCTACATGGAGTCTCCTCAGACTTTTACATTTAAGGTGAAAAGGCGCCATCTGCTGCCCGATGGCCAGGTGCACTATAGCCTCATGAGAGAAAGAGGTAGTAGGGAAAGTGATATTCTTTGGTTAAAATAAGTGTTAAGTACAGCATAGCTCTATATCATTGCTATGGTGTTTGACTCCATGTCTCTCCAGCTCTTTATTAAACATAAACTGTGGTCATTGTTGTTTGTCTTTAGAACAGAAAAGGGTTTTCGTACGGCCAGTTAGAGCACTAAATGTGGCCAAATCAACTGCACACGGAAATGCTAATTGTGATACTGTGCCACTAAGTATTAGTGTAGCGTATAATATAGCCCTCACTGTATATTTGTATGCATAGTTGTTTTAAATTCTCATTCTATTCCATTTTTGTGTAAGTCAGTGACAAATGTTAATGCACGTATCATGACACTGTGTGTACACTTATTCTCCTATTATATATTTCCTGTATCCTCCAGGTATCATTTTAAAATTAAAACATTTGAGAAGCACTCTTATTACGCACTTATGCCCTGCATGTTTGGAGTGAATCACAGAACTGTGTTTCATACAGTTGAACCCAGCAGTCATTACAACACTAAAAGACAAGTTATTTTCAATTAAGAAATCACACCTGTGTGAAGTATGGGGATAATGGGGCTCTTATATCATCATACACCATTTCACTCCGGCCAATCACAATTTGTGTCACTTTTGTCTTCAATGTTTGCATTTACACAATGTTTGGTTTGTGTTTGCACAAACACTCAAAACTGGCCATGCATTGTCAATGGCATTCAATGTTAGTGTTTGCACAAACACTCAAAACTGGCCATGTTTACAGTTACACCTCAAAACGTTTGTTGATAGGCTTGAGAATGAACCTGAGGTAATTTGTGTGCAAGAGAGCATGGCTGCTGCCTTTCTTGGATTTTGTATAGGGCAGAAATAGTAGGAAGGGAGGCAGGGGAGGCTGATAGAACTCATGGGGGCTGTGCAACCTTTGTTAAGAATGGGCTACAGTAGGAATACATCTGGGAACCTGGAGTGTACATATATACCTGTGGAGGTCTGGGACAGTCAAAAACAAAACGGGTGGTAGTACAAGTAGTTGAAATGATACCGAGGGTGAAAACAACAGCATTGGGGGTGGGAATAGAAATAGAAAGTGTGACTGTGATTAACTTCTATAACCCCTGTAAGCGCTTGATACTGTCAGATCGAGATGAGGTAATGGAGAAAGTAAGGAGCCCAGTGATATAGGGCAGGTGATTTTAATGCCCACAACCCCTTATGGGGTAGTGGGCAAAGGGATAGCAATGGGGGTGTAATAGAGGACTTGTTGGATAAACAAGAAACATTTTCTTTTACATTGTAACATTTGGAAACAGCATTAAATGGTGCAGAGAAAGCAGGTAGGGATGTAGCTCTGGTCCATAGCCTTACTCCTGGACCAGAGCTACATCCCTACCTGCTTTCTCTGCACCATTTAAGGCCGTTTCCAAATGTTAAAATGTAAAAGACCAAAATTATTAAGACGAAAACAACATGTTAAGACCGCTAAAACAAATAGAATAAAGTTTACCTTCAAGAAAAAGCGTTGTTTATGGCTTCTGAATGGTCTGGAAAGGGGGCGGGGAAGGGCTGTGAGATATAGGCCTATCCGGTCGCCTTAATACACCCCTCACCAAACCTTAATCCAGTCGGACCAATGCTAACCAGGTCTAACCAAAGTACGTCTCCCGTGGGTTAGTTCTCTGCTCTTAGTAGATTTTTGTTCCAAAGTTGTTTTAAGTGTATTTAACCAATGCAAACAGTGAAATATTGTCATAATTCAAGTCTTTATGTTACTATGTGTTTGTTTTGCAAAGGTTTAAGTGTTTTGAACAACTATTTAGTGACATTTTGGTAGTTTGTTTAGCAGCACTGTCTCTAACACACGCACACACACACAGCAGAGACTGCAGCATGCTTGATTGTCAATTGTCCTTCATTACAGCTGGTGTGTTGCAGAGGTGTGCTGTGCTAAATGCCTGCTGCATTTTGTGTGTCTCTTTATTTCATACATACATGTTTTTGTTGCTCCCAGAGTCCCATGATTTATTGTATGTTTGTACTAAGTGTTTTGTTTTATTTACTTTTATATAAAATACTGTTTAGCCAGTGGTGTATTCATTTCAAATGTATTTGTGATGTAATGTGAATGTTTTGTAACAGATTATGTATTTTGTTGGCTTGCTCTCTCTTGCTTGAAGCCAGCTTGGAGAGAGTTGGTGTGTTGCAAGGTGTAATGTGAGTGATGTAAATGCCTGCTGCATTTTGTGTGTGACTCTTTATTTCATACAGAAATAAATATGCCAAAGGCTAAAGAGTGATCCCGATCGAGTCCCCTTGTCCTACATCTAAACACAACGCAGAGCTCAAACCGGCTACAATGACACAAAAAATATGTACACGTGTGTCCGGTTTGTGCATGTGTTGGTTCCAGGGCCGGACTGGGTAAAGATACGGCCCTGACATTTTAGCCTATAGACCGACCCACCACAACCAGCACGCAGAGAGCAGATACTCTTCCGCCTCGCTCGGCCGAGGCCTAATGCCACCACTTGTACTGAAAAACATCCGGCCTAACAGGAGGTCTGACTTAAGGGCAGTCCCTGTAACATCTCCCCATGGTTTCCTCATAGTCAACCAACCACCACCAGTAGTTTAACTGGCAGCTTCATGAAGTGTCTTGTGTGTTTTCTCTTCTGTCAGGTCAGGTGTGTGACTGAACCAGTGTCAGTTCTGTCTAGAGGGTGTAGTTCTGTTCCGTGGCCAGTAGATGGTGCTGCTTCTATCCCGTGGGAGGTCTGACAGCTCAGCTTCAACTTGGAGACAAGAGAGGAAAGAGAACGAGGAGATTAATGGAGATATAGAGGTGTGTGTTTGTTTGTGCATGAGTCATGCAGCATATAACGTTTAAATAAATGTTAATTAATTGGAGTCATATTAAAGTATTTATTGTGGTGTATATGTTCAGATCGATGTTCAGATTAATTGAATATGAATGACCCAGACGGAAACAAGCCATAGTGCTTTATTGGCTTATATTATTATAAATCCTCTTAGCAGACCTTGTATTGAACTGTACTTTCTTGTGCTCTTTTCTGCAAACTGTTAATTAGGAATCAATCAATCAATCAATCAATCAATCAGAAGAGATATCCTGTCAACAGCATTTTGTGAAATGAAAGCCTGCAGAGGGAAGGGAAGGCCAGCTTTGACAGAGGATGTGGTTTAAAAGTGACGTTGACTAAAACAACACAGAATTAAATGGCATCATTGTACACATGGTTAGTGCTTTATTATTGAGGCTGTGAGCTTGAGCTCTGTTATGTCCGTCATGACAGGAAACAATGTTTTCACCTTTACCAACGCTAGAAGTTTGGTGTCTGGTAACTGTGGAACAATGTTACGTTTAAATGTAAAGTTGCCCAAAGCTTCTCTGAATACAGAACACATACAGTACATGTATTGTAGTGTGCACTGCAGCCCCAGTGGGAGGTAAAAGCCTGTACAGTATAGGCCTAATCTACACGTGTCTCTTGTGAACACATTGACAGCATCCAGACATTAAGATGTGATCATGAGTCTCACCCTCTCTGAGTTTCCATGTGAGGTAGACAGTCAGCTGTACCAGCAGGAGGCAGACAGACAGAAACAGCAGCAGGACTAACAGAGAGACAGGTAGAGAGCTGTCTGTCTGTCTGTCTGTCTGTCTGACTGACTGTCTATCTGTCTGTAGAGCGGAGCCAGGTCAGCCCAGGGTCCACTCAGCACCTGCATACTGTCCCTGGATGGAACATAGGCATCATATTACAATAATAATAATATCTCAAATGTATATGGCGCATATATATCCAAATATGCATATGCTATGATGCTATGATATCATTTTAATTTACACAAATGTGTCCCAAATTGTGGTTGGGGATATAAGATATTCTGTGTATGTGTATCGTATTGTATGTGATATTTCTAGTAGGCATAGAGGTCCAATTTAACATTTACAGTTGTCGTCAGAGGTTTGACTTTACGTTACAGTGTATTCAGATTGCTATCCGTAAAACTTAAAATAATGAAATGTGACCATGTTGTTAACAAATAAATCAAAAACATTGGAATTCATGATAGGGTAATCTTTTGCCCCAGCATTTCCAGTGGCATATCAGTAACTTTCTGCATACTTTTTGCCCTGAGTCCTCATTAATGTCTGATGCTGAGGTCTCTAGTCCCACTTGTTCCTGAGATCAGTGGCATTTTATAACACTTAAATATCATGGTGACATTTATGAGTTGAGGTTAGTGTGGGTTAAGCGTTGCCTTTGACATAATGCACAATGCTAACCTTTTGTTGCTTGCTGTACTTTAATTATAGATGAGAATATCTGGGCAATACCGGTATGAGAATGAATTATAAAAACTCCATGTCCTCAAATGATTACATAAATAAAAAATGACATATAGCCTACTCACTGTTTTGTGTGCAGAATCTGAAGTGAAGTCAATGTAGATGAATGGACTTTATGTAGTGTAGAATCCTTGCAAACGGTCCATAGCCTACTACAAGGTAGCCTATACGTTTATTATCCACACTTTGAATGGAGCTAAATTGAAACACTATGGAGAGAGACCATGCAGTCTAATACAAATTACGATGTCTAGACTATACAGTACCTTTGCACTGGGGGGGGAAATACATCTCAAACTCAATAAGTTAACGTGACAACCTTGATTTAGCTACAAGCCCAGAGCACGTACTTCCAGAAGTTCTGCCACTTTTATTTTGTCTGGGTAATTGAGTCAAATACGCTACCACTATACTACGAGGTGAATTTTGATCTGATCAACTAGTCAAACCTTTTTTGGAGGATTAGCAACTAGGCTCAGTCTCTCCCCCCCCCCCCCCCACCCCCCCCTCTCTGTATGAACTTACCTTTATTTGTACTTTCTGTTAGAAAACACACTCACACACATAAACCACACTGGCTTGTTGTAGATGCGGCTCTTGAAAAGTCATACTGGGCAAGTGCACAACATGCATGTCCTGTCCTCCATTTGAATGCCAGACATATTCAGCAGAATTAAGGGAACAGGCTGCAGTAGATCGAGCTGTGTGAAGTCTGGTTTTAGAGCAGATCTCAGATCTGTCTTATCCCTAAAATGTTGAGCGAACTTTGATCTGTTCAAGTAGTCAAACCTTGTGATTAGAGGATTAGCACAACCGTGTGTGTGTGTGTGTGTGTGTGTGTGTGTGTGTGTGTGTGTGTGTCCTCTCTCTCCTCTCTCTCCATCACTCTCTCTCAAGTCTGGCATGGTGTAAATCTTACGACATCTTACGACATCTTACGACATCTTACGACATCTTACAACAACTAAAATGATCAGCTCAACAAGATCTACCCACCATTGCTGAAAAGGTGAAAATAGTTTAAATATGTGCCTGAGGGGGCAAATGCACTTGGAATGGGAAATAGAGGGGGAGAAATCTAACAGTTTTTTTGTTTTTAATCTGTAATGCTACAGAAAACAAAATATTGCATTGTGAGTTTGAGCTTACAGGAGGCCCCTTTTGTCAATCAATCAAGTCACCTACAGTAACTCAAGTGGCATATTCCAAAAATAGTTTTTTATATGTTTAAATTAAATATTCTTTAGGGACATGTGATCCCTGTGATCTATACATGTACAGCCTTTGTGATCTACTGGTAGATCGCAATCTACCTTTTGGGCACCCTGGATGAGAGTGACTGTACATTCTTCTCTTATAGATTGATTATCTATATTGTGGTGGATATGCAGTGCACACACAGGACATTTCATAATCACATGTATAATTAACTGCGTTCTTGCCCATGTTTAATATGGTCATGTTCCTCTTACCATAGGCAGCATTTTCCTTTAATGCAATGCATAGTGTGTTACCTTTAAGAGTGAAGAAACACACCTCCAAGGTGTTGACGTATTTACCTCTGCGACAAGTTTTGTGTTGTTCATTCTATGTCTGATTAATTAAACGGAGTGCCACCATCGTTGGCTTTTCCAAGAGGAATAAATCTCCTTCTTTTCTCTGCCTACACCGGCACTCACTTATTCGCACTTTGAGATTCATACAAATTTAAAGTGCATTATATATAAAATCCATTATTATAATTATCATTATTACATGATTACTATAAAGTATAAACCATGGGTCTGTGACGTGGGAGTACTGTGTAAAAAGTCACAGCGAGGCGGATGAGGCGGTATCACTGGGGCTACGTGACCTGGCAGAGTTGGGTGACTCCCCCATCAGAGGAGGAGGAGCCAAGCAGTGCTAGCACCTCTATAGGAGAAACGGACCTTTTTCATGTCTAAATAAGGCCAGTTTGTTGTGTTTCCTCCTCCTGACACATAGCAGCAGGTTGTCATTGTTACACAGACGTGCTGTGGGCCTGGGTGTGAGAGACGTTAAGTCCATTCTTACATCATCTGAGTTCCCCTCTCGCTTAAAAACATGCCACAGCGAGAAGGATTGAGGATGTGGCGAGCACTTGCTTCACTTCACTCTCATGTCTCACTGTCATCACGCTAAAAAATTATGTGAACACGTTGGGTTCCTTTAATAGGTTTTTAAATCAGCCAAATGTGCTACAGAATACTGTCCTGAACTGAATATAACATGGGGAGAACAACAATATGCTGTAAAAGATTTCATATTAAATATTTTGTCTAAAAAGAAAACTGAGGACATACTTATGCACATGATGACAGTGTCTGAACCTGAGTCGGCCTTAATGCCTCAAATGGAGTTCTTGAAAAATCCTATATACTGGACACGCATGTCCTCCCAGTTCAGCCTTTTAATACCAGACATAATGTATACATAATAGACACTGCCATGCTTAATTTTATGAGCACTGTTTGAGTTAATTTAGAAAATTGGGGCTGCTGGCTATTTAGAGCAGGGGCTAATGAATTCTGGTTTACATAGAAGTCAGTCAATTGGCTTTGTGGGGAGAAACACCATTCCCCCCCGCCCCTGCCTATACACAACCAACCCGCCTAAATATTACAATTTCTCATTTATATCTTTGTGAACCACAGTTGCTCTGTGCCCTGCACTCGAAAAACATCTTCCCTTTTCTGTCATTTAACATAAAGTGTTCTTCTGGTGTTCGGTGCAAACAAAAAAGGACACAAAAATATCAAATTAAGTCACTCACAAATGCATGCATACCACTTTAAATAACGTACAGAAGTCGAAGGAAGCGAGCTTCCTCAGTGTTTCTGAGACATATGGGGGTGTGAAATCTGGTTTTAAAACATGGCGAACACATGCACGTCACACTTAGTGTGTGAACATGCTAGAATCTGTTAGGCTTTTTAACAGGTTAATAAGCCAAAAATCACCAGGGCTTTATCTATATCTCTGATAGTAGGCCAATCATCACTTAGTCACTCACTATACAGTTTTTCACTATACAGTATAGAGCTTTTCTTCAGTAAAAGTCTTCACGTCCCTCCACCTCTTAAATAAACAGAGAATACATGTTGTTCAGGTGAGTTGCCATTTTTCAACCAATCAGGAGAGCGTGACAGCTTTTGCAGTTCCAATTTTGTCTCATTTCTTTGTGTCACCACTTTCACCAACTCTAGTTTAATCAGTAGAATTGTTAAATAAAGAGTTGAATAATGCTCTCGTCAAGTAAAGTTTTATTAAAAGCTTTCATAAAAACAGGGTTAAAATACATAATATTGCACGACTACTTTCTCTACAGCGGCTAGACCAAAATCAGCTTCATCAAAAATAGCAGCTCTAGAAGTACCTTGTGACGCGTTGTGAACTTGTAGATTTGCTATTTCTGAAGACTATTTTCTCAGAATGTTCACCTATTATGACTATAGGACTAGAGGTTGAAAAGTGGTGAAGTGGTCCTTTAATATATATTTTTTTATTTTTGTATGGATCGTTTTTTTTCTTTCATTTTCCAACATCATAAAATAAATTAAAAAAAGTGATTGAAAAACAATATCAGTCACCACTCACCAGTGACCTATATGGTTAAAAATTAAAATGGAGTTTGAAGTCCTATAATGGGTTTGTAGGAAGGCGGCAGGGAAGCTGAAATGAATCTAAATTCTGAATGAAGCAACTTCAAAACTGTCCAGGGTGGACCCGGTGAAATGACCCAGACATATTTTGAAAGTGAAATATCCCTTTATATATAAGTATCCCAGAATTGTCTCAAGTACTTGAGTAAATAGTTCCTTTACACTGTGTGCTTACATGTGTGCATGTGTGTGCGTGCACCGCACCCGCATGCATGCGTGCGTATATGTGTGCATGCGCGTGCCATGCCACCCACTGGGTGCCTCGCCCTAATGGTGGACCGTTGCCACGGTTACTGCACCGTTTAGACTTTGCTCTCATCCTCTCTGTATCCCTCTCTCTCTCTCTCCATCCTTTCATCCTGCAGGTTGTGGGTTGATTCATGCTGCCTTCCAGTCATTAATGTTCCTCCTCTGTCTCCAACTTTTAACGAGCCATGCAATTTATTCATCCACATGTCGTGTTGTCTCCAGTTCGGTTGTTAAGCTGGTATAGGTCCAAGACGTTGGGTTTTTATTAAAAAAACAAAAAAACAAGCTCACAATGCGCCATGGGCAATCCACTTAAATGATGAAGTAGGAGATTCATTTACAATTTACAATTTAGGCATTTAGGCAGACGCTCTTAATCCAGAGCGATTTACATTAAGCAATAACAAAAACATGTCACACATCACATATATAAAAAGTAGTTATCATGAATCATGTATAAAATAAGAACGTAACAGTGGAGTATCTATGTAAACTATACTATATTATATATTATACATGTGTACTATAAAGTGCTATGACTATACACTACGGCGGAAGATTGGGAGAGAGGCTGCAGTTCTGACTGTGATGGCGGGAAGTGCATTCCATAGTTTTGGAGCCAGAAGGGAGAAGAGTTTGGGACGTGTGGAGCGCTGTCCCAAACTCTTTGCAAAGAAACTCTTTACAAAGAAAACATAAAATGTTACTCAAATAAAACAGGTATAGTTAATACCGTAAGGTTATACATTCACAAAATCATGGCATAGGCCAGGGGTATAGTCAACCTATACAGGCATGGGTGCCAACATTTGCACAGTGAAGAGTGATCACTGGCACACTGGCACAGCTCTCTCAAATGCATGCAAATCCCTGCACACAATTCTACATTCATTCAAACTGAACTGTGACTGCAGGGGGAGGGAGTCTGGGAGACAGGTACGGTGGCTTCTTTCTGATGATCTTTACAATGTCCTCCTGATGTGACAGAAAATAGTCCAGAAGAAGAAAGAAATGTTGTTATATTTATGGACAATCTGCTGGAATTGTTTTTATTTTTATGTGGTGTCATAATTCAACATACCAGTATAGTGATGACATGGCACACTGACTATCAAGAAAATAAAAACACGGCACTTCATGTCAAAAAGGTTGCCGACCCCTGGCATATAGGCTATGTCTTGGTGATACCAAAAGATTTCCACTTAGTACTCTGGTATGAGTAACAGTGCATTGTAACGGGCATATAGACTCCTAGCCCTGGTCCAATGCTTACAGCGAGTGTCTCTCCCTGACGCCTTGTGGAAGTACCTTCCACGGCCCACTGGTCATATTTCCACTCCCGTGCGCTATTTTTTTAATACCAGCAAATAAACAAAACGACGTAACCACTTACCGAAATAAAGCCTGCTAGATCTTGGTAAAAGTCTATTCTCGACCCTGGGAAGCGTCTCAGGTCCCCAGTTTCTCTCTAAAATGCCCTTTGTGCCATTTTAATAACGCAATGTACCCTGAATTTAAGTGAGGTAACGCTATCCTACACCCGCGAGTCGCCAGTAATGTGATCCTGGCGGTTCGCGAGTGTAGGATAGCGTTACTGTAGTTAAATTCAGGGTACATTGCGTTATTAAAATGGCACAAAGTGCATTTTAGAGAGAAACTGGGGACCTGAGACGCTTCCCAGGGTCGAGAATAGACTTTTACCAAGATCTAGCAGGCTTTATTTCGGTAAGTGGTTACGTCGTTTTGTTTATTTGCTGGTATTAAAAAAACAGCGCACGGGAGTGGAAATATGACCAGTGGGCCGTGGAAGGTACTTCCACAAGGCGTCAGGGAGAGACACTCGCTGTAAGCAGTGGACCAGGGCTAATAGACTCCCCCCGTTCTCGGATGATACCGACTGGCTGATATTGACAAAAGCCTATATAGGAATATAGGCAAAGAATATGGCTACGTCTCTGCCATTGGTATAGCCGCCACACATGTAGGCCTTATATATGGCGGAAATCTGAGAACCCATTTGGCAAATAAAGGAGAAACAGTGCACCCTCTTCTCCTTTCGACATGAGTCAACAGTCTGGCTTGAGAGACTATATATATACAATGCGCTGCGGCTATAGACAGACCCCTGGCTCTGGCTGATGGACTGCTGAGGTGGACTGGAGCGCCACACCGGCCATCAGCTCCCCGAACGCGCCGCGCGGCTTGCCGCACCCACGGCGTGCTACTCATATACGCTGAGTTGGCGGTGCCCGGGATCGAACCCATGACCTTGTGGTCCAAATGGGAGAGCTCTATACCGACGGTCACAAAGTTGTGCTCTTTTGCTATGTCCTATCCTAGGTTACCAAATATAAAAACAAATAGTACTGCACCTAAATGTATATAGCCCAGTTCTGAGATGGTATATGTACTGTAGGCTAGACGTGATTGGCATTTAGTATAGGCTATTTAATGACCGTGGTCATAAAGGCTTACTCTGGGCGCAGGTTATCGCTAATACGGACAATTATCTCGACCCGTTATCAACCACAACATGTATTAGCTCTCTTAGATGTAAAGACTAAAGATGTCTACATGGAGTCTCCTCAGACTTTTACATTTAAGGTGAAAAGGCGCCATCTGCTGCCCGATGGCCAGGTGCACTAGCCTCATGAGAGAAAGAGGTAGTAGGGAAAGTGATATTCTTTGGTTAAAATAAGTGTT
This sequence comes from Protomyctophum bolini, assembly GCF_963924005.1. Classification (NCBI taxonomy): domain Eukaryota; kingdom Metazoa; phylum Chordata; class Actinopteri; order Myctophiformes; family Myctophidae; genus Protomyctophum; species Protomyctophum bolini. The sequence continues at coordinate 7,106,918 of NC_137880.1, read as the reverse complement.
AAGTACAGCATAGCTCTATATCATTGCTATGGTGTTTGACTCCATGTCTCTCCAGCTCTTTATTAAACATAAACTGTGGTCATTGTTGTTTGTCTTTAGAACAGAAAAGGGTTTTCGTACGGCCAGTTAGAGCACTAAATGTGGCCAAATCAACTGCACACGGAAATGCTAATTGTGATACTGTGCCACTAAGTATTAGTGTAGCGTATAATATAGCCCTCACTGTATATTTGTATGCATAGTTGTTTTAAATTCTCATTCTATTCCATTTTTGTGTAAGTCAGTGACAAATGTTAATGCACGTATCATGACACTGTGTGTACACTTATTCTCCCATTATATATTTCCTGTATCCTCCAGGTATCATTTTAAAATTAAAACATTTGAGAAGCACTCTTATTACGCACTTATGCCCTGCATGTTTGGAGTGAATCACAGAACTGTGTTTCATACAGTTGAACCCAGCAGTCATTACAACACTAAAAGACAAGTTATTTTCAATTAAGAAATCACACCTGTGTGAAGTATGGGGATAATGGGGCTCTTATATCATCATACACCATTTCACTCCGGCCAATCACAATTTGTGTCACTTTTGTCTTAAATGTTTGCATTTACACAATGTTTGGTTTGTGTTTGCACAAACACTCAAAACTGGCCATGCATTGTCAATGGCATTCAATGTTAGTGTTTGCACAAACACTCAAAACTGGCCATGTTTACAGTTACACCTCAAAACGTTTGTTGATAGGCTTGAGAATGAACCTGAGGTAATTTGTGTGCAAGAGAGCATGGCTGCTGCCTTTCTTGGATTTTGTATAGGGCAGAAATAGTAGGAAGGGAGGCAGGGGAGGCTGATAGAACTCATGGGGGCTGTGCAACCTTTGTTAAGAATGGGCTACAGTAGGAATACATCTGGGAACCTGGAGTGTACATATATACCTGTGGAGGTCTGGGACAGTCAAAAACAAAACGGGTGGTAGTACAAGTAGTTGAAATGATACCGAGGGTGAAAACAACAGCATTGGGGGTGGGAATAGAAATAGAAAGTGTGACTGTGATTAACTTCTATAACCCCTGTAAGCGCTTGATACTGTCAGATCGAGATGAGGTAATGGAGAAAGTAAGGAGCCCAGTAATATAGGGCAGGTGATTTTAATGCCCACAACCCCTTATGGGGTAGTGGGCAAAGGGATAGCAATGGGGGTGTAATAGGGGACTTGTTGGATAAACAAGAAACATTTTCTTTTACATTGTAACATTTGGAAACAGCATTAAATGGTGCAGAGAAAGCAGGTAGGGATGTAGCTCTGGTCCATAGCCTTACTCCTGGACCAGAGCTACATCCCTACCTGCTTTCTCTGCACCATTTAAGGCCGTTTCCAAATGTTAAAATGTAAAAGACCAAAATTATTAAGACGAAAACAACATGTTAAGACCGCTAAAACAAATAGAATAAAGTTTACCTTCAAGAAAAAGCGTTGTTTATGGCTTCTGAATGGTCTGGAAAGGGGGCGGGGAAGGGCTGTGAGATATAGGCCTATCCGGTCGGCTTAATACACCCCTCACCAAACCTTAATCCAGTCGGACCAATGCTAACCAGGTCTAACCAAAGTACGTCTCCCGTGGGTTAGTTCTCTGCTCTTAGTAGATTTTTGTTCCAAAGTTGTTTTAAGTGTATTTAACCAATGCAAACAGTGAAATATTGTCATAATTCAAGTCTTTATGTTACTATGTGTTTGTTTTGAACAACTATTTAGTGACATTTTGGTAGTTTGTTTAGCAGCACTGTCTCTAACACACGCACACGCACACAGCAGAGACTGCAGCATGCTTGATTGTCAATTGTCCTTCATTACAGCTGGTGTGTTGCAGAGGTGTGCTGTGCTAAATGCCTGCTGCATTTTGTGTGTCTCTTTATTTCATACATACATGTTTTTGTTGCTCCCAGAGTCCCATGATTTATTGTATGTTTGTACTAAGTGTTTTGTTTTATTTACTTTTATATAAAATACTGTTTAGCCAGTGGTGTATTCATTTCAAATGTATTTGTGATGTAATGTGAATGTTTTGTAACAGATTATGTATTTTGTAAATCATTGTTGGCTTGCTCTCTCTTGCTTGAAGCCAGCTTGGAGAGAGTTGGTGTGTTGCAGAGGTGTAATGTGAGTGATGTAAATGCCTGCTGCATTTTGTGTGTGACTCTTTATTTCATACAGAAATAAATATGCCAAAGGCTAAAGAGTGATCCCGATCGAGTCCCCTTGTCCTACATCTAAACACAACGCAGAGCTCAAACCGGCTACAATGACACAAAAAATATGTACACGTGTGTCCGGTTTGTGCATGTGTTGGTTCCAGGGCCGGACTGGGTAAAGATACGGCCCTGACATTTTAGCCTATAGACCGACCCACCACAACCAGCACGCAGAGAGCAGATACTCTTCCGCCTCGCTCGGCCGAGGCCTAATGCCACCACTTGTACTGAAAAACATCCGGCCTAACAGGAGGTCTGACTTAAGGGCAGTCCCTGTAACATCTCCCCATGGTTTCCTCATAGTCAACCAACCACCACCAGTAGTTTAACTGGCAGCTTCATGAAGTGTCTTGTGTGTTTTCTCTTCTGTCAGGTGTGTGACTGAACCAGTGTCAGTTCTGTGTCTAGAGGGTGTAGTTCTGTTCCGTGGCCAGTAGATGGTGCTGCTTCTATCCCGTGGGAGGTCTGACAGCTCAGCTTCAACTTGGAGACAAGAGAGGAAAGAGAACGAGGAGATTAATGGAGATATAGAGGTGTGTGTTTGTTTGTGCATGAGTCATGCAGCATATAACGTTTAAATAAATGTTAATTACTTTGAGTCATATTAAAGTATTTATTGTGGTGTATATGTTCAGATCGATGTTCAGATTAATTGAATATGAATGACCCAGACGGAAACAAGCCATAGTGCTTTATTGGCTTATATTATTATAAATCCTCTTAGCAGACCTTGTATTGAACTGTGCTCTTTTCTGCAAACTGTTAATTAGGAATCAATCAATCAATCAATCAATCAATCAGAAGAGATATCCTGTCAACAGCATTTTGTGAAATGAAAGCCTGCAGAGGGAAGGGAAGGCCAGCTTTGACAGAGGATGTGGTTTAAAAGTGACTTGACTAAAACAACACAGAATTAAATGGCATCATTGTACACATGGTTAGTGCTTTATTATTGAGGCTGTGAGCTTGAGCTCTGTTATGTCCGTCATGACAGGAAACAATGTTTTCACCTTTACCAACGCTAGAAGTTTGGTGTCTGGTAACTGTGGAACAATGTTACGTTTAAATGTAAAGTTGCCCAAAGCTTCTCTGAATACAGAACACATACAGTACATGTATTGTAGTGTGCACTGCAGCCCCAGTGGGAGGTAAAAGCCTGTACAGTAGGCCTAATCTACACGTGTCTCTTGTGAACACATTGACAGCATCCAGACATTAAGATGTGATCATGAGTCTCACCCTCTCTGAGTTTCCATGTGAGGTAGACAGTCAGCTGTACCAGCAGGAGGCAGACAGACAGAAACAGCAGCAGGACTAACAGAGAGACAGGTAGAGAGCTGTCTGTCTGTCTGTCTGTCTGACTGACTGTCTATCTGTCTGTAGAGCGGAGCCAGGTCAGCCCAGGGTCCACTCAGCACCTGCATACTGTCCCTGGATGGAACATAGGCATCATATTACAATAATTATAATAATATCTCAAATTTATATGGTGCATATATATCCAAATATGCATATACTACGATGCTATGATATCATTTAAATTTACACAAATGTGTCCCAAATTGTGGTTGGGGATATAAGATATTCTGTGTATGTGTATTGTATTATATGTGATATTTCTAGTAGGCATAGAGGTCCAATTTAACATTTACAGTTGTCGTCAGAGGTTTGACTTTACGTTACAGTGTGTTCAGATTGCTATCCGTAAAACTTAAAATAATGAAATGTGACCATGTTGTTAACAAATAAATCAAAAACATTGGAATTCATGAAAGGGTAATCTTTTGCCCCAGCATTTCCAGTGGCATATCAGTAACTTTCTGCATACTTTTTGCCCTGAGTCCTCATTAATGTCTGATGCTGAGGTCTCTAGTCCCACTTGTTCCTGATATCAGTGGCATTTTATAACACTTAAATATCATGGTGACATTTATGAGTTGAGGTTAGTTTGTGTCAAGCGTTGCCTTTGACATAATGCACAATGCTAACCTTTTGTTGCTTGCTGTACTTTAATTATAGATGAGAATATCTGGGCAATACCGGTATGAGAATGAATTATAAAAACTCCATGTCCTCAAATTATTACATAAATAAAAAATGACATATAGCCTACTCACTGTTTTGTGTGCAGAATCTGAAGTGAAGTCAATGTAGATGAATGGACTTTATGTAGTGTAGAATCCTTGCAAACGGTCCATAGCCTACTACAAGGTAGCCTATACGTTTATTATCCACACTTTGAATGGAGCTGAATTGAAACACTATGGAGAGAGACCATGCAGTCTAATACAAATTACGATGTCTAGACTATACAGTACCTTTGCACTGGGGGGGGAAATACATCTCAAACTCAATAAGTTAACGTGACAACCTTGATTTAGCTACAAGCCCAGAGCACGTACTTCCAGAAGTTCTGCCACTTTTATTTTGTCTGGGGAATTGAGTCAAATACCACTATACTACGAGGTGAACTTTGATCTGATCAACTAGTCAAACCTTGTGATTATTAGAGGATTAGCAACTAGGCCCAGTCTCTCCCCCCCACCCCCCCCCCCCCCCCCCCTCTCTGTATGAACTTACCTTTATTTGTACTTTCTGTTAGAAAACACACTCACACACATAAACCACACTGGCTTGTTGTAGATGCGGCTCTTGAAAAGTCATACTGGTCAAGTGCACAACATGCATGTCCTGTCCTCCATTTGAATGCCAGACATATTCAGCAGAATTAAGGGAACAGGCTGCAGTAGATCGAGCTGTGTGAAGTCTGGTTTTAGAGCAGATCTCAGATCTGTCTTATCCCTAAAATGTTGAGCGAACTTTGATCTGTTCAAGTAGTCAAACCTTGTGATTAGAGGATTAGCAACCGTGTGTGTGTGTGTGTTTGTGTGTGTGTGTGTGTGTGTGTGTGTGTGTGTGTGTGTGTGTGTGTGTGTGTGTGTGTGTGTGTGTGTGCATGTGTGTCCTCTCTGTCCTCTCTCTCCATCACTCTCTCTCAAGTCTGGCATGGTGTAAATCTTACGACATCTTACGACATCTTACAACATCTTACAACATCTTACGACATCTTACAACAACTAAAATGATCAGCTCAACAAGATCTACCCACCATTGCTGAAAAGGTGAAAATAGTTTAAATATGTGCCTGAGGGGGCAAATGCACTTGGAATGGGAAATAGACTGGGAGAAATCTAACAGTTTTTTTGTTTTTAATCTGTAATGCTACAGAAAACAAAATATTGCATTGTGAGTTTGAGCTTACAGGCCCCCTTTTGTCAATCAATCAAGTCACCTACAGTAACTCAAGTGGCATATTCCAAAAATAGTTTTTTATATGATTAAATTAAATATTCTTTAGGGACATGTCCTGTGATCTATACATGTACAGCCTTTGTGATCTACTGGTAGATCGCAATCTACCTTTTGGGCACCCTGGATGAGAGTGACTGTACATTCTTCTCTTATAGATTGATTATCTATATTGTGGTGGATATGCAGTGCACACACAGGACAGTTCATAATCACATGTATAAGTAACTGCGTTCTTGCCCATGTTTAATATGGTCATGTTCCTCTTACCATAGGCAGCATTTTCCCTTAATGCAATGCATAGTGTGTTAAGTAAGAGTGAAGAAACACACCTCCAAGGTGTTGACGTATTTACCTCTGCGACAAGTTTTGTGTTGTTCATTCTATGTCTGACTGATTAAACGGAGTGCCACCATCGTTGGCTTTTCCAAGAGGAATAAATCTCCTTCTTTTCTCTGCCTACACCGGCACTCACTTATTTGCACTTTGAGATTCATACAAATTTAAAGTGCATTATATATAAAAATCCATTATTATAATTATCATTATTACATGATTATACTATAAACCATGGGTCTGTGACGTGGGAGTACTGTGTAAAAAGTCACAGCGAGGCGGATGAGGCGGTATCACTGGGGCTACGTGACCTGGCAGAGTTGGGTGACTCCCCCATCAGAGGAGGAGGAGCCAAGCAGTGCTAGCACCTCTATAGGAGAAACTGACCTTTTTCATGTCTAAATAAGGCCAGTTTGTTGTGTTTCCTCCTCCTGACACATAGCAGCAGGTTGTCATTGTTACAGAGACGTGCTGTGGGCCTGGGTGTGAGAGACGTGAAATCCATTCTTACATCATCTGAGTTCCCCTCTCGCTTAAAAACATGCCACAGCGAGAAGGATTGAGGATGTGGCGAGCACTTGCTTCACTTCACTCTCATGTCTCACTGTCATCACGCTAAAAAATTATGTGAACACGTTGGGTTCCTTTAATAGGTTTTTAAATCAGCCAAATGTGCTACAGAATACTGTCCTGAACTGAATATAACATGGGGAGAACAACAATATGCTGTAAAACATTTCATAATAGATATTTTGTCTAAAAAGAAAACTGAGGACATACTTATGCAATATGCACATGATGACAGTGTCTGAACCTGAGTCGGCCTTAATGCCTCAAATGGAGTTCTTGAAAAATCCTATACTGGTTATACCTCCCAGTTCAGCCTTTTAATACCAGAAATAATGTATACATAATAGACACTGCCATGCTTAATTTTATGAGCACTGTTTGAGTTAATTTAGAAAATTGGGGCTGCTGGCTATTTAGAGCAGGGGCTAATGAATTCTGGTTTACATACAAGTCAGTCAATTGGCTTTGTGGGGAGAAACACCATTCCCCCCCGCCCCTGCCTATACACAATCAACCCGCCTAAATATTACAATTTCTCATTTATATCTTTGTGAACCACAGTTGCTCTGTGCCCTGCACTCAAAAAACATCTTCCCTTTTCTGTCATTTAACATAAAGTGTTCTTCTGGTGTTCGGTGCAAACAAAAAAGGACACAAAAATATCAAATTAAGTCACTCACAAATGCATGCATACCATACCACTTTAAATAACGTACAGAAGTCGAAGGAAGCGAGCTTCCTCAGTGTTTCTGAGACATATGGGGGTGTGAAATCTGGTTTTAAAACATGGCGAACACATGCACGTCACACTTAGTGTGTGAAGTGTGAACATGCTAGAATCTGTTAGGCTTTTTAACAGGTTAATAAGCCAAAAATCACCAGGGCTTTATCTATATCTCTGATAGTAGGCCAATCATCACTTAGTCACTAACTATACAGTTTTTCACTATACAGTATAGAGCTTTTCTTCAGTAAAAGTCTCCCCGTCCCTCCACCTCTTAAATAAACAGATAATACATGTTCGGGTGAGTTGCCATTTTTCAACCAATCAGGAGAGCGTGACAGCTTTTGCAGATCCAATTTTGTCTCATTTCTTTGTGTCACCACTTTCACCAACTCTAGTTTAATCAGTAGAATTGTTAAATAAAGAATTGAATAATGCTCTTGTCAAGTAAAGTTTTATTAAAAGCTTTCATAAAAACAGGGTTAAAATACAGCTACATAATATTGCACTACTACTTTCTCTACAGCGGCTAGACCAAAATCAGCTTCATCAAAAAAAGCAGCTCTAGAAGTACCTTGTGACGCGTTGTGAACTTGTAGATTTGCTATTTTTGAAGACTATTTTCTCAGAATGTTCACCTATTATGACTAGAATAATAATAATGAATAACAATGCAAGGTTCATGTGGTTAAAGACTAACAATACGAATATAAGAAGATCAAAAAGACATGATATGAGCGAACAAGCTAAAACAAATGGCATATATAGCTAAATAGAATGAAATTTAGCTTCACCATCAGAACTTATTGGATTCTGGCCACTGGAGTCTTCTAAACAGAAGGAAGGCACAGAGGTCTAAAGCCCAGTTCGTCACATGTCCGACACATGCAGTTGTAACAAGTTGCAGTGGTCTGACTCTGAATTGACCCGTAGCAGGTATAGGCACACTTTTGGTTGTGACTAGTTCAATTTGCGAAGTGGACTGGGCTTTAGCCTTTCATGATCAGAGGTCATTCTTGAGACTATCGGGAGCTTGGTCAAAACAATCCCATGAGGTCTTTCTGATTGACTTGAATGAGCCCTTGTGGAGCGTTAATGCTCTGAGCCCTGCTGATCACACGTTTAGGACATGAAAGTTTTCCAACATCCTGCATGATCCTGCCCTCAGGGCTCTATTCTTGGTCCTCCTACATTTTCTCTCTACATCAAATCGCTTCATCGAAAATAGAACTACTCTGACTGGGGTCGCCCAGGGCTCTAACATTTCCATGTCAAGGACCCCCAAATGTATGTAATTGATATGTATTTGACCCCCATCTAAAGGTCGTTATGTCAGAGACCCCCGAGACGTTTTTGTAAAAGTCTAAATTATAAATGTGTAGATTTTTCTAAAATGTACAAAAAAATTGTAACTACTAACTACAATTCTTAAAAAAAAATATATATATATATATATATATATATATCTGGCGACTCACTGGAACCGGGAACCGCACCAATGACTCCTATAGGGGCCCCCGCACCACACTTTGAGAACTTCTGCACTATCTTCACTGTGAAAATAGCTGATCTACAAGCTCACAATGCATCGTGTTGTGACACGCTGTGGGCTTGTAGATCTGCTATTTTCGCAGAATGTTCGTCCCCAGAATAGGGTCAAGGTGTGAAAGCCAAATGAATAACATGCTAAAGCATCATACTGTAGTTGTTGGTTTGTGTTAAAGTGGTTATAGGTACAACATGTAGTACTTAAAGATATATATATTTTTTTTTTAGTTTTTATCATTTTCACTACTAATTACTGCTGTAGCAGCAGAACACTGAACTGCAGTTTCATCAATGAAGTGAAAACAAACATCACTTAGTCTCACAGATGGAGTGCGCTGTAAGTGAACATCCAGCATTAAACCATTCTCCAGGGTCAGTCTCGTGATCGTAGGCTGCACAGTTCCTGTCTCCATCATTATGAGGCTCTCCACTGCCCCAGTACCTGCACAATAAACAATGTGTTTATTTAACCACGTCCACTCAGTCACTCAAATAAAGTGACTTTGATAGACTTTGATTACAATGAAAACATGTCAAATGTCTCACTCTGTTGTCAGTGGTGTTCCATCCACCCACGTCCAAATGGCCTGAGTCCTGGTCAGACCAATCCATGTCCATGATCCACGTGCACGCCCCCCAGTCTTCAACCCTCCGATGAATACCTGATTATTTGTACATGATTGAATCATCATTAATTCTATTCAATACACTTCACTATAATGATCGACGCACACGCACGCGCACACACACACACACACACACACACACACACACACACACACACACACACACACACACACACACACACACACACACACACACACACACACACACACACTAACCTGCTCTTCTCTGCTGTTAATGACCACCAGATCAGCTCCTTGATTCAGACAGTACTCTCTACCTCCCTGCCATGTTTTCTCTCCAGTAGTTCTGTAGTAACAGCTGTATCCAAACTTCGTCCATCCACAGGGACACGGCTTGTCTACAAACATCAAACAGGAGATTTACTTCAGTACATTTCCAATGTACTGAAAATCTATTATAACACACATAACACATAATAATAATAGTATTCAGAGATGTAGTGGAGTGGAGGGTAGAACTATTCATCTACTTTATCAATGGTGTTTTCTACTCCCTATACATTTACTCAAGTAAACATTCCTGGTATTTTTTACTTAATAAGATAAGTATTTCAAGTTTGCCGATGGGCCTACTTTATACTTCTACACACAAATATTGTAGTTAGTTTTGACTCCACTAATATTATTTTATTTATACCATTTTAATTTATTTTGTATCTTCTCTCACCTGCTATCTGTGCTTTCAGCTGGTTTACTTCACTTTGAAGCAGGTCCTTCTCCTGGTTCAGGTTGGTGTTCAGGATATGTATCTGGGTAAACTCCAGGGTCAGGGTATCGTTGCGGGTGTCGTTGGTCATGCTGTTACTGCAGGGTGAACGATCTGCAAGGACAGAAATGGATGATACAGACAGTTATTGCTACTGTTCATGATGAGGTCAAGCATCTGCGTGGACATTTTTATTTGAGAAGAAGAAAAAACTCAATGTTGTTGTTATTATTTACGTGAATTAAATTGTCAACACTAGGCCTATACTTTATTCATCATCTGTTGGGAATTGATTACATGAAACAGTCACCCGTGCGCCCAGTCCCAATGTTTGTAAACAAATAATTACACACACACAAAAATAAACTTAAATGAAAAAGAAAAAGAAAAAATGTTACAAGTTCTGGGTTAATACTGTGGTGGCCTTAATACTTGTCGCATTTACAAAAATGTCAGGCAACAAACTCCCTGAGTGAGTAATGTGGTAGTTTAGTGAATACCGTATATACTCACAGTGCACACCCTGGGCTATGATCACACCCATTATGAGACACAGAATCCCCAGACACACAGCAACACCCACAACAACTCTGAAAGGCCTTCTCCCTGTTAAGACAAAAACAAGATCAGAGTAAATGCTGTTTAGCTAAACCCAACCGGACCAAAGTACTTTGAAATGACTTTGAAAATCACTTCTATAACTGTCCTCGGCCTCAACTCTCCTGTCTCACATTCTTTGTCAAGACTGGAAAAGCGTAAATATATGTAGACATCTTTCAAGGATGAGAGGCTTGAACTATTGACAAGTTAATAAATGGTAACTATCTTGATTATTACTCTCAGAGTCCTTGATTGGTTTAATGAAAATGGCACTTATCATGATTGTTTGTAAATGATGTACTTAGTTAATTCAGTCAGAGAACTCACAAATAGACATAAGATGTAATGCGAGCGTAAATGCTATTTTATCTTGGCATTCGGGCTTTGCTAGTTTCTCTCTCTCTCTCTCTCTCTCTCTCTCTCTCTCTCTCTCTCCATCTCTCTTGCACACACACACACACACACACACACACGCACACACGCACACACACACACACACACACACACACACACACACACACACACACACACACACACACACACGCACACAACACACACATGCACACGCACACACATGCGCACACACAAACATATACTGTGGGAGAAGGAGGGAGGGAGATCAGATCAAATCTTTTAACCTATGGTTTAACCCTCTAAGACCCGCATTAATTTCTACTTGCAAAAAATATATTTCAACCTTACTACTACTTTGTACTACTAGGACAAAGACTAAAAATGATGTTACAAAAATATAAAATTATAAAATTTATAATAATTATATAATAAATTAATAAATTAATAATTTACATTTGGGGGATATCTTTCACAATAATGAATAAAACATGTTCTAGACATTCTAATGATCACAAAAAACATATATTACAATTATTTTACTTACTTTATTAGGGTTAAAGGTCAAAAGTCATAGGTTAAAAAAATATCTAAATTGCACAGTCCAGAAACTTTTAATTTGTGTGAATTTCAGCCTCTGTGGTGGGTATTTATATGCAAATATCATGACCAATGGCATTGAAATGGCATTGCAATGAACACCACTGATGACGTTTAGGTAAAAAAATAACAGAAAAAAATAAAAATAATAATTAAGTAATTAATTAAAATATAACTTGTTGCTATAAAGCAACGCTGGGTCTTAGAGGGTTTTTAAAAGGTTTAAACGTGTTTGTATTGGTGATTTTTAGTCTTAGTAATATCTCTTACCAGACTTCTTCTTGGTCCGTAGATCTCCATAGACGGCATCGTCTATCTTGTGCCGATCAAGACTCTCATAATGTCCTTCTTCAGACATTTCTACATTAGTTCTTCTTGCAGTGACGGTGGTTTCATTCTCGTAGTCTGCATCTTGGACCTCAATGTTTTCAGAAGGCCTCGCTACAGCCATCTGTACCTTTATGACTTAAATTCTTCCTGCAGGTTTTTGACCTCTTCACAACACACTGATTTCCTATATATATTATCTTCACTACCCTAAACGATGACAGCACTGTTATTTTGACAGATCACACTGTATGCACACACACACACACACACACACACACACACACACACACACACACACACACACACACACACACACGCGCACAGGTAACGTGGTTAATAGTGCTTCCACTTGCCCAGGCATTATATTGTATTGTGATCCAATGTTCTGTGACTTTAAGAGTTCAGGCCGTTGCCTTTAGAAATGACGTAACCTACCGCACTTCCTATTTCATACTGGCTTTGAAAGCGCAATTGATATTGTGGAAAACGTATATACAGTAGGCTACAAGTCAGAGCAGACACGCTTATGCAATTTCCCTGCTATAATTTCATGATCTCTCTATAAAGTTACACAACACACAACTGTCCAGTTTTAAGAACACCACCAACGATTTTAAATAAAAGTTCAATGACAAATAAAGGAGCTGACAGGTTTTAGTCAAAATGATGTAGCAGGTGATATAAGATATACAAGCGAATGAATGCATTCCACCAAAGATCCCTCACATGCCATATTATTTATTGACACTTTTATTTTGTAATGTTTTGTGCAATAGATAGTTTTGGGAGCATTATGTGTTATTTTATTTTAAAGTCCTCACTCCTGTTGACGTGACGTCACTCCATAGACTTTATGTATGTTAAAAGACCTACATTCAGAAGCCATAAACAACGCATAAACTTTATTCTATTTGGTTTAGCGGTCCTAACATCTTGTTTTCTTCATAATAATATTGGTCTTTTACATTTTAACATTTGGAAACGGCCGTAAATGGTGCAGAGGAAGCAGGTAGGGATGTAGCTCTGGTCCATAGCCTTACTCCTGGACCAGAGCTACATCCCTACCTGCTTTCTCTGCACCATGCATTTAAGGCCGTTTCCAAATGTTAAAATGTAAAACACCAATATTATTATGAAGAAAACAAGATGTTAAGACCGCTAAAACAAATAGAATAAAGTTTACCTTCAGAAAAAGCGTTGTCTTTTAACATGTCTATGGAGTAACGTCACGTCAACACCATAGGTCTAGAAAGGGGGCGGGGAAGGGCTGTGAGATATAGGCCTATCCGGTCGCCTTAATACACCCCTCACCAAACCTTAATCCAGTCGGACCAATGCTAACCAATGCTATGTCTAACCAAAGTATGTCTCCCGTGGGTTAGTTCTCTGCTCTTTATAGTAGATTATTGTTCCAAAGTTGTTTTAAGTGTATTTAACCAATGCAAACAGTGAAATATTGTCATAATTAAAGTCTTTATGTTACTATGTGTTTGTTTTGCAAAGGTTTAAGTGTTTTTTTTTTTTTTTTATATTTTTTTATCCCACGATTTTGTAACCCATTTTTCACCCCTGTGTCAATCATCTAATGTGATCCTGGGCTCTACAAACCCTCCGCCAACCTGGGGAGAGTAACAGACTTAACTCATGCTTCCTTCATGCTTGAGTGTCCAAGTTGCTCCTTTACACCTGACAGGGGGGAGTTTCCCTGGTTGGACGTAGCGCATGAAAGGAACACGTTATTCCAACCAGTTCCTTTCCCCTCCATCAGGCGCCCCGGCTGGCCAGGGGGAGGCAGTTTAGAGACCAGGATTACTGCATTTTTTTGTGAGGGTATCTACCCTAGGGGACACGGGGAGAACATGCAAACTCCACACAGAAAGGCCCTTTCGCCAACCCCACCTTCGGGTATGGGCACGGTTTAAGTGTTTTGACCAACTATTTAGTGACATTTTGGTAGTTTGTTTAGCAGCACTGTCTCTAACACACGCACACACACACAGCAGAGACTGCAGCATGCTTGATTGTCAATTGTCCTTCATTACAGCTGGTGTGCTGCAGAGGTGTGCTGTGTTAAATGCCTGCTGCATTTTGTGTCTCTTTATTTCATACATACAGTACATGTTTTTTTTTGCTCCCAGAGTCCCATGATTTAAGTGTTTTGTTTTATTTACTTTCATATAAAATACTGTTTAGCCAGTGGTGTATTCATTTCAAATGTATTTGTGATGTAATGTGAATGTTTTGTAACAGATTATGTATTTTGTAAGTCATTGTTGGCTTGGTTCCAGGGCCGGACTGGGTAAAACATGACATTTTAGCCTATAGACCGACCCACCACAACCAGCACACAGAGAGCAGATACTCTTCCGCCTCGCTCGGCCGAGGCCTAATACCACCACTTGTACTGAAAAACATCCGGCCTAACAGGAGGTCTGACTTAAGGGCAGTCCCTGTAACATCTCCCCATGGTTTCCTCATAGTCAACCAACCACCACCAGTAGTTTAACTGGCAGCTTCATGAAGTGTCTTGTGTGTTTTCTCTTCTGTCAGGTGTGTGACTGAACCTAGTCAGTTCTGTGTCTAGAGGGTGTAGTTCTGTTCCGTGGCCAGTAGATGGTGCTGCTTCTATCCCGTGGGAGGTCTGACAGCTCAGCTTCAACTTGGAGACAAGAGAGGAAAGAGGACGAGGAGATTAATGGAGATATAGAGGTGTGTGTTTGTTTGTGCATGAGTCATGCAGCATATAACGTTTAAATAAATGTTAATTAATTGGACTCATATTAAAGTATTTATTGTGGTGTATATGTTCAGATCGATGTTCAGATTAATTGAATATGAATGACCCAGACGGAAACAAGCCATAGTGCTTTATTGGCTTATATTATTATAAATCCTCTTAGCAGACCTTGTATTGAACTGTACTTTCTTGTGCTCTTTTCTGCAAACTGTTAATTAGGAATCAATCAATCAATCAATCAATCAATCAATCAGAAGAGATATCCTGTCAACAGCATTTTGTGAAATGAAAGCCTGCAGAGGGAAGGGAAGGCCAGCTTTGACAGAGGATGTGGTTTAAAAGTGACTTGACTAAAACAACACAGAATTAAATGGCATCATTGTACACATGGTTAGTGCTTTATTATTGAGGCTGTGAGCTTGAGCTCTGTTATGTCCGTCATGACAGGAAACAATGTTTTCACCTTTACCAACGCTAGAAGTTTGGTGTCTGGTAGCCTGGAACAATGTTACGTTTAAATGTAAAGTTGCCCAAAGCTTCTCTGAATACAGAACACATACAGTACATGTATTGTAGTGTGCACTGTGCACTGCAGCCCCAGTGGGAGGTAAAAGCCTGTACAGTAGGCCTAATCTACACGTGTCTCTTGTGAACACATTGACAGCATCCAGACATTAAGATGTGATCATGAGTCTCACCCTCTCTGAGTTTCCATGTGAGGTAGACAGTCAGCTGTACCAGCAGGAGGCAGACAGACAGAAACAGCAGCAGGACTAACAGAGAGACAGGTAGAGAGCTGTCTGTCTGTCTGACTGACTGTCTATCTGTCTGTAGAGCAGAGCCAGGTCAGCCCAGGGTCCACTCAGCACCTGCATGCTGTCCCTGGATGGAACATAGACATCATATTACATTACAATAATAATAATATCTCAAATTTATATGGCGCATATATATCCAAATATGCATATACTATGATGCTATGATATCATTTTAATTTACACAAATGTGTCCCAAATTGTGGTTGGGGATATAAGATATTCTGTGTATGTGTATCGTATTGTATGTGATATTTCTAGTAGGCATAGAGGTCCAATTTAACATTTACAGTTGTCGTCAGAGGTTTGACTTTACGTTACAGTGTATTCAGATTGCTATCCGTAAAACTTAAAATAATGAAATGTGACGATGTTGTTAACAAATAAATCAAAAACATTGGAATTCATGATAGGGTAATCTTTTGCCCCAGCATTTCCAGTGGCATATCAGTAACTTTCTGCATACTTTTTGCCCTTAGTCCTCATTAATAATGTCTGATGCTGAGGTCTCTAGTCCCACTTGTTCCTGATATCAGTGGCATTTTATAACACTTAAATATCATGGTGACATTTATGAGTTGAGGTTAGTGTGGGTTAAGCGTTGCCTTTGACATAATGCACAATGCTAACCTTTTGTTGCTTGCTGTACTTTAATTATAGATGAGAATATCTGAGCAATACCGGTATGATAATGAATTATAAAAACTCTGTCCTCAAATTATTACATGAGCCATACAAAAGCTAAAGAATGACATAGCCTTCTCACTGTTTTGATGCATCCAAGTGTGCAGAATCTGAAGTGAAGTCAATCTAGATTAATGGACTTTATGTAGTGTAGAATCCTTGCAAACGGTCCATAGCCTACTACAAGGTAGCCTATACGTTTATTATCCACACTTTGAATGGAGCTGAATTGAAACACTATGGAGAGAGACCATGTAGTCTAATGCAAATTACGATGTCTAGACTATACAGTACCTTTGCACTGGGGGGGGAAATACATCTCAAACTCAATAAGTTAACGTGACAACCTTGATTTAGCTACAAGCCCAGAGCACGTACTTCCAGAAGTTCTGCCACTTTTATTTTGTCTGGGGAATTGAGTCAACTACGCTACCACTATACTACGAGGTGAACTTTGATCTGATCAACTAGTCAAACCTTGTGATTATTAGAGGATTAGCAACTAGGCCCAGTCTCTCCCCCCCCCCCCACCCCCCCCTCTCTGTATGAACTTACCTTTATTTGTACTTTCTGTTAGAAAACACACTCACACACATAAACCACACTGGCTTGTTGTAGATGCGGCTCTTGAAAAGTCATACTGGTCAAGTGCACAACATGCATGTCCTGTCCTCCATTTGAATGCCAGACATATTCAGCAGAATTAAGGGAACAGGCTGCAGTAGATCGAGCTGTGTGAAGTCTGGTTTTAGAGCAGATCTCAGATCTGTCTTATCCCTAAAATGTTGAGCGAACTTTGATCTGTTCAAGTAGTCAAACCTTGTGATTAGAGGATTAGCAACCGTGTGTGTGTGTGTGTGTGTGTGTGTGTGTGTGTGTGTGTGTGTGTGTGTGTGTGTGTGTCCTCTCTGTCCTCTCTCTCCATCACTCTCTCTCAAGTCTGGCATGGTGTAAATCTTACGACATCTTACGACATCTTACAACATCTTACAACATCTTACAACAACTAAAATGATCAGCTCAACAAGATCTATACCACCATTGCTGAAAAAGTGAAAATAGTTTAAATATGTGCCTGAGGGGGCAAATGCACTTGGAATGGGAAATAGACTGGGAGAAATCTAACAGTTTTTTTGTTTTTAATCTGTAATGCTACAGAAAACAAAATATTGCATTGTGAGTTTGAGCTTACAGGAGGCCCCTTTTGTCAATCAATCAAGTCACCTACAGTAATAAATTAAAAAAAGTGATTGAAAAACAATATCAGTCACCACTCACCAGTGACCTATATGGTTAAAAATTAAAATGGAGTTTGAAGTCCTATAATGGGTTTGTAGGAAGGCGGCAGGGCAGCTGAAATGAATCTAAATTCTGAATGAAGCAACTTCAAAACTGTCCAGGCCAGGGTGGACCCGGTGAAATGACCCAGACATATTTTGAAAGTGAAATATCCCTTTATATATAAGTATCCCAGAATTGTCTCAAGTACTTGAGTAAATAGTTCCTTTACACTGTGTGCTTACATGTGTGCATGTGTGTGCGTGCACCGCACCCGCATGCATGCGTGCGTATATATGTGTGCATGCGCGTGCCATGCCACCCACTGGGTGCCTCGCCCTAATGGTGGACCGTTGCCACGGTTACTGCACCGTTTAGACTTTGCTCTCATCCTCTCTGTATCCCTCTCTCTCTCTCTCCATCCTTTCATCCTGCAGGTTGTGGGTTGATTCATGCTGCCTTCCAGTCATTAATGTTCCTCCTCTGTCTCCAACTTTTAACGAGCCATGCAATTTATTCATCCACATGTCGTGTTGTCTCCAGTTCGGTTGTTAAGCTGGTATAGGTCCAAGACGTTGGGTTTTTATTAAAAAAACAAAAAAACAAGCTCACAATGCGCCATGGGCAATCCACTTAAATGATGAAGTAGGAGATTCATTTACAATTTACAATTTAGGCATTTAGGCAGACGCTCTTAATCCAGAGCGTTACATTAAGCAATAACAAAAACATGTCATACATCACATATATAAAAAGTAGTTATCATGAATCATGTATAAAATAAGAACGTAACAGTGGAGTATCTATGTCAACTATACTATATTATATATTATACATGTGTACTATAAAGTGCTATGACTATACACTACGGCGGAAGATTGGGAGAGAGGCTGCAGTTCTGACTGTGATGGCGGGAAGTGCATTCCATAGTTTTGGAGCCAGAAGGGAGAAGAGTTTGGGACGTGTGGAGCAGCTGTCCCAAACTCTTTGCAAAGAAACTCTTTACAAAGAAAACATAAAATGTTACTCAAATAAAACAGGTATAGTTAATACCGTAAGGTTACATTCACAAAATCATGGCATAGGCCAGGGGTATAGTCAACCTATACAGGCATGGGTGCCAACATTTGCACAGTGAAGAGTGATCACTGGCACATGTGTGAGAGAGGATTTTTCCCTTATAAAATAGCATTCAATTAAGCTCTCTCAAATGCATGCAAAATCCCTGCACACAATTCTACATTCATTCAAACTGAACTGTGACTGCAAGGGGGAGGGAGTCTGGGAGACAGGTGGCTTATTTCTGATGATCTTTACAATGTCCTGATGTGACAGAAAATAGTCCAGAAGAAGAAAGAAATGTTGTTATATTTATGGACAATCTGCTGGAATTGTTTTTATTTTTATGTGGTGTCATAATTCAACATACCAGTATAGTGATGACATGGCACACTGACTATCAAGAAAATAAAAACACGGCACTTCATGTCAAAAAGGTTGCCGACCCCTGGCATATTGGCCTCGGAAACCCAGACGTGGCATATAGGCTATGTCTTGGTGATACCAAAAGATTTCCACTTAGTACTCTGGTATGAGTAACAGTGCATTGTACTCCCACCGTTCTCGGATGATACCGACTGGCTGATATTGACAAAAGCCTATATAGGAATATAGGCAAAGAATATGGCTACGTCTCTGCCATTGGTATAGCCGCCACACATGTAGGCCTTATATATGGCGGAAATCTGAGAACCCATTTGCAAATAAAGGAGAAACAGTGCACCCTCTTCTCCTTTCGACATGAGTCAACAGTCTGGCTTGAGAGACTATATATACAATGCGCTGCGGCTATAGACAGACCCCTGGCTCTGGCTGATGGACTGCTGAGGTGGACTGGAGCGCCACACCGGCCATCAGCTCCCCGAACGTGCCGCGCGGCTTGCCGCACCCACGGCGTGCTACTCATATACGCTGAGTTGGCGGTGCCCGGGATCGAACCCATGACCTTGTGGTCCAAATGGGAGAGCTCTATACCGACGGTCACAAAGTTGTGCTCTTTTGCTATGTCCTATCCTAGGTTACCAAATATAAAAACAAATAGTACTGCACCTAAATGTATACAGCCCAGTTCTGAGATGGTATATGTACTGTAGGCTAGACGTGATTGGCATTTAGTATAGGCTATTTAATGACCGTGGTCATAAAGGCTTACTCTGGGCGCAGGTTATCGCTAATACGGACAATTATCTCGACCCGTTATCAACCACAACATGTATTAGCTCTCTTAGATGTAAAGACTAAAGATGTCTACATGGAGTCTCCTCAGACTTTTACATTTAAGGTGAAAAGGCGCCATCTGCTGCCCGATGGCCAGGTGCACTAGCCTCATGAGAGAAAGAGGTAGTAGGGAAAGTGATATTCTTTGGTTAAAATAAGTGTTAAGTACAGCATAGCTCTATATCATTGCTATAGTGTTTGACTCCATGTCTCTCCAGCTCTTTATTAAACATAAACTGTGGTCATTGTTGTTTGTCTTTAGAACAGAAAAGGGTTTTCGTACGGCCAGTTAGAGCACTAAATGTGGCCAAATCAACTGCACGCGGAAATGCTAATTGTGATACTGTGCCACTAAGTATTAGTGTAGCGTATAATATAGCCCTCACTGTATATTTGTATGCATAGTTGTTTTAAATTCTCATTCTATTCCATTTTTGTGTAAGTCAGTGACAAATGTTAATGCACGTATCATGACACTGTGTGTACACTTATTCTCCTATTATATATTTCCTGTATCCTCCAGGTATCATTTTAAAATTAAAACATTTGAGAAGCACTCTTATTACGCACTTATGCCCTGCATGTTTGGAGTGAATCACAGAACTGTGTTTCATACAGTTGAACCCAGCAGTCATTACAACACTAAAAGACAAGTTATTTTCAATTAAGAAATCACACCTGTGTGAAGTATGGGGATAATGGGGCTCTTATATCATCATACACCATTTCACTCCGGCCAATCACAATTTGTGTCACTTTTGTCTTAAATGTTTGCATTTACACAATGTTTGGTTTGTGTTTGCACAAACACTCAAAACTGGCCATGCATTGTCAATGGCATTCAATGTTAGTGTTTGCACAAACACTCAAAACTGGCCATGTTTACAGTTACACCTCAAAACGTTTGTTGATAGGCTTGAGAATGAACCTGAGGTAATTTGTGTGCAAGAGAGCATGGCTGCTGCCTTTCTTGGATTTTGTATAGGGCAGAAATAGTAAGAAGGGAGGCAGGGGAGGCTGATAGAACTCATGGGGGCTGTGCAACCTTTGTTAAGAATGGGCTACAGTAGGAATACATCTGGGAACCTGGAGTGTACATATATACCTGTGGAGGTCTGGGACAGTCAAAAACAAAACGGGTGGTAGTACAAGTAGTTGAAATGATACTGAGGGTGAAAACAACAGCATTGGGGGTGGGAATAGAAATAGAAAGTGTGACTGTGATTAACTTCTATAACCCCTGTAAGCGCTTGATACTGTCAGATCGAGATGAGGTAATGGAGAAAGTAAGGAGCCCAGTAATATAGGGCAGGTGATTTTAATGCCCACAACCCCTTATGGGGTAGTGGGCAAAGGGATAGCAATGGGGGTGTAATAGGGGACTTGTTGGATAAACAAGAAACATTTTCTTTTACATTGTAACATTTGGAAACAGCATTAAATGGTGCAGAGAAAGCAGGTAGGGATGTAGCTCTGGTCCATAGCCTTACTCCTGGACCAGAGCTACATCCCTACCTGCTTTCTCTGCACCATTTAAGGCCGTTTCCAAATGTTAAAATGTAAAAGACCAAAATTATTAAGACGAAAACAACATGTTAAGACCGCTAAAACAAATAGAATAAAGTTTACCTTCAAGAAAAAGCGTTGTTTATGGCTTCTGAATGGTCTGGAAAGGGGGCGGGGAAGGGCTGTGAGATATAGGCCTATCCGGTCGCCTTAATACACCCCTCACCAAACCTTAATCCAGTCGGACCAATGCTAACCAGGTCTAACCAAAGTACGTCTCCCGTAGGTTAGATCTCTGCTCTTAGTAGATTTTTGTTCCAAAGTTGTTTTAAGTGTATTTAACCAATGCAAACAGTGACATATTGTCATATTTCAAGTCTTTATGTTACTATGCGTTTGTTTTGCAAAGGTTTAAGTGTTTTGACCAACTATTTAGTGACATTTTGGTAGTTTGTTTAGCAGCACTGTCTCTAACACTGTACACGCGCACACACAGCAGAGACTGCAGCATGCTTGATTGTCAATTGTCCTTCATTACAGCTGGTGTGCTGCAGAGGTGTGCTGTGCTAAATTCCTGCTGCATTTTGTGTGTCTCTTTATTTCATACATACATGTTTTTCTTTGCTCCCAGAGTCCCATGATTTATTGTATGTTTGTACTAAGTGTTTTGTTTTATTTACTTTTATATACAATACTGTTTAGCCAGTGTTGTATTAATTTCAAATGTATTTGTGATGTAGGCCTAATTGTGAATGTTTTGAGACAGATTATGTATTTTGTAAGTCATTGTTGGCTTGCTCTCTCTTGCTTGAAGCCAGCTTGGAGAGAGTTGGTGTGTTGTAAATATGGCAAAGGCTAAAGAGTGATCCCGATCGAGTCCCCTAGCTTGTCCTACATCTAAACACAACGCAGAGCTCAAACCGGCTACAATGACACAAAAAATAAGTGTGTCCGGTTTGTGCATGTGTTGGTTCCAGGGCCGGACTGGGTAAAGATACGGCCCTGACATTTTAGCCTATAGACCGACCCACCACAACCAGCACGCAGAGAGCAGATACTCTTCCGCCTCGCTCGGCCGAGGCCTAATACCACCACTTGTACTGAAAAACATCCGGCCTAACAGGAGGTCTGACTTAAGGGCAGTCCCTGTAACATCTCCCCATGGTTTCCTCATAGTCAACCAACCACCACCAGTAGTTTAACTGGCAGCTTCATGAAGTGTCTTGTGTGTTTTCTCTTCTGTCAGGTGTGTGACTGAACCAGTGTCAGTTCTGTGTCTAGAGGGTGTAGTTCTGTTCCGTGGCCAGTAGATGGTGCTGCTTCTATCCCGTGGGAGGTCTGACAGCTCAGCTTCAACTTGGAGACAAGGGGAGAGAGGACGAGGAGATTAATGGACATATAGAGGTGTGTGTTTGTTTGTGCATGAGTCATGCAGCATATAACGTTCAAATAAATGTTAATTAATTGGAGTCATATTAAAGTATTTATTGTGGTGTATATGTTCAGATCGATGTTCAGATTAATTGAATATGAATGACCCAGACGGAAACAAGCCATAGTGCTTTATTGGCTTATATTATTATAAATCCTCTTAGCAGACCTTGTATTGAACTGTACTTTCTTGTGCTCTTTTCTGCAAACTGTTAATTAGGAATCAATCAATCAATCAATCAATCAATCAGAAGAGATATCCTGTCAACAGCATTTTGTGAAATGAAAGCCTGCAGAGGGAAGGGAAGGCCAGCTTTGACAGAGGATGTGGTTTAAAAGTGACGTTGACTAAAACAACACAGAATTAAATGGCATCATTGTACACATGGTTAGTGCTTTATTATTGAGGCTGTGAGCTTGAGCTCTGTTATGTCCGTCATGACAGGAAACAATGTTTTCACCTTTACCAACGCTAGAAGTTTGGTGTCTGGTAACTGTGGAACAATGTTACGTTTAAATGTAAAGTTGCCCAAAGCTTCTCTGAATACAGAACACATACAGTAGGCTACATGTATTGTAGTGTGCACTGCAGCCCCAGTGGGAGGTAAAAGCCTGTACAGTAGGCCTAATCTACACGTGTCTCTTGTGAACACATTGACAGCATCCAGACATTAAGATGTGATCATGAGTCTCACCCTCTCTGAGTTTCCATGTGAGGTAGACAGTCAGCTGTACCAGCAGGAGGCAGACAGACAGAAACAGCAGCAGGACTAACAGAGAGACAGGTAGAGAGCTGTCTGTCTGTCTGTCTGTCTGACTGACTGTCTATCTGTCTGTAGAGCAGAGCCAGGTCAGCCCAGGGTCCACTCAGCACCTGCATGCTGTCCCTGGATGGAACATAGACATCATATTACATTACAATAATAATAATATCTCAAATTTATATGGCGCATATATATCCAAATATGCATATACTATGATGCTATGATATCATTTTAATTTACACAAATGTGTCCCAAATTGTGGTTGGGGATATAAGATATTCTGTGTATGTGTATCGTATTGTATGTGATATTTCTAGTAGGCATAGAGGTCCAATTTAACATTTACAGTTGTCGTCAGAGGTTTGACTTTACGTTACAGTGTATTCAGATTGCTATCCGTAAAACTTAAAATAATGAAATGTGACGATGTTGTTAACAAATAAATCAAAAACATTGGAATTCATGATAGGGTAATCTTTTGCCCCAGCATTTCCAGTGGCATATCAGTAACTTTCTGCATACTTTTTGCCCTTAGTCCTCATTAATAATGTCTGATGCTGAGGTCTCTAGTCCCACTTGTTCCTGAGATCAGTGGCATTTTATAACACTTAAATATCATGGTGACATTTATGAGTTGAGGTTAGTGTGGGTTAAGCGTTGCCTTTGACATAATGCACAATGCTAACCTTTTGTTGCTTGCTGTACTTTAATTATAGATGAGAATATCTGAGCAATACCGGTATGATAATGAATTATAAAAACTCTGTCCTCAAATTATTACATGAGCCATACAAAAGCTAAAGAATGACATAGCCTTCTCACTGTTTTGATGCATCCAAGTGTGCAGAATCTGAAGTGAAGTCAATCTAGATTAATGGACTTTATGTAGTGTAGAATCCTTGCAAACGGTCCATAGCCTACTACAAGGTAGCCTATACGTTTATTATCCACACTTTGAATGGAGCTGAATTGAAACACTATGGAGAGAGACCATGTAGTCTAATGCAAATTACGATGTCTAGACTATACAGTACCTTTGCACTGGGGGGGGAAATACATCTCAAACTCAATAAGTTAACGTGACAACCTTGATTTAGCTACAAGCCCAGAGCACGTACTTCCAGAAGTTCTGCCACTTTTATTTTGTCTGGGGAATTGAGTCAACTACGCTACCACTATACTACGAGGTGAACTTTGATCTGATCAACTAGTCAAACCTTGTGATTATTAGAGGATTAGCAACTAGGCCCAGTCTCTCCCCCCCCCCCCACCCCCCCCTCTCTGTATGAACTTACCTTTATTTGTACTTTCTGTTAGAAAACACACTCACACACATAAACCACACTGGCTTGTTGTAGATGCGGCTCTTGAAAAGTCATACTGGGCAAGTGCACAACATGCATGTCCTGTCCTCCATTTTAATGCCAGACATAATCAGCAGAATTGGGAACAGGCTGCAGTAGATCGAGCTGTGTGAAGTCTGGTTTTAGAGCAGATCTCAGATCTGTCTTATCCCTAAAATGTTGAGCGAACTTTGATCTGTTCAAGTAGTCAAACCTTGTGATTAGAGGATTAGCAACCGTGTGTGTGTGTGTGTGTGTGTGTGTGTCCTCTCTGTCCTCTCTCTCCATCACTCTCTCTCAAGTCTGGCATGGTGTAAATCTTACGACATCTTACGACATCTTACAACATCTTACAACATCTTACAACAACTAAAATGATCAGCTCAACAAGATCTATACCACCATTGCTGAAAAAGTGAAAATAGTTTAAATATGTGCCTGAGGGGGCAAATGCACTTGGAATGGGAAATAGACTGGGAGAAATCTAACAGTTTTTTTGTTTTTAATCTGTAATGCTACAGAAAACAAAATATTGCATTGTGAGTTTGAGCTTACAGGAGGCCCCTTTTGTCAATCAATCAAGTCACCTACAGTAATAAATTAAAAAAAGTGATTGAAAAACAATATCAGTCACCACTCACCAGTGACCTATATGGTTAAAAATTAAAATGGAGTTTGAAGTCCTATAATGGGTTTGTAGGAAGGCGGCAGGGCAGCTGAAATGAATCTAAATTCTGAATGAAGCAACTTCAAAACTGTCCAGGCCAGGGTGGACCCGGTGAAATGACCCAGACATATTTTGAAAGTGAAATATCCCTTTATATATAAGTATCCCAGAATTGTCTCAAGTACTTGAGTAAATAGTTCCTTTACACTGTGTGCTTACATGTGTGCATGTGTGTGCGTGCACCGCACCCGCATGCATGCGTGCGTATATATGTGTGCATGCGCGTGCCATGCCACCCACTGGGTGCCTCGCCCTAATGGTGGACCGTTGCCACGGTTACTGCACCGTTTAGACTTTGCTCTCATCCTCTCTGTATCCCTCTCTCTCTCTCTCCATCCTTTCATCCTGCAGGTTGTGGGTTGATTCATGCTGCCTTCCAGTCATTAATGTTCCTCCTCTGTCTCCAACTTTTAACGAGCCATGCAATTTATTCATCCACATGTCGTGTTGTCTCCAGTTCGGTTGTTAAGCTGGTATAGGTCCAAGACGTTGGGTTTTTATATAAAAAAAAAAAAACAAGCTCACAATGCGCCATGGGCAATCCACTTAAATGATGAAGTAGGAGATTCATTTACAATTTACAATTTAGGCATTTAGGCAGACGCTCTTAATCCAGAGCGTTACATTAAGCAATAACAAAAACATGTCATACATCACATATATAAAAAGTAGTTATCATGAATCATGTATAAAATAAGAACGTAACAGTGGAGTATCTATGTCAACTATACTATATTATATATTATACATGTGTACTATAAAGTGCTATGACTATACACTACGGCGGAAGATTGGGAGAGAGGCTGCAGTTCTGACTGTGATGGCGGGAAGTGCATTCCATAGTTTTGGAGCCAGAAGGGAGAAGAGTTTGGGACGTGTGGAGCAGCTGTCCCAAACTCTTTGCAAAGAAACTCTTTACAAAGAAAACATAAAATGTTACTCAAATAAAACAGGTATAGTTAATACCGTAAGGTTACATTCACAAAATCATGGCATAGGCCAGGGGTATAGTCAACCTATACAGGCATGGGTGCCAACATTTGCACAGTGAAGAGTGATCACTGGCACATGTGTGAGAGAGGATTTTTCCCTTATAAAATAGCATTCAATTAAGCTCTCTCAAATGCATGCAAAATCCCTGCACACAATTCTACATTCATTCAAACTGAACTGTGACTGCAAGGGGGAGGGAGTCTGGGAGACAGGTGGCTTATTTCTGATGATCTTTACAATGTCCTGATGTGACAGAAAATAGTCCAGAAGAAGAAAGAAATGTTGTTATATTCATGGACAATCTGCAATGTAGCTCTGGTCCATAGCCTTACTCCTAGCCTTACTCCTGGACCAGAGCTACATCCCTACCTGCTTTCTCTGCACCATTTAAGGCCGTTTCCAAATGTTAAAATGTAAAAGACCAAAATTATTAAGACGAAAACAACATGTTAAGACCGCTAAAACAAATAGAATAAAGTTTACCTTCAAGAAAAAGCGTTGTTTATGGCTTCTGAATGGTCTGGAAAGGGGGCGGGGAAGGGCTGTGAGATATAGGCCTATCCGGTCGGCTTAATACACCCCTCACCAAACCTTAATCCAGTCGGACCAATGCTAACCAGGTCTAACCAAAGTACGTCTCCCGTGGGTTAGTTCTCTGCTCTTAGTAGATTTTTGTTCCAAAGTTGTTTTAAGTGTATTTAACCAATGCAAACAGTGAAATATTGTCATAATTCAAGTCTTTATGTTACTATGTGTTTGTTTTGCAAAGGTTTAAGTGTTTTGAACAACTATTTAGTGACATTTTGGTAGTTTGTTTAGCAGCACTGTCTCTAACACACGCACACGCACACAGCAGAGACTGCAGCATGCTTGATTGTCAATTGTCCTTCATTACAGCTGGTGTGTTGCAGAGGTGTGCTGTGCTAAATGCCTGCTGCATTTTGTGTGTCTCTTTATTTCATACATACATGTTTTTGTTGCTCCCAGAGTCCCATGATTTATTGTATGTTTGTACTGAGTGTTTTGTTTTATTTACTTTTATATAAAATACTGTTTAGCCAGTGGTGTATTCATTTCAAATGTATTTGTGATGTAATGTGAATGTTTTGTAACAGATTATGTATTTTGTAAATCATTGTTGGCTTGCTCTCTCTTGCTTGAAGCCAGCTTGGAGAGAGTTGGTGTGTTGCAAGGTGTAATGTGAGTGATGTAAATGCCTGCTGCATTTTGTGTGTGACTCTTTATTTCATGCAGAAATAAATATGCCAAAGGCTAAAGAGTGATCCCGATCGAGTCCCCTTGTCCTACATCTAAACACAACGCAGAGCTCAAACCGGCTACAATGACACAAAAAATATGTACACGTGTGTCCGGTTTGTGCATGTGTTGGTTCCAGGGCCGGACTGGGTAAAGATACGGCCCTGACATTTTAGCCTATAGACCGACCCACCACAACCAGCACGCAGAGAGCAGATACTCTTCCGCCTCGCTCGGCCGAGGCCTAATGCCACCACTTGTACTGAAAAACATCCGGCCTAACAGGAGGTCTGACTTAAGGGCAGTCCCTGTAACATCTCCCCATGGTTTCCTCATAGTCAACCAACCACCACCAGTAGTTTAACTGGCAGCTTCATGAAGTGTCTTGTGTGTTTTCTCTTCTGTCAGGTGTGTGACTGAACCAGTGTCAGTTCTGTGTCTAGAGGGTGTAGTTCTGTTCCGTGGCCAGTAGATGGTGCTGCTTCTATCCCGTGGGAGGTCTGACAGCTCAGCTTCAACTTGGAGACAAGGGGAGAGAGGACGAGGAGATTAATGGAGATATAGAGGTGTGTGTTTGTTTGTTCATGAGTCATGCAGCATATAACGTTTAAATAAATGTTAATTAATTGGACTCATATTAAAGTATTTATTGTGGTGTATATGTTCAGATCGATGTTCACATTAATTGAATATGAATGACCCAGATGGAAACAAGCCATATAGTGCTTTATTGGCTTATAATATTATAAATCCTCTTAGCAGACCTTGTATTGAACTGTACTTTCTTGTGCTCTTTTCTGCAAAATGTTAATTAGGAATCAATCAATCAATCAATCAATCAGAAGAGATATCCTGTCAACAGCATTTTGTGAAATGAAAGCCTGCAGAGGGAAGGGAAGGCCAGCTTTGACAGAGGATGTGGTTTAAAAGTGACTTGACTAAAACAACACAGAATGAAATGGAAACAATGTTTTCACCTTTACCAACGCTAGAAGTTTGGGTGGCTCTATAAGTGTCTGGTAACTGTGGTGTGGAACAATGTTATACGTTTAAATGTAAAGTTGCCCAAAGCTTCTCTGAATACAGAACACATACAGTACATGTATTGTAGTGTGCACTGCAGCCCCAGTGGGAGGTAAAAGCCTGTACAGTAGGCCTAATCTACACGTGTCTCTTGTGAACACATTGACAGCATCCAGACATTAAGATGTGATCATGAGTCTCACCCTCTCTGAGTTTCCATGTGAGGTAGACAGTCAGCTGTACCAGCAGGAGGCAGACAGACAGAAACAGCAGCAGGACTAACAGAGAGACAGGTAGAGAGCTGTCTGTCTGTCTGACTGACTGACTGACTGTCTATCTGTCTGTAGAGCAGAGCCAGGTCAGCCCAGGGTCCACTCAGCACCTGCATACTGTCCCTGGATGGAACATAGACATCGTATTACAATAATAATAATATCTCAAATTTATATGCATATACTATGATGCTATGATATCATTTTAATTTACACAAATGTGTCCCAAATTGTGGGTGGGGATATAAGATATTCTGTGTATGTGTATCGTATTTTATGTGATATTTCTAGTAGGCATAGAGGTCCACGTAAGTTCTGCCACTCTCAAAAAAATGTTATTTTGTCTGGGGAATTGAGTCAAATACGCTACCACTATACTACGAGGTGAACTTTGATCTGATCAACTAGTCAAAGCTTGTGATTATTGGAGGATTAGCAACTAGGCCCAGCCCCCCCCCCCCCCCCCCCCCCTCTCTGTGTGTGTGTGTGTGTGTGTGTGTGTGTGTGTGTGTGTGTGTGTGTGTGTGTGTGTGTGTGTGTGTGTGTGTGTGTGTGTGTGTGTGTGTGTGTGTGTGTGTGTGTGTGTCCTCTCTGTCCTCTCTCTCCATCACTCTCTCTCAAGTCTGGCATGGTGTAAATCTTACAACATCTTACGACATCTTACAACAACTAAAATGATCAGCTCAACAAGATCTACCCACCATTGCTGAAAAGGTGAAAATAGTTTAAATATGTGCCTGAGGGGGCAAATGCACTTGGAATGGGAAATAGAGGGGGATTGCATTGTGAGTTTGAGCTTACAGGCCCCTTTTGTCAATCAATCAAGTCACCTACAGTAACTCAAGTGGCATATTCCAAAAATAGTTTTTTATATGATTAAATTAAATATTCTTTAGGGATCTCCTGTGATCTATACCTGTACAGCCTTTGTGGTACCTTTTGGGCACCCTGGATGAGAGTGACTGTATATTCCTCTCTTGTATTGACTATAATGTAAAATCCATTATTATAATTATCATTATTACATGATTATACTATAAACCATGGGTCTGTGACGTGGGAGTACTGTGTAAAAAGTCACAGCGAGGCGGATGAGGCGGTATCACTGGGGCTACGTGAACTGGCAGAGTTGGGTGACTCCCCCATCAGAGGAGGAGGAGCCAAGCAGTGTTCGAGCACCTCCATAGGAGAAACTGACCTTTTTCATGTCTAAATAAGGCCAGTTTGTTGTGTTTCCTCCTCCTGACACATAGCAGCAGGTTGTCATTGTTACAGAGACGTGCTGTGGGCCTGGGTGTGAGAGACGTGAAGTCCATTCTTACATCATCTGGGTTCCCCTCTCGCTTAAAAACATGCCACAGCGAGAAGGTTTGAGGATGTGGCGAGCACTTGCTTCACTTCACTCTCATGTCTCACTGTCATCACGCTAAAAAATTATGTGAACACGTTCCTTTAATAGGTTTTTAAATCAGCCAAATGTGCTACAGAACACTGTCCTGAACTGAATATAACATGGGGAGAACAACAATATGCTGTAAAACATTTCATAATAGATATTTTGTCTAAAAAGAAAACTGAGGGCATACTTATGCAATATGCACATGATGACAGTGTCTGAACCTGAGTCGGCCTTAATGCCTCAAATGGAGTTCTTGAAAAATCCTATACTGGTTATACCTCCCAGTTCAGCCTTTTAATACCAGACATAATGTATAGCCTACATAATAGACACGGCCATGCTTAAATGTATGAGCACTGTTTGAGTTAATTTAGAAAATTGGGGCTGCTGGCTATTTAGAGCAGGGGCTAATGAATTCTGGTTTACATACAAGTCAGTCAATTGGCTTTGTGGGGAGAAACACCATTCCCCCCCGCCCCTGCCTATACACAATCAACCCGCCTAAATATTACAATTTCTCATTTATATCTTTGTGAACCACAGTTGCTCTGTGCCATGCACTCAAAAAACATCTTCCCTTTTCTGTCATTTAACATAAAGTGTTCTTCTGGTGTTCGGTGCAAACAAAAAAGGACCCAAAAATATCAAATTAAGTCACTCACAAATGCATGCATACCACTTTAAATAACGTACAGAAGTCGAAGGAAGCGAGCTTCCTCAGTGTTTCTGAGACATATGGGGGTGTGAAATCTGGTTTTAAAACATGGCGAACACATGCACGTCACACTTAGTGTGTGAACATGCTAGAATCTGTTAGGCTTTTTAACAGGTTAATAAGCCAAAAATCACCAGGTCTTTATCTCTGATCTTTATCTCTGATAGTAGGCCAATCATCACTTAGTCACTCACTATACAGTTTTTCACTATACAGTATAGAGCTTTTCTTCAGTAAAAGTCTCCCCGTCCCTCCACCTCTTAAATAAACAGAGAATACATGTTGTTCAGGTGAGTTGCCATTTTTCAACCAATCAGGAGAGCGTGACAGCTTTTGCAGTTCCAATTTTGTCTCATTTCTTTGTGTCACCACTTTCACCAACTCTAGTTTAATCAGTAGAATTGTTAAATAAAGAGTTGAATAATGCTCTCGTCAAGTAAAGTTTTATTAAAAGCTTTCATAAAAACAGGGTTAAAATACAGCTACATAATATTGCACGACTACTTTCTCTACAGCGGCTAGACCAAAATCAGCTTCATCAAAAATAGCAGCTCTAGAAGTACCTTGTGACGCGTTGTGAACTTGTAGATTTGCTATTTCTGAAGACTATTTTCTCAGAATGTTCACCTATTATGACTATAGGACTAGAGGTTGAAAAGTGGTGAAGTGGTCCTTTAATATATATTTTTTTATTTTTGTATGGATCGTTTTTTTTCTTTCATTTTCCAACATCATAAAATAAATTAAAAAAAGTGATTGAAAAAAAAAACACGGACCCCTCATGTATTAGAAGGACAATATCAGTCACCACTCACCAGTGACCTATATGGTTAAAAATTTAAATGGAGTTTGAAGTCCTATAATGGGTTTGTAGGAAGGCGGCAGGGCAGCTGAAATGAATCTAAATTCTGAATGAAGCAACTTCAAAACTGTCCAGGCCAGGGTGGACCCGGTGAAATGACCCAGACATATTTTGAAAGTGAAATATCCCTTTATATATAAGTATCCCAGAATTGTCTCAAGTACTTGAGTAAATAGTTCCTTTACACTGTGTGCTTACATGTGTGCATGTGTGTGCGTGCACCGCACCCGCATGCATGCGTGCGTATATATGTGTGCATGCGCGTGCCATGCCACCCTCGCCCCTAATGGTGGACCGTTGCCACGGTTACTGCACCGTTTAGACTTTGCTCTCATCCTCTCTGTATCCCTCTCTCTCTCTCTCTCTCTCCATCCTTTCATCCTGCAGGTTGTGGGTTGATTCATGCTGCCTTCCAGTCATTAATGTTCCTCCTCTGTCTCCAACTTTTAACGAGCCATGCAATTTATTCATCCACATGTCGTGTTGTCTCCAGTTCGGTTGTTAAGCTGGTATAGGTCCAAGACGTTGGGTTTTTATTAAAAAAAAAAAAAAACAAGCTCACAATGCGCCATGGGCAATACACTTAAATGATGAAGTAGGAGATTCATTTACAATTTACAATTTAGGCATTTAGGCAGACGCTCTTAATCCAGAGCGATTTACATTAAGCAATAACAAAAACATGTCATACATCACATATATAAAAAGTAGTTATCATGAATCATGTATAAAATAAGAACGTAACAGTGGAGTATCTATGTAAACTATACTATATTATATATTATACATGTGTACTATAAAGTGCTATGACTATACACTACGGCGGAAGATTGGGAGAGAGGCTCCAGTTCTGACTGTGATGGCGGGAAGTGCATTCCATAGTTTTGGAGCCAGAAGGGAGAAGAGTTTGGGACGTGTGGAGCAGCTGTCCCAAACTCTTTGCAAAGAAACTCTTTACAAAGAAAACATAAAATGTTACTCAAATAAAACAGGTATAGTTATACCGTAAGGTTACATTCACAAAATCATGGCATAGTGTCACGGTAGCAGAATGTCTGAACCCAGAATGCAGAGCCACAAGCAAAGTATAGTTTCAAGAACTGTTTTATTAAGGCAGAAAAGGAGGAAAGGCAGAATAGTTTACAATCAAAAAATAGGACAGCAATAATCTACTCAGGAAAGCCCAAAGTCCAAACATTTCCAATGTACAAACAAAAATCCAAAAAGGCAAAACTAAACAAGGCACAAGGCAAAAAACATAGGAAGTCCAGAAATGCAAAAACCTTACTGAAGGAGAACAAGGATTTCCAGGGACCGAGGAACACCAAGAGGAGCACCGGACAATGGTTTTATGTACTGACAGTTTATGTTATGGTGTTCTGTCCAGTGTTTTCAGTATAATAAATACTTTGCATATGATCTGCTCTACTCCTGCCTGTCTGTTCTACTTTTGGGTTCCACATCTTTAGTCGCGCCGTGACACATAGGCCAGGGGTATAGTCAACCTATACAGGCATGGGTGCCAACATTTGCACAGTGAAGAGTGATCACTGGCACACTGGCACAGCTCTCTCAAATGCATGCAAATCCCTGCACACAATTCTACATTCATTCAAACTGAACTGTGACTGCAGGGGGAGGGAGTCTGGGAGACAGGTACGGTGGCTTCTTTCTGATGATCTTTACAATGTCCTCCTGATGTGACAGAAAATAGTCCAGAAGAAGAAAGAAATGTTGTTATATTTATGGACAATCTGCTGGAATTGTTTTTATTTTTATGTGGTGTCATAATTCAACATACCAGTATAGTGATGACATGGCACACTGACTATCAAGAAAATAAAAACACGGCACTTCATGTCAAAAAGGTTGCCGACCCCTGGCATATTAGCCTCGGAAACCCAGACGTGGCATATAGGCTATGTCTTGGTGATACCAAAAGATTTCCACTTAGTACTCTGGTATGAGTAACAGTGCATTGTACTCCCACCGTTCTCGGATGATACCGACTGGCTGATATTGACAAAAGCCTATATAGGAATATAGGCAAAGAATATGGCTACGTCTCTGCCATTGGTATAGCCGCCACACATGTAGGCCTTATATATGGCGGAAATCTGAGAACCCATTTGCAAATAAAGGAGAAACAGTGCACCCTCTTCTCCTTTCGACATGAGTCAACAGTCTGGCTTGAGAGACTATATATATACAATGCGCTGCGGCTATAGACAGACCCCTGGCTCTGGCTGATGGACTGCTGAGGTGGACTGGAGCGCCACACCGGCCATCAGCTCCCCGAACGTGCCGCGCGGCTTGCCGCACCCACGGCGTGCTACTCATATACGCTGAGTTGGCGGTGCCCGGGATCGAACCCATGACCTTGTGGTCCAAATGGGAGAGCTCTATACCGACGGTCACAAAGTTGTGCTCTTTTGCTATGTCCTATCCTAGGTTACCAAATATAAAAACAAATAGTACTGCACCTAAATGTATACAGCCCAGTTCTGAGATGGTATGTACTGTAGGCTAGACGTGATTGGCATTTAGTATAGGCTATTTAATGACCGTGGTCATAAAGGCTTACTCTGGGCTAGGGTCGCATACAGGCGCAGGTTATCGCTAATACGGACAATTATCTCGACCCGTTATCAACCACAACATGTATTAGCTCTCTTAGATGTAAAGACTAAAGATGTCTACATGGAGTCTCCTCAGACTTTTACATTTAAGGTGAAAAGGCGCCATCTGCTGCCCGATGGCCAGGTGCACTATAGCCTCATGAGAGAAAGAGGTAGTAGGGAAAGTGATATTCTTTGGTTAAAATAAGTGTTAAGTACAGCATAGCTCTATATCATTGCTATGGTGTTTGACTCCATGTCTCTCCAGCTCTTTATTAAACATAAACTGTGGTCATTGTTGTTTGTCTTTAGAACAGAAAAGGGTTTTCGTACGGCCAGTTAGAGCACTAAATGTGGCCAAATCAACTGCACACGGAAATGCTAATTGTGATACTGTGCCACTAAGTATTAGTGTAGCGTATAATATAGCCCTCACTGTATATTTGTATGCATAGTTGTTTTAAATTCTCATTCTATTCCATTTTTGTGTAAGTCAGTGACAAATGTTAATGCACGTATCATGACACTGTGTGTACACTTATTCTCCTATTATATATTTCCTGTATCCTCCAGGTATCATTTTAAAATTAAAACATTTGAGAAGCACTCTTATTACGCACTTATGCCCTGCATGTTTGGAGTGAATCACAGAACTGTGTTTCATACAGTTGAACCCAGCAGTCATTACAACACTAAAAGACAAGTTATTTTCAATTAAGAAATCACACCTGTGTGAAGTATGGGGATAATGGGGCTCTTATATCATCATACACCATTTCACTCCGGCCAATCACAATTTGTGTCACTTTTGTCTTCAATGTTTGCATTTACACAATGTTTGGTTTGTGTTTGCACAAACACTCAAAACTGGCCATGCATTGTCAATGGCATTCAATGTTAGTGTTTGCACAAACACTCAAAACTGGCCATGTTTACAGTTACACCTCAAAACGTTTGTTGATAGGCTTGAGAATGAACCTGAGGTAATTTGTGTGCAAGAGAGCATGGCTGCTGCCTTTCTTGGATTTTGTATAGGGCAGAAATAGTAGGAAGGGAGGCAGGGGAGGCTGATAGAACTCATGGGGGCTGTGCAACCTTTGTTAAGAATGGGCTACAGTAGGAATACATCTGGGAACCTGGAGTGTACATATATACCTGTGGAGGTCTGGGACAGTCAAAAACAAAACGGGTGGTAGTACAAGTAGTTGAAATGATACCGAGGGTGAAAACAACAGCATTGGGGGTGGGAATAGAAATAGAAAGTGTGACTGTGATTAACTTCTATAACCCCTGTAAGCGCTTGATACTGTCAGATCGAGATGAGGTAATGGAGAAAGTAAGGAGCCCAGTGATATAGGGCAGGTGATTTTAATGCCCACAACCCCTTATGGGGTAGTGGGCAAAGGGATAGCAATGGGGGTGTAATAGAGGACTTGTTGGATAAACAAGAAACATTTTCTTTTACATTGTAACATTTGGAAACAGCATTAAATGGTGCAGAGAAAGCAGGTAGGGATGTAGCTCTGGTCCATAGCCTTACTCCTGGACCAGAGCTACATCCCTACCTGCTTTCTCTGCACCATTTAAGGCCGTTTCCAAATGTTAAAATGTAAAAGACCAAAATTATTAAGACGAAAACAACATGTTAAGACCGCTAAAACAAATAGAATAAAGTTTACCTTCAAGAAAAAGCGTTGTTTATGGCTTCTGAATGGTCTGGAAAGGGGGCGGGGAAGGGCTGTGAGATATAGGCCTATCCGGTCGCCTTAATACACCCCTCACCAAACCTTAATCCAGTCGGACCAATGCTAACCAGGTCTAACCAAAGTACGTCTCCCGTGGGTTAGTTCTCTGCTCTTAGTAGATTTTTGTTCCAAAGTTGTTTTAAGTGTATTTAACCAATGCAAACAGTGAAATATTGTCATAATTCAAGTCTTTATGTTACTATGTGTTTGTTTTGCAAAGGTTTAAGTGTTTTGAACAACTATTTAGTGACATTTTGGTAGTTTGTTTAGCAGCACTGTCTCTAACACACGCACACACACACAGCAGAGACTGCAGCATGCTTGATTGTCAATTGTCCTTCATTACAGCTGGTGTGTTGCAGAGGTGTGCTGTGCTAAATGCCTGCTGCATTTTGTGTGTCTCTTTATTTCATACATACATGTTTTTGTTGCTCCCAGAGTCCCATGATTTATTGTATGTTTGTACTAAGTGTTTTGTTTTATTTACTTTTATATAAAATACTGTTTAGCCAGTGGTGTATTCATTTCAAATGTATTTGTGATGTAATGTGAATGTTTTGTAACAGATTATGTATTTTGTTGGCTTGCTCTCTCTTGCTTGAAGCCAGCTTGGAGAGAGTTGGTGTGTTGCAAGGTGTAATGTGAGTGATGTAAATGCCTGCTGCATTTTGTGTGTGACTCTTTATTTCATACAGAAATAAATATGCCAAAGGCTAAAGAGTGATCCCGATCGAGTCCCCTTGTCCTACATCTAAACACAACGCAGAGCTCAAACCGGCTACAATGACACAAAAAATATGTACACGTGTGTCCGGTTTGTGCATGTGTTGGTTCCAGGGCCGGACTGGGTAAAGATACGGCCCTGACATTTTAGCCTATAGACCGACCCACCACAACCAGCACGCAGAGAGCAGATACTCTTCCGCCTCGCTCGGCCGAGGCCTAATGCCACCACTTGTACTGAAAAACATCCGGCCTAACAGGAGGTCTGACTTAAGGGCAGTCCCTGTAACATCTCCCCATGGTTTCCTCATAGTCAACCAACCACCACCAGTAGTTTAACTGGCAGCTTCATGAAGTGTCT
Source organism: Protomyctophum bolini (assembly GCF_963924005.1). Taxonomy (NCBI): domain Eukaryota; kingdom Metazoa; phylum Chordata; class Actinopteri; order Myctophiformes; family Myctophidae; genus Protomyctophum; species Protomyctophum bolini. The sequence continues at coordinate 7,069,410 of NC_137880.1, read as the reverse complement.
TGTGTGTTTTCTCTTCTGTCAGGTCAGGTGTGTGACTGAACCAGTGTCAGTTCTGTCTAGAGGGTGTAGTTCTGTTCCGTGGCCAGTAGATGGTGCTGCTTCTATCCCGTGGGAGGTCTGACAGCTCAGCTTCAACTTGGAGACAAGAGAGGAAAGAGAACGAGGAGATTAATGGAGATATAGAGGTGTGTGTTTGTTTGTGCATGAGTCATGCAGCATATAACGTTTAAATAAATGTTAATTAATTGGAGTCATATTAAAGTATTTATTGTGGTGTATATGTTCAGATCGATGTTCAGATTAATTGAATATGAATGACCCAGACGGAAACAAGCCATAGTGCTTTATTGGCTTATATTATTATAAATCCTCTTAGCAGACCTTGTATTGAACTGTACTTTCTTGTGCTCTTTTCTGCAAACTGTTAATTAGGAATCAATCAATCAATCAATCAATCAATCAGAAGAGATATCCTGTCAACAGCATTTTGTGAAATGAAAGCCTGCAGAGGGAAGGGAAGGCCAGCTTTGACAGAGGATGTGGTTTAAAAGTGACGTTGACTAAAACAACACAGAATTAAATGGCATCATTGTACACATGGTTAGTGCTTTATTATTGAGGCTGTGAGCTTGAGCTCTGTTATGTCCGTCATGACAGGAAACAATGTTTTCACCTTTACCAACGCTAGAAGTTTGGTGTCTGGTAACTGTGGAACAATGTTACGTTTAAATGTAAAGTTGCCCAAAGCTTCTCTGAATACAGAACACATACAGTACATGTATTGTAGTGTGCACTGCAGCCCCAGTGGGAGGTAAAAGCCTGTACAGTATAGGCCTAATCTACACGTGTCTCTTGTGAACACATTGACAGCATCCAGACATTAAGATGTGATCATGAGTCTCACCCTCTCTGAGTTTCCATGTGAGGTAGACAGTCAGCTGTACCAGCAGGAGGCAGACAGACAGAAACAGCAGCAGGACTAACAGAGAGACAGGTAGAGAGCTGTCTGTCTGTCTGTCTGTCTGTCTGACTGACTGTCTATCTGTCTGTAGAGCGGAGCCAGGTCAGCCCAGGGTCCACTCAGCACCTGCATACTGTCCCTGGATGGAACATAGGCATCATATTACAATAATAATAATATCTCAAATGTATATGGCGCATATATATCCAAATATGCATATGCTATGATGCTATGATATCATTTTAATTTACACAAATGTGTCCCAAATTGTGGTTGGGGATATAAGATATTCTGTGTATGTGTATCGTATTGTATGTGATATTTCTAGTAGGCATAGAGGTCCAATTTAACATTTACAGTTGTCGTCAGAGGTTTGACTTTACGTTACAGTGTATTCAGATTGCTATCCGTAAAACTTAAAATAATGAAATGTGACCATGTTGTTAACAAATAAATCAAAAACATTGGAATTCATGATAGGGTAATCTTTTGCCCCAGCATTTCCAGTGGCATATCAGTAACTTTCTGCATACTTTTTGCCCTGAGTCCTCATTAATGTCTGATGCTGAGGTCTCTAGTCCCACTTGTTCCTGAGATCAGTGGCATTTTATAACACTTAAATATCATGGTGACATTTATGAGTTGAGGTTAGTGTGGGTTAAGCGTTGCCTTTGACATAATGCACAATGCTAACCTTTTGTTGCTTGCTGTACTTTAATTATAGATGAGAATATCTGGGCAATACCGGTATGAGAATGAATTATAAAAACTCCATGTCCTCAAATGATTACATAAATAAAAAATGACATATAGCCTACTCACTGTTTTGTGTGCAGAATCTGAAGTGAAGTCAATGTAGATGAATGGACTTTATGTAGTGTAGAATCCTTGCAAACGGTCCATAGCCTACTACAAGGTAGCCTATACGTTTATTATCCACACTTTGAATGGAGCTGAATTGAAACACTATGGAGAGAGACCATGCAGTCTAATACAAATTACGATGTCTAGACTATACAGTACCTTTGCACTGGGGGGGGAAATACATCTCAAACTCAATAAGTTAACGTGACAACCTTGATTTAGCTACAAGCCCAGAGCACGTACTTCCAGAAGTTCTGCCACTTTTATTTTGTCTGGGTAATTGAGTCAAATACGCTACCACTATACTACGAGGTGAATTTTGATCTGATCAACTAGTCAAACCTTTTTTGGAGGATTAGCAACTAGGCCCAGTCTCTCCCCCACCACCTCTCTGTATGAACTTACCTTTATTTGTACTTTCTGTTAGAAAACACACTCACACACATAAACCACACTGGCTTGTTGTAGATGCGGCTCTTGAAAAGTCATACTGGTCAAGTGCACAACATGCATGTCCTGTCCTCCATTTTAATGCCAGACATATTCAGCAGAATTAAGGGAACAGGCTGCAGTAGATCGAGCTGTGTGAAGTCTGGTTTTAGAGCAGATCTCAGATCTGTCTTATCCCTAAAATGTTGAGCGAACTTTGATCTGTTCAAGTAGTCAAACCTTGTGATTAGAGGATTAGCACAACCGTGTGTGTGTGTGTGTGTGTGTGTGTGTGTGTGTGTGTGTGTGTGTGTGTGTCCTCTCTCTCCTCTCTCTCCATCACTCTCTCTCAAGTCTGGCATGGTGTAAATCTTACGACATCTTACGACATCTTACGACATCTTACGACATCTTACAACAACTAAAATGATCAGCTCAACAAGATCTACCCACCATTGCTGAAAAGGTGAAAATAGTTTAAATATGTGCCTGAGGGGGCAAATGCACTTGGAATGGGAAATAGAGGGGGAGAAATCTAACAGTTTTTTTGTTTTTAATCTGTAATGCTACAGAAAACAAAATATTGCATTGTGAGTTTGAGCTTACAGGAGGCCCCTTTTGTCAATCAATCAAGTCACCTACAGTAACTCAAGTGGCATATTCCAAAAATAGTTTTTTATATGTTTAAATTAAATATTCTTTAGGGACATGTGATCCCTGTGATCTATACATGTACAGCCTTTGTGATCTACTGGTAGATCGCAATCTACCTTTTGGGCACCCTGGATGAGAGTGACTGTACATTCTTCTCTTATAGATTGATTGATTATCTATATTGTGGTGGATATGCACACACAGGACAGTTCATAATCACATGTATAATTAACTGCGTTCTTGCCCATGTTTAATATGGTCATGTTCCTCTTACCATAGGCAGCATTTTCCTTTAATGCAATGCATAGTGTGTTACCTTTAAGAGTGAAGAAACACACCTCCAAGGTGTTGACGTATTTACCTCTGCGACAAGTTTTGTGTTGTTCATTCTATGTCTGATTAATTAAACGGAGTGCCACCATCGTTGGCTTTTCCAAGAGGAATAAATCTCCTTCTTTTCTCTGCCTACACCGGCACTCACTTATTCGCACTTTGAGATTCATACAAATTTAAAGTGCATTATATATAAAATCCATTATTATAATTATCATTATTACATGATTACTATAAAGTATAAACCATGGGTCTGTGACGTGGGAGTACTGTGTAAAAAGTCACAGCGAGGCGGATGAGGCGGTATCACTGGGGCTACTTGAACTGGCAGAGTTGGGTGACTCCCCCATCAGAGGAGGAGGAGCCAAGCAGTGTTCGATCACCTCTATAGGAGAAACGGACCTTTTTCATGTCTAAATAAGGCCAGTTTGTTGTGTTTCCTCCTCCTGACACATAGCAGCAGGTTGTCATTGTTACACAGACGTGCTGTGGGCCTGGGTGTGAGAGACGTTAAGTCCATCCTTACATCATCTGAGTTCCCCTCTCGCTTAAAAACATGCCACAGCGAGAAGGATTGAGGATGTGGCGAGCACTTGCTTCACTTCACTCTCATGTCTCACTGTCATCACGCTAAAAAATAATGTGAACACGTTGGGTTCCTTTAATAGGTTTTTAAATCAGCCAAATGTGCTACAGAATACTGTCCTGAACTGAATATAACATGGGGAGAACAACAATATGCTGTAAAAGATTTCATATTAAATATTTTGTCTAAAAAGAAAACTGAGGACATACTTATGCACATGATGACAGTGTCTGAACCTGAGTCGGCCTTAATGCCTCAAATGGAGTTCTTGAAAAATCCTATACTGGACACGCATGTCCTCCCAGTTCAGCCTTTTAATACCAGACATAATGTATACTTAATAGACACTGCCATGCTTAATTGTATGAGCACTGTTTGAGTTAATTTAGAAAATTGGGGCTGCTGGCTATTTAAAGCAGGGGCTAATGAATTCTGGTTTACATAGAAGTCAGTCAATTGGCTTTGTGGGGAGAAACACCATTCCCCCCCGCCCCTGCTTATACACAATCAACCCGCCTAAATATTACAATTTCTCATTTATATCTTTGTGAACCACAGTTGCTCTGTGCCCTGCACTCGAAAAACATCTTCCCTTTTCTGTCATTTAACATAAAGTGTTCTTCTGGTGTTCGGTGCAAACAAAAAAGGACCCAAAAATATCAAATTAAGTCACTCACAAATGCATGTATACCACTTTAAATAACGTACAGAAGTCGAAGGAAGCGAGCTTCCTCAGTGTTTCTGAGACATATGGGGGTGTGAAATCTGGTTTTAAAACATGGCGAACACATGCACGTCACACTTAGTGTGTGAAGTGTGAACATGCTAGAATCTGTTAGGCTTTTTAACAGGTTAATAAGCCAAAAATCACCAGGGCTTTATCTATATCTCCGATAGTAGGCCAATCATCACTTAGTCACTCACTATACAGTTTTTCACTATACAGTATAGAGCTTTTCTTCAGTAAAAGTCTCCCCGTCCCTCCACCTCTTAAATAAACAGATAATACATGTTCGGGTGAGTTGCCATTTTTCAACCAATCAGGAGAGCGTAACAGCTTTTGCAGTTCCAATTTTGTCTCATTTCTTTGTGTCACCACTTTCACCAACTCTAGTTTAATCAGTAGAATTGTTAAATAAAGAGTTGAATAATGCTCTTGTCAAGTAAAGTTTTATTAAAAGCTTTCATAAAAACAGGGTTAAAATACAGCTACATAATATTGCACTACTACTTTCTCTACAGCGGCTAGACCAAAATCAGCTTCATCAAAATAGCAGCTCTAGAAGTACCTTGTGACGCGTTGTGAACTTGTAGATTTGCTATTTCTGAAGACTATTTTCTCAGAATGTTCACCTATTATGACTAGAATAATAATAATGAATAACAATGCAAGGTTCATGTGGTTAAAGACTAACAATACGAATATAAGAAGATCAAAAAGACATGATATGAGCGAACAAGCTAAAACAAATGGCATATATAGCTAAATAGAATGAAATTTAGCTTCACCATCAGAACTTATTGGATTTTTTCTTTTAGCAAATAAAATGATATGACCACAAACATATACTCTTTTCATTTAATGAAGGGGACGCTTGGCTTTTTGGCCAGACCAGTGTCTGGCCACTGCAAGGCTAAACAGAAGGAAGGCACAGAGGTCTAAAGCCCAGTTCGTCACATGTCCGACACATGCAGTTGTAACAAGTTGCAGTGGTCTGACTCTGAATTGACCCGTAGCAGGTACAAGGCACACTTTTGGTTGTGACTAGTTCAATTTGCGAAGTGGACTGGGCTTTAGCCTTTCATGATCAGAGGTCATTCTAGAGACTATCGGGAGCTTGGGCAAAACAATCCCATGAGGTCTTTCTGATTGACTTGAATGAGCCCTTGTGGAGCGTTAATGCTCTGAGCCCTGCTGATCACACGTTTAGGACATGAAAGATTTCCAACCCAACATAACCTGCATGATCCTGCCCTCAGGGCTCTATTCTTGGTCCTCCTACATTTTCTCTCTACATCAAATCGCTTCATCGAAAATAGAACTACTCTGACTGGGGTCGCCCAGGGCTCTAACATTTCCATGTCAAGTACCCCCATCTAAAGGTCGTTATGTCAGAGACCCCCGAGACGTTTTTGTAAAAGTCTAAATTATAAATGTGTAGATCTTTCTAAAATGTACAAAAGAATAGCCAAACTACAATTCATTAAAAAAAATATATATATATATCTGGTGACCCACTGGAACCGCACCAATGACTCCTATAGGGGCCCCCGCACCACACTTTGAGAACTTCTGCACTATCTTCACTGTGAAAATAGCTGATCTACAAGCTCACAATGCATCGTGTTGTGACACGCTGTGGGCTTGTAGATCTGCTATTTTCGCAGAATGTTCGTCCCCAGAATAGGGTCAAGGTGTGAAAGCCAAATTAATAACATGCTAAAGCATCATAGTTGGTGGTTTGTGTTAAAGTGGTTATAGGTACAACATGTAGTATAGCTAATTTTTTATCATTTTCACTACTAATTACTGCTGTAGCAGCAGAACACTGAACTGCAGATTCATCAATGAAGTGAAAACAAACATCACTTAGTCTCACAGATTGATTGCCATGAATCTGAACATCCACCATTAGTCCATGTTCCAGGGTCAGTCCCGTGATCGTAGACTGCACAGTGCCTGTCTCGCCCATCATTAAGAGGATATCCACTGTACCAGTACCTGCACAATAAACAATGTATTCATTTAACCACATCCACTCAGTCACTCAAATAAAGTGACTTTGATAGACTTTGATTACAATGAAAACATGTCAAATGTCTCACTCTGTTGTCAGTGGTGTTCCATCCACCCACGTCCAGCTGCCCTGAGTCCTGGTCAGACCAATCCATGATCCAGAATTCCTCCGAGGGTCCAACCCTCTGATGAATACCTGATTATTTGTACATGATTAAATCATCATTAATTCTATTCAATACACTTCACTATAATGATCGACGCACACGCACGCGCACACACACACACACACACACACACACACACACACACACACACACACACACACACACACACACACACACACACACACACACACACACACACACACACACACACACACACTAACCTGCTCTTCTCTACTGTTAATGACCACCAGATCAGCTCCTAGACTCTGACACTCGTCTCGACCTCCCTGCCATGTTTTCAATCCAGTAGTTCTGTAGTAACAGCTGTATCCAAACTTCGTCCATCCACTGGGGCACGGCCTGTCTACAAACATCAAACAGGAGATTTACTTCAGTACATTTCCAATGTACTGAAAATCTATCATAACACACATAACACATAATAATAATAGTATTCAGAGATGTAGTGGAGTGGAGGGTAGAACTATTCATCTACTTTATCAATGGTGTTTTCTACTCCCTATACATTTACTCAAGTAAACATTCCTGGTATTTTTTACTTCAGATAAGTATTTCAAGTTTGCCGATGGGCCTACTTTATACTTCTACACTTCACTACTTCTACAAATATTGTAGTTAGTTTTGACTCCACTAATATTATTTTATTTATACCATTTTAATTTATTTTGTATCTTCTCTCACCTGCTATCTGTGCTTTCAGCTGGTTTACTTCACTTTGAAGCAGGTCCTTCTCCTGGTTCAGGTTGGTGTTCAGGATATGTATCTGGGTAAACTCCAGGGTCAGGGTATCGTTGCGGGTGTCGTTGGTCATGCTGTTACTGCAGGGTGAACGATCTGCAAGGACAGAAATGGATGATACAGACAGTTATTGCTACCGTTCATGATGAGGTCAAGCATCTGCGTGGACATTTTTATTTGAGAAGAAGAAAAAACTCAATGTTGTTGTTATTATTTACGTGAATTAAATTGTCAACACTAGGCCTATACTTTATTCATCATCTGTTGGGAATTGATTACATGAAACAGTCACCCGTGCGCCCAGTCCCAATGTTTGTAAACAAATAATTACACACACACAAAAATAAACTTAAATGAAAAAGAAAAACAAAAAATGTTACAAGTTCTGGGTTAATACTGTGGTGGCCTTAATACTTGTCGCATTTACAAAAATGTCAGGCAACAAACTCCCTGAGTGAGTAATGTGGTAGTTTAGTGAATACCGTATATACTCACAGTGCACACCCTGGGCTATGATCACACCCATTATGAGACACAGAATCCCCAGACACACAGCAACACCCACAACAACTCTGAAAGGCCTTCTCCCTGTTAAGACAAAAACAAGATCAGAGTAAATGCTGTTAGCTAAACCCAACCGGACCAAAGTACTTTGAAATGACTTTGAAAATCACTTCTATAACTGTCCTCGGCCTCAACTCTCCTGTCTCACATTCTTTGTCAAGACTGGAAAAGCATAAATATATGTAGACATCTTTCAAGGATGAGATGCTTGAACTATTGACAAGTTAATAAATGGTAACTATCTTGATTATTACTCTCAGAGTCCTTGATTGGTTTAATGAAAATGGCACTTATCATGATTGTTTGTAAATGATGTACTTAGTTAATTCAGTCAGAGAACTCACAAATAGACATAAGATGTAATGCGAGCGTAAATGCTATTTTATCTTGGCATTCGGGCTTTGCTAGTTTCTCTCTCTCTCTCTCTCTCTCTCTCTCTCTCTCCATCTCTCTTGCACACACACACACACACACACACACGCACACACGCACACACACACACACACACACACACACACACACACACACACACACACACACAACACACACATGCACACGCACACACAAACATATACTGTGGGAGAAGGAGGGAGGGAGATCAGATCAAATCTTTTAACCTATGGTTTAACCCTCTAAGACCCGCATTAATTTCTACTTGCAAAAAATATATTTCAACCTTACTACTACTTTGTACTACTAGGACTAAGACTAAAAAATATGCAAAAAAAAAATCTTTTACAATAATGAATAAAAATGTTCTAGACATTCTAATGATCACAAAAAAACATATATTACAATTATTTTACTTACTTTATTAGGGTTAAAGGTCAGAAGTCATAGGTTAAAAAAAAAGTCAGAGTCCAGAAACATTTAATTTGTGTGAATTTCAGCCTCTGTGGGGGGTATTTATATGCAAATATCATGACCAATGGCATTGAAATGGCATTGCAAAGAACATCACTGATGACGTTTAGGTGAAAAAAGAACTACTACTAAAATCATACTATAATTCAGTCAATGTCTGTCTGTCTGTCTGTCAGAAACACCTCCGTATCTGCTCACCGCCTGCACCAACCACTCCCACTTTTCACACAGGCATTGACCATAATATGGTCGAAAAAAAGGGCATTTTTTTTTTCGATTTGACACATTAATGATTAATAATGAATTTATTAGTGAATTAACCTCGCACCCTCACACACCTCCGCCCCTTAGCGACACCTGCATCACAGGCCACCGTTCTCTACCGTTACCTGCACTGGCATGCTTTCTCTAGCTACCGCCGCAACACAACAAAGAGTGCCCTATACAATTTGGCGCCGCGTGTGTGTGTGTGTGTTGCATCCTTTGGCCGTCTTCTCCTATACTAAACCACACCGTTTGCACACATCTCACCATGGTCCATGCACAACACCAACAGCTAGCCTGTCCACACCTCAACCACTACTTTGCATTCATATTCATGTCATATTTACAGTACAATACCCATTTATATGAAATAATAATCCAACCGCACCCAGGGCACAGTACTGAACAACTCATCTCCCCGCAAATCACGTGTCACCAGTGTCACTCACCAGTGAAACGCATGTTGGGACGGACACAGATTAACACTGGGACACAGTTTCCGGCGCAACATCCCCCTTGCATTCTCCAACGCACTCCCCCTTTTTCACACCGCCCCCAGGCAGGCATCAGACCCACACGAGGAAAACAACTCGGACCCATATTACAGCTATACTCTTGCGTCAGTCGACACAACTTCTTCTTTGGGGAAGCATCGCGGCCGAGTTGCGTGGCACAGGCACCTGAAAGCTCCGACAGTTGGACGGAGGCATGTTAACGTGAACACACACACACACACACACACACACACGAACACTGTCCTCAACCACCTCTTTCGCCACATGGGCTACATGCACGCTGAAAGCCTTGACACTGACAACGACAGGTTACAGCCCTGCGCGCACCCAGCGTGGCTACGTGACACAACTGAACAGCACGATCACAACGGAATGCTTTATATCTGTCGGGGGTCTCGGGGTGGCCAAATGGAGACGTTTGGGGAAGACAGATCCCGTGCCGTCGGAAAGAACACAATGACAAACGAATGACAACGACACGTTCCTATAAATCACACAAAACATAAAATTATGTTTATCCTGATTATATAAAGAACAAACTATACAACTTGCTTTGAAGGCCAAAAAGCCAACCTCCGCGTTCACCGTTTTAATAGCTTATATCTCCATGGGCAGCAGACGGTGAGCGGTTAGGGACCGTCTACAAAGTGCAACACCGAACTTGAAAATATTCAATAACTTCCATTTATAGGCAGAATATCACCACCATATTTACATCACACATCAATGGTGTACTTATGATTGTACTTACAGCATTTATTTAGGCTATACTTTTGTGCCCAACCCAACTTCCCAAGACCGTCTGTAAACAATTCCCCCCCTATCAGTAATGTGATCTATTAGGCTACATGGCACACTGAACATGATTTGCTGTTCATATATTCAGAACGGGTAAGGACTAGTAATAATAATTAAGTAATTAATTAAAATATAACTTGTTGCTATAAAGCAACGCTGGGTCTTAGAGGGCTTTTAAAAGGTTTAACCCTCTAAGACCCAGCGTTGCTTTTTAGCAACAATTTTAATTTAATTAATTACTAAATTATATAATTTTTTTCTGTTCTTTTTTCACCTAAACGTCATCAGTGATGTTCATTGCAATGCCATTTCAATGCCATTGGTCATGATATTTACATATAAACACCCCCCACAGAGGCTGACATTCACACAAATAATAAATGTCTGGACTGGCAATTTTGAAAATGTTTTAACCTAAGACTTTTGACCTTTACCCTAATAAAAGTAGGTAAAATAATTGTAATATATGTTTTTTTGTGATCATTAGAATGTCTAGAACATGTTTTATACATTATTGTGAAAGATATCCCCCAAATGTAAATTATTAATTTATATAATTATTATAACATTTTCATCATTTTTTATTTTTTTTAGTCAAAGGGTCGATTCATACTCCTATTTTAGAGCCGAATAAAAGTCGGTTCGGCGCTGTAGAGCCTACAATTTGACGTCATTTGAGGTTCGGGGGGGCGGGTACCGTCCTAAAGTCGGCTCTTCGGTGCTACTGAAATTTTCTGACGAGCCGAAATCATTTCGGCACTACAGTGCCGAAACAGGAGTATGAATCGGCCCTTAGTCCTAGTAGTACAAAGTAGTAGTAAGGTTGAAATCTATTTTTTGCAAGTAGAAATTAATGCAGGTGTTAGAGGGTTAAACGTGTTTGTATTGGTGATTTTTAGTCTTAGTAGGCTAATATCTCTTACCAGACTTCTTCTTGGTCCGTAGATCTCCATAGACGGCATCGACTATCTTGTGCCGATCAAGACTCTCATAATGTCCTTCTTCAGACATTTCTACATCAGTTTTTTTTTTTTTCTTTTTCTTTTTCTTTTTTCTCTCTACATCAGTTCTTCTTGCAGTGACGGTGGTTTCATTCTCGTAATCTGGACCGTCTTGGTCTCCATCTTGGACCTCAATGTTTTCAGAATGCCTCGCTACAGCCATTTACCTTTATGACTTCAATTCTTCCTGCAGGTTTTTGACAACACACTGAGTTCCTATATACTATCTTCACTACCCTAAACGATGACAGCACTGTTATTTTGACAGCTGGTTTGACAGACAGGTAGTGTGTGTGCCGGCTGGGTGGTGTGTGACAATCCGGTTGAAGTATATACCTTTGGTACGGCGGTGGCGGTCGACGGGCCCCGGAGAACAATAACGCGAGTCGCGACACGAGACAGTATCACGCTAAAGGTTCACAACGTTTATTACAAACACACAGGAAATATATAGAGCTGGATCCTAATGACGTGACACAACACTTGCAACATAACAACCGCTAACTGCAGCAAGCTGACCTTCCTGTCTGAGATGTCTCCAGCAATAAGTTGAAGCAATAAGTTAACTGAAGCAATAAGTTGAAGCAATAAGTTGAAGTTTCCCTTCAACTTATTGTTTATGCTATCCACAACTTTTGAAGTATAGAATTTTGTTTTCCAAATGAGCATAATAACATAACGTGTTCTGATTGTGAATCCGACTTTAAAAACTCACCAAACCTTATTAGACAATCAACTATAATAGTCTACTGAAATAGCCCGCGGAAAAAAAGGCCCGCGAAATTCTAGTTCATTTAACCACACAGTCACTCACATAAATGGACTGAATTACAGAAAAAACATGTCAAATGTCTCACTGTGTTTGTCCAGCTGCCCTCAGTCCTGGTCAGACCAATCCATGATACAAATCCCAGTCCTCTGATGAATACCTGATTATTTGTACATGATTGAATCATCATTCATTCTATTTAATACACTTCACTATAATGATCGACACACGCACGCACGCACACACGCACACACACACACACACACACACACACACACACACACACACACACACACACACACACACACACACGTATGATGACATTATTGACCATGCAGAGCACGAGTGACGACAGTAGACAAAATGAGGACGTTTGAAAACTGTATACAAACACACTTTTCAGCAAATTACACTCATTTAAATGTTTGACCTATATAATGTGAGTCCAGAGCACATGAAGTTTCAGTGGTAAAAAATAAATTTGAATCATTGATGATTGTTGTAATCCGATCGCCCATGGCTGTGTACTTGTATACGTGGATACACAATGTACTGTACTGTGTGTACTGCCAGAACTGTATAGCATACAAGGTCAGCTTGCTGCAGTTATAGCGGTTGTTATGTCGCAAGTGTTGTGTCACGCCATTAGCATCCTGTCTCGTGTCGCGTTATTGTTCTCCCGGGCCCGTCGACCGCCGCTGTCGCCGTACCAAAGGTATACTTCAACCGGATTGTCACACACGACACCACCCAGCCGGCACACACACACACACACACACACACACACACACCACCTGTCTGTCAAAACCAGACGAGGGTCCAGTACTTAGAGTTTTACAACAACGATGATTAAAGGTCACATGTTATTATAAATAAATACATACAATAAATGCTATATCCTCTATGAATACATCTGAATAGATTAAACAAATAGGCGTGACTTGACACATCGAGCACATAATAGTGTGTCTCGTAAAAGTCAACATTTTGATGTAGCTTATATAGTGATGTGACAACATGTAGCCTACATTTAAAAAAGAAAAGAAAAGACAAACCACATTTTAACATAAGGGGAAGAGATAAAGTGTTAGTCATAGTCCCCCCCGGCCCCCACACACACACACACACTCACAAAAACACACACGCACTCACAAAAACTTGCACGCACGTGCACACACACGTGCACGCACACACGCGCACACACACACACACACACACACACACACACACACACACACACACACACACACACACACACACACACACACACATTGCAAAGGCGCCACAGCCAGAGCCATAACCTACATGACGCATGCACTTTGAGTGACTCTAGTTCTGCAGTTCTACTTGCATTCAGAGCAGCCAACCAAACACTCCGCACAATGTGCTTAACTGAGGAGATATCAGCTCTCGAAGTATTAGGTTTTATCAGCCCAATTAAGGCATATTACGGTACATTGTGACGGGCGAAACATCCCATGTGGCCACAAGTTCTGACTGACTTGAATGCGCCCGTGTGTGGAGCTTTTAGCCTTTACTGCTCTGAGCCCTGAATGCGTTGCCTCTTCACAGAATGTGACTCTGTCTGTATGTGGGCCCTTTTTTTAGGCTCAGCCACAGACATTCAGGGTCAGGCGATTGGACAGTATGGGTGTTCAGAGATGGAGCTCAGATCAGATGTGATATGTTAGGTCATCATTCAACAACGTGACACCCATCTCAAGTATTGTTTCAAATTGGGCCTATAACTGTGAGCAGCACTATGACTGATCTGTATAGCCTACAGCACTTAATTGTTTAGTAAATGATTATTTACTAAGTAGGTCAGTCAGACTCGTTTGTTGTCCCCGTCAGCTGAGAACGAGGGTGTCTATCCTTTGCACTAGACCCCTGCCTGGGAGATGGAATTATGTATGAGTATGAGCAACACACATAGTATACCTCCCAGATCTTACCGCACACGCACATCTTAGATACCCACGCCGTGCTACTCAAACGCTGAGTTTCCGTTGCCCGGGGACCGATTTAACCCAGACAAAGGTTCTGACCAGATGTCCCTCTTTGCGTGGGACAGTCCCTCATTTCCAAGACTTCGACCCTAACCGGGTCCGTACATTGTGACTGGCAGGCAATAATTGCGTCAGTGTTCAAATGCCCCAATAGTTTAGTCCCCTAATAGTTGGCCTTCTGTTGTAAAGCTCTCTCATTGTCTCTTAACTGAAAAGGTGTGTTTTTAAGCCTGTATACAAAATAAAAAAATAAAGCATCATTTTGAAACAAAATGTGAGACGAGAAATGAACAGTTTGGATCTGGTCGCCCAAAGGGGAGTGCTCTAACTAACTATACTGTGTGACCCTGGCAGCTGTCTAGAGAAGGGTCCATGTCGGTTGGATCAGGCTGTGTAACCGTTATAGTCATACAGTAAAGTACAGTACTCCATCATAGATCAGTGTTTCTCAAACTGCAGAACTTGCATTGTATACTGTGACTCATGTCTGCCCCCTGCATGGTGAAACTTTGCATCGCCCCAAAGCTGTGTTATGAAAAAAGCAGGGCTATATAAAGAAGAGCCTCATGCCCAGAATGGACAGACTGGTCTGCTGGCCATTCTGGGCAGATATGCCTGAAAACTATAATGATAACTATATGATTATAATATTATTCACCGTTGTCTTTGTCACATGGTTGTGCCATCCACTTTGTCCTATAGTTATAGTGCTGCGTGTGCGTGTGCGTGTGCGTGTGTGTGTGTGTGTGTGTGTGTGTGTGTGTGTGCGCGCGTGCGTGTGCATGCGCGTGTTCGTCCGGGGCTAATCCGGCTGGACCGATCGGCACAAAGTTTATTAAGCATGTATACCAGTAGGCCAAGGAAGTACCTTTTTTAATTAACTTTAAATGTACAGTACACAACCGATGGACCATATGCAGACCACGGCCATCTTACCATATGAGTTACTGGCCAGGTGCTAACAAGGTGCAACTTCCCATTGGCAGCCCATTGGCATCCAAACAGAACAGTCCTATCTGCTTGTATTAAAACGACATCAAACTCACCGACATTGCAGCTGTTACGAAAAGCTTTGTTATTCGCTTTTTTTTTAATCCTCAAAGTGTTTGTTTCATAAGAAAAATCCACCGTAGACATGTTATGAGTTATACTTCCTGTCCCCTTATGCAGGTGATTATCTTTCTAAAGCGTTGCATAGTTTGGAAGTGCTCGTTATAGATATCACTCGACCTGTCATATCACCTGCAGCAGTATATATAGCACCTGTTTTGAATCTGCACATAACGCAGGAGGCGGCGGGGACGTCGCTTTACGGAGAACGAGCGCTTCCAAACTCTGATGGCAAGAGGGTCAAATGGTCAATTATATGGATCCTCTCGTGGGTGTACATATAGCAGAGGTCACTTCAAGGGAAAAGGCTCGCTGCACTCAGGCAGTCTGTTAGGGTCTGTCTCTCCACAGACCATGTCAGCCCTGGCCACTCCCATTTTTCCTTTCCACTCACTCAGTCCCTTCACTCACCTGTCTCCAACTGCCTCGTCAGCCCACCTGTGAACACTTTGCCCATTACCTGCTCCCTATATAACTGGACTCCTCACAAACACAAACTGTCAGAACATTGTCATTCTACCCCGAGGTTCCGGACTGCTGCTTTTCAGTACTTCTCTCCCGAGTGTTCCTCGGGTTTGATTCTTTAGTGTGTTTTCCGGACTTTCCCGAGTGTTCCTCAGGTTTGATTCCTCTGTGTGTTTTTTGGACTTCTTAGTTCTTTTTGTATTTTTGGAGTTTTGGAGATGCTACCTTTTGTTTGTATCCCTTATCTGCCTTGGATATAAATAAATACTCTAATTTTGAAACCTTCCTGTTTGTGGCTTGCATATTGGGTTCAGTCATTCTCATACCGTAACACAGTCTTTTAAAAGGTTCAGGCGCACGCTGCAGGGTGCAGATTCAAAGAGAACATAATAGAAAGAGAATAAAGTCTTGTTTAAATAATGCTGGTGTCAAGAGTTTATGTCTGGTTTGATCATCATCATTATTAATCAATTGTTACCCATTTAGACCCGAGGACGATTCCACAAGATGTCTTCTTTAGTCATGACGGCTTTCTGAAAAAAAAAAACCCTATTTTGTTTCTATTTCATGTCAAGGACCCCCAAAAATGATGATGTATTTGGCCCCCGACCCCCATCGGAAAATATGTCGTTCCAGGGACGTCCCCCAGAAGCACGTTTTTTTTTTTTTTTTTTTAAATGTTCGCTCTGAAAGAATATAGTCAAAGATTTGCGCCACATTTTCACGATTAAAAAAAAAATAGCAGACCCACAAGCTCGTAGCGCGGCACTCGGTGCCGCGCTACGAGCTTGTAGATCTGCTATATTTCAATAGCAAATAATGCTTGAAACACCAAAAGGGGGTTTCTTACTACAAAACTTACTACAAGATTATCGACTGAGACTGCGGATCTTATTCTCTTTCTATCTACAGCATCTCAGTACACAACCCTGGGGGTTGACCCAAATCACTCATAAATGACTCATTTCAATGGATAACAATGAATACAGTACTATTCCATGTAATGGTATATTGATATATATAACAGTAATACTTTTCATGAATTACTGGTGAGTATAATACGTTTTACAGCGAAGTAAAGTATCCTCGGTTAAATGACACAATTGTTGTTACATTGTCATCGAGCTACCTATAATTAGTCTACTCAAATGAGGCCTTGCATCTCCAATCTGTCACCAACACACAGCATCTTGTGCTAAAAGTTTGAGTTTTCCCTCCGGTTTATATACCAATTAATGTTGTTTAAAAGGACCATTTTCAACCTATCTTCATTATGATTGGTCCTCACTAATTGGGGACATGTCTTCCAGTGACATCATCGATGGGGAATCCAAGCTAATTGAAACGGCAGGCTTTATATTGCTGAAAAGGTATACAATTCGATAATGTTCATCGTTCTGGAGATAATAATAATAATAATAATGTAACTATTTTTAGTTTATATGTTTGGGTCCTGGGTTTCTGAACTGCCCACAGCCCTCCTATATGAGACAAAGAAAGAAAAAGGTGCTATTTCATCATGAACATTAGTGAGGACCGTGGAAGATAGGTTGAAAAGTGCACTTTAACCCATTCTGACCGGGAACCCGTTTTGGTGTTAGCATCATGTTATGCTTTAGCTATTTTTGAAAAATCGAACGACTGACATTTTTAGAATCTGATCTCAGGTCAGAATGGGGTTAACAGACCAGTTTGTGTCCAGTGGAAACCTCGTATGAATCTGATCTCAGGTCAGAATGGGTTAATCAATGAAGGTATACGTGAAGCATAATACTGTATCACTTCTCACAGATGGAGGGCCAGGCTCTGGCATATGAACACAACACATTGTACCATCCCCCGGTCCGGTGCCAGTAGTATGTGCAGTTCCTGTCTTCATCGTTATAAGGATATCCACTGGCCCAGAACCTGCAAAAATAAGCACATTATACTGTGTGTTTTAACATGCACAGAGAGCTGCAGGCAGCCACTCATCATACAGCATACACTTTGATATAGGATGACAATGGAACAACGTCTGTCAAATGTCTCACTGTGTCGTCAGTGGCGTTCCGTCCACCCACGTCCATCTGCCCTCAGTCCTTTTCAGGCCGATCCACGATGCTCCGTCCCCATGGGTCAGTCCTTTGACGAATTTCTGAACAATTGCACACAGGGGCCGTGCAGAGAGTGTTAGAGGGGCAGGGGCTGAAATCCCGTGAGATGGCACTTTTGGACACAAATAGCTGATCTACAAGCTCTCAACGCTTGTAGATCAGCTATTTTCGGAGCGCACTCTTTAGCTAGTGTGGAGACGTGGTGTAACGGCAAGTTCAAAGCTGTTCAAGGCTGTGTTCAAGTCAGGGGGGGCAGTCAGACAGATATTTTGTGAAGCCACTGAGGAAATCGGGATTTCCTGAAAGTTCCAGAAAGCCTGTTGTGGCGCTGTCATTGGGCCCAAAAAAACCCATAGCCCCATAGAAGTCCATATATTTGGGCCTAACTTCACCTAGACTGTATTACCTTAATAAACATGGTCATGAATACTTTCTGCGTCCAGTCACTAGTTTCAAGTCTCATTTCTAACGTCATAATATTCTTTTTGGTAAATATGGTCCCACCCACTCGAGTCAAAATAAAAACCAACTAAGAAGAAGGGGGGGAAGTCCCGCCTCGTTGTCTGGGCCAGCCAATGGGCCAGCTGGGCCCAAACGGATCTAGAAAGATGGCGATTTACAATTCAAGGACTGACAGGCTTCATTTTACGTTCATGTTAGACCCGGGGAACGCTTTGTCCATATTTTTTACAGTCTATATGGTTCACGTTCAGGAGACTTCGGGGGGAAAAAAAGCAATTCTCCTGAATGCTGCCTTCCGGGCATGGCATGGAAAGGAGTGGCAGTTGTTTCACAGATGGGTGAAAGGGCAGGGGCTGAAGCCCCCTTTGATGTCTATAGTGTAGGCAGGATTTAGCTGGAGCGGATATTCATTCACTCACTCTCACACACACACACACACACACACACACACACACACACACACACACGCACACACACACACACACACACACACACACACACACACACACACACACACACACACACACACACACACACACACACAGTCATGTTGGCTTGTGAGGTGGTACCTTTTTGTCAATTATTTTCCTTCTTATTGCCACAGACATACAACATAAGCGGACAGTAATTATTTCAAGAAGAAGAAAGGGAAGTCCGCACAACAGCTTCTGCATGCTCCACAGTGTTTCTATTCTTTTTTTTAAACACCGATAAACTTTTATACTAGTTTTAAACGGTTTTAAATATACAATAAACACATGTAAATACGTAGCTCTGGATACTCTCAGAGTTATGGGGGGGGGGGGGGGTCCTTGCAAATAAAACATTTGAGAACCACCAGTACTAGTTGGACTCCTAATAATATGCCATAGTGTCGTAGAAAATGAGTGTATCCTCAGTGAGACTTGACATTCAGCAATTGGGACTTATATGATCAAAATAAGAACATTATAATGGGATGTATAGGGTCACAATAATGTGACCTCTCGCTCACGCGCACACGCGCGCACACACACACACACACACACACACACACACACACACACACACACGCGCACACACACGCTCACACAGATACTCTTACCTGCTCTTCTTTGCTGGTAATGATCAGCAGATCTGCTCCTGTCTTCAGACACTCTGCTCTACTTTCCTCCCAGGTTTGCTTCTCAGTAGTTCTGTAATAACAGCTGCAGCCAAACTTCTTCCACCCAGTGGGACACGACCTGTCTAAAAACATCAAACAGGAGGTTTGTTGTTTTTGTTTACTATAATGAGTGTCCAACGCACTGATACTATAGACATGTTGAGTTGAGACATAATGAGAATAGTTGTCAGAGATTTAGTGGACGGTAAACCTTTTTTTATAACCAATTAAACAAATTATCATATTTCTTCAAAAAGGTCTGTACTGTTGTTTTCGCTGACGAAAACTAAAGACGGAAAATGTTCGTCGACTGCCTTTTTCCACTGACCAAAACGAAATGTAAACTAAACGAAAGCTAAGCTATGATGACTAAAACTAAGACTAAATATACTGACAATTTCGTCAATAAATGTAATAAATAATAAACTACGTGTAAAATCAGTCATTACGACGGCATCAAAGCCCGCCAAAATACATTTTAGTCGGCTAAATCAACTGTAGATTTAGTCGACATTCCAGGTTGACAAAAACAACAGTGTTTGTGTGACCTCTCTCACCGGCTGTCTGTCTCTTTAACTGGATTACTTCACTTTGTAATTGATATTTCTCCAGGGTCATGTTTTTAAGTCTGCCATGGAAACGGTTTCTCTCCAGGGTCAAGTTGTTGTAGCTGGTTTGTAAGCGGCTCGTCTCCCACGTCAGGTTGTCGTAGCTGGTTTGTAGCTGATGTCTGTCCGCGGTCACGTTATTGTAGTTGGCCCGTAACTGGTTATTGACCCAGTTATCTGCAAATGAACAAAACATGGCTATAAGTATAATCACAGTTGTCATACTTTCTATATACTGTTTGTGATAAGTTCAAGCCCGCGGGGTCATCGCCATTCTGGCTTGTGGTGGACCTTTTTGGGGGAAAATTATATTTTTACCATGAACATGGTTCACGCATGATTCCCGAGCAAGATGTTTTCTTTCAACAAATACACACATTTCGTGAAATTTGCATGCTGTATTTGCAGTATACACCTGTGATTCACCTCGTGTTTTTTCATTGTATTCATGTATGTTTTGCTTTGTATGATAGTCGATACGATAATTCAACATTTCCCATCGGATGACACTGCGCAAGTCTCATTTCATTGTTGTAAGAGCATGCATGGATTTGACCTTTGGCCTCATGATATACTCACGCTAATATGGTATCTTCCTCGGATTCGGGTTCTTGGAAACGACCCCCCCCCCCAGCCAAATGGTGCGCTGTGACTGGCCAGTCGCTGTGATTGACAGCCTACACCTAAACCTAACCCTAACCTTAACCTCAGTAAAACTATACCTAAACCTAACCCTAACCCTAACCTCGGTAAAACTATACCTAAACCTAACCCTAACCCTAACCTCCGTAAAACTATACCTAAACCTAACCCTAACCCTAACCTCCGTAAAACTATACCTAAACCTAACCCTAACCCTAACCTCCGTAAAACTATACCTAAACCTAACCTCAGTAAAACTATACCTAAACCTAACCTCAGTAAAACTAACGCAGTTGCTGGGGGGGGGGGGGGGGGGGAGGGCGTTTCCAAGAACCCGAATCCGAGGAAGATACCATTATTAGCTATACTCACAGTGCACGGCCATGCCTGTGCCTATCCCCACTAGTAGCAGAAAACACAGCAGCACGAGACACACTGCGGCCGCTCTGGCGACGCCTTTCTGGGTGAGAACGTCTCTCTGGAAGACGTCGATGTCTCTCTGGAGAACTGGGGGGGATATGATTAGTACAGACTTAGTAAAGACATTAAACGGCCCCGTTGTTTCATTTCAAAGAGAGAAATATAAAAATCTGCACTCTCTGTATTAGTCTTATACTGTAGGAGTCTTGTTTACTAATGATAACGTTTCGGCAGTGCAGGCCTTCATCAGAGTTGGAATTCGAAATTTCCAACACTGACGATTCGGCCTGCGGACGGTTGCACTGCTACCTCCATCATCATTAAACAAGACTTTTACAGAGAGTGCAGATTTTATTAATCCTTTCTACGTATTATCTTTTACAAAGAACACAGAGTGAATTGTGCATGAGTTGCTAACAATGGCATTCGTCTTCCTCAAATGAAATGTCACCTCGAAAAATGAGGAACAGGCTCTCTACCATTCGTAAGGTTCCTTTTGCTTGCCATTTTGTCCAACACATATAGAGTGCCTGCCGGCCGTGTCCTTTGTAACCATTGGTAACTATATTCTAGTCTTTAAATAGACACGCCGCTGTAGTGACGGTGTGAGACGAGAGAAAGAGAGGACTGTACGTACCGTGGTCTTGTGCGCCGGAGCCAGGGTCTCCGAGGCCGTCTGCTCTTTCATTGACGTGCACCACGCTCACCTCCGTCATTCCATTCTCCTGAACCCGCCTCTGCTCCTGATGCCCGACTCCTCTGTCGTACCTCACTCTCTTTGACCTGACTGGCTTGGCAGGGATTTGAGTAGACATCTTAGACAAAGATGAATATGTGTTAATAATGTGTGTCCAATCTTGTCCCGCGTTGTCCCAAATCGGGCTTCGGCGTCGTTGCAGAATAAACGGTGCTGCAGTTTGTTCTATAGCTTGGCTTCAACGCTGTTTGGAAAGCAACTAAGCAAGCAATTTCTGGCCACACTTGTGAAAACAGATGCGTGTATACGTTTGCATCTACACACAACCAATAGACTCTTTACGGGCGCAGGCTGTACGTGTAAACGTGAGGTGTCGGTTGATGTGACAAACATAATTATGTATTGCAGCTGTGGGGAAATTCTGGGTGGGGGGAAATAAATAGAAAGTTATTTCCACCAATTGCTGTTTAGATGTATAGCTGCCTATAGCGTGAAAGAGCAATTGGCCAATAAATAGATTTTTGAAAACAAGTTATAATACTGTAAATCATGTGGTTCACAAGAGATACTGTGGTGTCACTGTGGTGTTACACTTTTTTAAAAGTGTAAAGTGAAGTGGCCTGCAT
This sequence comes from Protomyctophum bolini, assembly GCF_963924005.1. Lineage (NCBI taxonomy): Eukaryota > Metazoa > Chordata > Actinopteri > Myctophiformes > Myctophidae > Protomyctophum > Protomyctophum bolini. Next base: position 7,046,866 of record NC_137880.1, on the reverse strand, counting down.
GCATGCATGCGCAAGGGAACAATGGAGTGGTCCCGTCAGCATAGTGAACGGTCCATGTGTGTTACCCTGCTTAGTAGAGACACCACAGTAGCCTACTGAGAATGCATTTGGGAGGAAAAGCCATGAGAGCCTAGTCGCTCACAGCCTCAGCCTGATGAGCTCAAAAGTCTCATATCTCCCCTCAGCCATGGGCAACTGCTTTGGCTTAGTGGTTAAGATGTTGGCCTTCCGTGTGGGGGACCCGGGGTTGGTTCCCGGGTGTTACACTGACGTACAAAACAACTCTTGAACACCTCTCAAAGCCTTTGATGAATGTGATTCTACATGTGTTCAAATCCTAATTCAAGACTTGATTCTTTCAACTTTACTAATTAAGGCTAACATACAAAAGATCGCTTCAACTAGTGCGAAGAGGCAGTTGTTACTGAGTGATGGTGTAGTAGGGGCTGATGAATAGACTCTCAGCACATAAAGTTCATGTTCGGCTCCCTAAAGCTTTCTTAGCTGAAGGCTATTCTAGCAGTTGCTCACAGCCTCAGCCTGACGACCTCAAAACTCTAATATCTCCCCTGAGTCATAGGCAATTGCCTTTGACTTGTCTTAGTGGTTAAGATGTTGGATGGGAAATTCATAAAAAAGTGATTTTTGTGAAGGTTCTGGTCGCAGCCTGAGCCTGGTTCTGGTTCTGGTGCTGGCTGGCTGTGTGCTGCTGTGTGGAGCACAGGACCCCCAGGGGTCCTTGAGTAGGTTCCAGGGTGTTCCCCGCTAATATGTGTTTCTATGCTGTAGCGTCAAAATCAGTTTAACCACTTCAACGCTATACATACAGTAGACTATTTGAAAATAGCCGATCTACAAGCTCCCAATGCATCACATAAAAAAATAAAAAATAAAATAAAATAAAAATATTATGGTTAAATGTTACATAATTATATCAAGGGCATATTCATTTTCCGGACTGTTGGCATGAACATGTTTGAGAACCACTGCAGTAATCCTCACTGGAGGGTCTGGTATACCCAAGAAATTGCCAGACATACTGATAGTCTGACACTGACACCTAGTGGCAGTTTTCTTTTTTGTTTTTACACAGCTGAGGAATAAAATGCTTAGAAAGACTAAACCTGTGAAAAGTGAACCAAAACAGATAACAGTGCATGGTGACACTGTGGTAATGTGTTGACGAGCTTAGAGGACACAGATGTAGTTAATGAACATTGATCTGGGGTTGAGCCAGGGATTTAGAATCGTACAAAATCATACTTAACGCTATCTCGACTGCATGTTCTGTTGTCTGTCTGTCTGTCTGTCTGTCCGGCCTTGGCCAATAAGGAAGTGCAAGACGACAATACACCCACTTAGATGGACATATAGGCACATAGCCTATACGCAAACATTTAAAAATAATCACACCTGTGTGTAGTGAGGGGCGCTCTTATCATTTTACATCATCGAGGAGGCAATTCGTGTTGCTATGACTATAGGTGATGTAATGATGATGTCAAACAAACGGTGTCAAAACAATCATTAAATTATCTATTTATTGTTAATGGGATTTAATGTTTGTGTCAGGGACTATAAAGAAACATTATAATTTCTCTTCATTGTCAAAGGCGTAGGAGCAACAAAATAACACAGTATAGCATCATTTGACAAACCCCAAAGAGACCAGGGGACAAAAAAAAAAGTAATTTTTAATCACTGGAATAGTGAAAAATGTATTGAAACCTTTCACTGCTTAAACAGTATACGTAGCCTACACTGGAACCCCTTCGGTACAGTAGGTGTACTATAGGTAGCCTACTCTAGTCCAGCCCAACATCCTGGGTCCAAAGACCGGCATGATTCATTTTATTTAATTTATTTTATGAAGCTTAATTTCATCCAGTGAGGACAATTGGGTATAGCTCCTATAAAGCCATGCATGGTAAAGCATATATAGTTATTTAATTAGTAGAAGGAATTAACATACAGAAATATCTATTTTGCTCAAGGCAATTGTGCAACGTCAACATTCCGACATTGATTCTGGTCTTGTCTCTTTCATTTCACCACGGTGGGCGACGACTGCGCGGCGGTGCTTCATGGTAGCCTGGTTACTTAAGTTGTAGCCTCGGAAACCCAGACGTTTTTATTTCCAGGGAGAAAAAAAAAGTCTGGGTCTGAGTCCACTTCAATTCGGCATAGAGTAGCGCAAACATTGCTCACTCTCTGCTGATTTCTGATTGTCTGCACCTTTGTAAAATTGACATACACACGCACACATGTACACACACACGCTCCTCTCTCTCTCTGTCGCTCTAAGTAATTAGTCTCATGTCGCGCAGCTGCGCATATATTCTGGCGGATCCTGCCGGGAGCTGCCTATGCCATAAAAAGCATAGGTGAGTTCCAGGCTAGGTTACTTGTAACACCAAACAGCACGACAGTCGACAGGCATGAACATAAACGCTCAGGGCGCTCCAGTCCACACCTGTATAGAGACCCTATTATAGTGCATGCATTTTACAAAGGGGTATAGCTTCACAGCTCCACTGGACAAGGTGTGCACAGTGTGACAGGTGGAGGAGACACAATGCCAACGAGCTCACGTCACAGCTGCGCTTAAGTAGTCTTCCACAGGCTGGCCCCTCTGGTCGTCGATAGGCTCACGGTGACGAGGTGGGCGGGTATAGAAGGTGAGATGGTTCTCCGCCTCCGAGCACCGTCCACAGCAGACCTCAGACCTGTGACTGAGTGAGAACCGCAATCAGCACTCTATACGATGCAACAGCATGTGACTGACAAATAACCGTATTACCAATAATCATCAGAAGGAATTACCATACAAAAATATCTATTTTTAAACATCTGTTCGCCCGGACTACACTAAAACAAATGTGCACTTCTGTCACAGGTATGAAGTTATGGAATTCACAAAACCAGGAGTTGAAGAGTTGTACAACATGTGTTTCAGTTTAAGAAAGTGTTTAAAAAGGAAAAAATGATACAATATGAACTAGAAGGTTAGATAGGTGTTATTTTGTTCCCTCAGCGTTGTTTTGTTTTGTTTTTGTTTGTTCTCTTGTTGAGCTCTATGTTATTTCGTCTTGTTGTTCTCTTTTTTAGGGTTAGGGTGAGGGTTAGGGTTAGTTGTTTTATTTTTTTTATTTTGATAGGGGCAGGTATAAATAAGATTTATCTTCTTCCTGCTCCTTTTCTTTTCAGATTTGGAATATGTAAAATTAATATAAGTATGTAAAAACCATAACTGAAATGAAATAAATAAATATGAAATGAAATGAAACGAAATTGTATACTATATAATATAAATATAATCACGTTATAATATAATATATATATATATATAAATATATAAGGAGGTCGTATGGCGTTCGTCTTGCATCATAGCAGCCATAGACGGTCACCACCCCATGCAGGAACCTGAGAAATGGGAGAGAGAGGGGGAGACAGTATAGGAGAGAAGAGAGTTTTGTTTGAACCGTTTGTTCCACTCTGGCGATGTGGATGTGTAGGATTTCTAGTGCCGATTAAGCTCCTTTTGAGGGGAGCAGGGAAAGGAGCTCCTATGGAGGTATATAGCCTCGGTACGGTACCAGGCTTTCATTTTAGTCGGCGCAACAAAAAAAATGAAAGCCTTGGAGGAAGGCATCGGCCGCTCTCTGGTCAAAAAAGTGGGAGTCAACCCTTCCGGGGTGGGCGTCGCTCCAAATGATGTGACGTAGCGCTGCACTGGGGGGGGGGGGGGGGGGGGGTGACTGACAGATCGGTGGGATCCAATCAGGGCGTGCGCAAATCTCTGCCGCGACCCGCCCCTCTAGACCAGAAACCTATATAACATTATAGGCTATACTATGGAGGTGAAAGGGTAATTGGGATGAGAGAAGCCTGCAGGAAAGTGGTTTTATTGTGTGCGACGCAGCGAGGCGCGCAAAACATGGAGGATTCTGGGCGGTATATTTGGCCAGGTATGAATAGGAACAGGTAGATTTCCCCTTCCGTAACAACTGAGGGGGAAAAATGTTAATGGTGTAGCCTACATACAAGGGTGCTAACCGACAGTAACGATACTGTTCATAACACATACTGTACAGCCACACGCACGCACGCACGCACGCACGCACGCACGCACGCACGGGGGGAGAGGGAGATCGGAAGTTGACCTATGACCTGCGTGGGTGTTCTGACTTGGCTTCAGCTCGAGGCTGATATCTGCATATTGACGAGGCCGCTGCAGGCCTGCCGCCAGCTGGGAAAGCGCCCGGCGCCGATCGAGTGACGACGACGTCACCGAGATCAATATATAGGATTGATCAGCCGTGTATGTATGGTTTCACCCTGCAGCGATCAGTAGATAATATAGGCCTCATGCGTGTCTCTATCTCTGTGTGTGTTTTATGTGTGTTTATACGTTCTCTGATTGATCAGGAGACAGTGTGGGGCTATTTTTTAGAGAATGGCAACTGAGTGAGCACGGCGGAGAGTTTGTGGAATGTGTTCTCGAATCAATCGCAAAACGAGGGAATTATGTGTGTGTGTGCGTGCGTGCGTGTGCGTGCATGCGATGCCTAAATAGCCGGTCAATGGATGTGATTGCATTTCTGGAGATGTCTCTTATAGACGGTCTTAAAGCATTCATTAAGTAGAGACAGGGTGAGAAGGGGGTACATAAACGCGTGTTCTAGATGATGAAAGGGAGCTAACAAATGCAAGGACCTGCATCATCGTATTTCTCAACCTTTTGGGAGAATCTAAATCTCCCCAGAAGGTCAGTTTTGTGACCTTTTTTTGTGACCTTTCTTTGGTACAACAATATTGATATAAATTAACTGCTGCTTTCTGGCAGTTGGCCGTCTGCGTGTTTGTTATGGTTCGGTGTGTGTGGTATAGTGAAATTGGCGTGTGTGTGCGTGCCTACGTGCGTGCGTGGTGGTGGCCTTGTGCTTCATTGATCGAACCCGTATAGATTGGAAAACAACTCGACCCTCCACCTTCATATTTCCGCTCACAAAACCATGACGCGTTGGTACAGTATATAATATGATTGATGACTGACCTTCATGTTTATGAACCAATGAATTGGCAGCTGCTACAGTTTGGCATTATGAGTTTCGAATACTTTGTGGAGGGAGACAGCTGGGTTGTCTATAGTCCACTCTGCTTTGTAATGCCTCTTTAGATCACCTCTATTTTGGATGAATGATCAATATATCCATTGCAAAAACAAAAAAACCTAAAGTAGGCTATTAGCAAAAAGTAGCGGACAAGCTCACAACACATCACATTGCAGCGTGTTGTAACTTGTGAGTATAGCCCGCCCTACCGGAATATTAGTGCTTTCGTGGGAAATTGACTGTGCCATTGACTGGTATATTGGCAAGTAGCCTACATTAAAATAATCAATCAATAGAAGATTTATAGAAGGTTTATTCATCACAAGTTCTATTTTTTTCGGATTGTGAAGTGCAAGCAGTGAAATGTTTTTGGGACTCATTTTGTTCCCCCGAAATTGTGCTAGGCTAATTTTTTTTATATACAACTAATACCTAAGGATTGAATATACAGGATGTAATGTAATAGTTACGTTGAGGGTCTTGCCCAGGGGTCATGGCCATGGTGGCTTGTGTCGGACATTTTTGTCAGCATAAACCTTTTGCCTATACGGACAATGACATACACAACATGAGTGGACACTGGACAATAATATTACCAGAAACAGAAACACATAAATAGATAGCCCCTGAATGACGCATAAACAGAACCAAACTTGACCCTTACAGGTCTATTTGGTTCCATTTGAACACTCTCAGAGAGTCAGAGTTAACGGGGGGGCCCATGCGAATAAAACATTTGAGAACCACTAGTACTTAGTTTGACGGACTCCTAATGTGACATTTGATAGTGTCCTAATAAATAATTGCCATACATATTCTGAAGAAAACCTGGAGACTTGACATTCAGTAAGTGGGTGTTATGGTCAAAATAAGAACATTATAATGGTGTGTTAAACAGAGAATCTCACATTTGCCACGGACAGGACCTGTGGGTGACCCATGGTCTTGTCTTAGACCATGCATGGGCAACAGACATTCACTCAATGCGGCCCTCAGGTTAATATCAGAATACTGATATATTATTGATTTCAGCTGTTACAATTCCAAACATGCAAAACATGACCCGCTTTTGTAACGTCCAATGTGTTTGGATTTATTTCATGAAGATAACTATAACTAAATTAATTTGAAATGAACTAAAAAGGTTATTTTTCAGGATTCCAATAAAATAATGGCCACATCCATTTATCAGGATTTCAATTCAAATATAGCAAAAAATAGCTCATCTACAAGCTCAAAATGCGCCGCGACGCGCTTTGAGCTTGTAGATCGGCTATTTTTGCTACGACAGTAATATGTAACGTGGCCCCCTCGCCATCGTCAAAGTTGCCCGTCCCTGTCTTAAACCATGCAGTCTGAGTTGACATGCAGTGGATACCATCCTAAAAACCTTGTTCCACATTTTGACCAAGCGCAAGCGCATCAGCAACACCATGTCTGAATTAGACCTTATTTCATAATTATCTAATCACAATTATTGGAGATAATCGCAACTATTTCGCATAATCGTCGTCATAATCGTCAAACTTTAAAGAACAAAAATGGCAAATCTATACAAACGCCTCACAAAATGACGCGTGGTAATCTAGTAGATCAGCTATTTCGAATATATTTAAAAAAAAAAAAGTATACAAAGCCTAAAAGGCAAACTGAAATAACAATGCGATTCATATAATATTCTAATGTTCACTGCCAAAAACACATTTATGTCGTTATAATCACATGGCCAACTTAAATGTCGCAATCATGACAACCCTATAGTCTGAGTGTGGACTCAGTGAGGGGCTTGGAAGCGTTTCGCACGCACGCACACACGCACGCACGCACACATGTAGGACCACTGGACCACCGGTAACATGTCATTATAGTCCGAAGGTTCATTGGTCCGAAATTACTATCCCTATCTCTAACCCTATAACCTAAACCTATAAGCGCAAGCACGGGAGCAGTGCATGTTCGGACTAACGGGACTTCGGATCTATGGGTATAGTCCCCGGACCACCACGCTGCAGACGAACCGCTTCCCACACCGTCTCTCCAGTGTGCTTTATTGGCCCACATATTTAGCGTTTCTGCTCCAGATGGTTTCGTGACGTCGACTCGTCCCTCATGAGAGGCTGGCTGGCCTGGAGGAGGAGATGCTCGGGAACGAGATCTGACGACTGCATGCATCAGACGGGTCATCGGAGTCCAGCCGCGTTTGTGTTGTCAGCGGAACCTGATCTTGGACAGCCTATACTAGTCTTCATGCGTGCGCGCGTGCGTGTGTGTGTGTGTGTGTGTGTGTGTGTGTGTGTGTGTGTGTGTGTGTGTGCGTGCGCATGCGTGTGTGTGCGGAGGGGCGAGAGGCAGTTCCTGTGCGCGAGGTGGCTGGATGTACAATTACATCCTGTTGGCATGACATTATGTACTGTATGTCCAAGTGATATATATACACGTGCAAATTAAATATATGTATGTGCAAGAGAAGTGCTGATACTGTATGTATATGTACTGTATGAGCAGTGAAGTATAATGTGCAAGTGAAGTACCAGTCATGTGCAAGAGAAGTATACATGTATGTGCAAGTTGATTGCCAGGGGTGTCAAACTCATTTGGGGCGAGGGCCGCATTGGTCAAAAGGTCACTTGATGGGGGCCACAACCAGTTGCGGACGCACGCTCGATGTCTCAAGCCCAACACACACCGGCTCCGTCCGACGCGGCGCGTCAGCGCACGTCGGACGCCGCCGGTGTGCGATAGGTTCATTGAAAATGATGGAGGCGGCTGTTTTGACGCGCGGCGTTCGCAGACGGTGTGGGAGGCCCTTCAGTCAGTCACTGCTATAATATCTATCTATCTATCTATCTATCTATCTATCTATCTATCTATCTATCTATCTATCTATCTATGCTCAGACCCAGCCAGCCAGCCAGCAAGCCACACACATAGTGCTCAGACCCAGCCAGCCAGCAAGCCACACACATAGTGCTCAGACCCAGCCAGCCAGCCAGCCAGCCACACACAGTGCTCAGACCCAGCCAGCCAGCAAGCCACATACATAGTGCTCAGAGCCAGCCAGCCACACACATAGTGCTCAGACCCAGCCAGCCAGCAAGCCACACACATAGTGCTCAGACCCAGCCAGCCAGCAAGCCACACACATAGTGCTCAGACCCAGCCAGCCACACACACCTCCGTAAGGGAGTGGTTGCACCACTCAAAAAATCTTCAAAAAACTGAAGAGGCTACTGGAGATTGGAGAACCTGATTTGGACATGATCTGATGCAGGACAATGTCACTATGACAGAAAGAGAAGATGGGTCTTCACACATTCACACACACACACACACACACACACACACACACACACACGACTTTGTCCCTATAATGTGCACGGCACCGTTCTACTTCATCATATCACGCAAGAGACGCCACACACCAGTATGGAAGAGAGATAGTCACTTACTCACTTGTTGTAACTTGTAGGGATGCCACAAAGTGAACATCAGCCAAATTGAATAGTCGACAGCTCTGCCGATTAATAATCGATTAATTGAACCCACCCCCCATATTAATCAATATCAGATAAAACGTATAAGATTTTATATTATGCACATGCCATGGTCACATAACCATTATGTTGAGTGCATGCTTTGATGGTTACAGTTATATAATCAGTTTTGATGAGTAAACCTTTGTGGAGATCTTCTCAGTTCTCATTGTATGCTAGTTACTGCCATTCAGGATGGAAAATGAAATCCATTTGGATTTGGGGAGAAGTAGTTTCATAAGGGGCTGGTATGAAGTACTTGATATAAAGAGAACATGTTTAGTTCACTAGTCTACACTCTACTCTACACCTGCCTTCATTTCATCTGATTGTCTGTCTGGCAGGCACTTAACAAGCAATCGTTAACTGTGTCTGTTAGAGAGAGGGGCAGAGAAGAGTGGCTTTGCTCAACTTGATTTATACTTATATTCTCCACTCTGATGAAGGTACATGTTCGATATATCATGCAGCCTTACTTATAAGCCTATATTTTGGCTATTAAAAAAAAAAAAAAAAAAGGCTTGAGGCAGGCGGGCCACATTAAATGACATGGCGGGCCACATTTGGCCCGCGGGCCTTGAGTTTGACACCCATGGCCTAAACGGTCTCACACTTTCAAGATCTTTCTAAAAACGTTCAAAAATAGCCGATGTATACAAAGCTCGCGGCACGGCACGATGCATCGTGCTGTTTTTTTAACACAACATTTGCCAGACCCGCGATTTCTCGGGATTAAACCTAAAAAATAAAATCCTCCTTTGCCAAAATTAGTATTTTATTTGCCGTATACGTTAGCTGTTTTTAGCCTCTGCAGCTAGGTGGCCCCCATGGTGTGACGTCATCGGAAACGCAAAATCCCCACGTATACACATGCTTGCGCAGGCCGGCGATCTAAAGCATTTATAGGGCTCAGATTGAGCTAATCCGACCTTGCGAGTATACAAAACCGTTGTTTACACTGAGAGAAGACTCAAGCTATTCAGTATTTTAGCTGTGACGTGAGCGCCCCCTCCTGAGACACTTCCGGGTCCTACTTTTGTGTCGCTTTTGTGTCTCCATGGAGTTATACTGTGACGCTCCGTCGGACTAAATCTGAGACGAAAACAACCACGAAAGTCTCATTTTACCGCTTTCCTCGCAACAACAAAGCTGCTGCTCTCCCAAATCTGGCTGTGACAGGCCGTCTGCCCCCACATGGAATACTATCGCCATTTTATTTTATTGTGTCAACTAAATCCTCATTAATGCAAACTAGATTCAACATACTAAGCCTGCACGCATTCTAAATATGCCCCTGGAATATTTTACCGAGCAAATGGACTGTTGCCACCTTCAATAATAATGATAATAATAGTTTTAATTGTCTCCACATAATATATTTTTATTATCATGGACAATTGTACAAAAGATTAATAATTCTACTCGAGTTGGAAGCATTAAGACCCATTTTAACCCTCAATGGCTTCCTTTCTGAAAAATAACGTCATTGTAAAAAGATTCACGCGTTTAGATATTCTATTTACAATGGGATGCGGATGGGAGCTGCAGGTGCCACTTGGACCGGACGTAACGTATAGCACTACAAAATGACGTCGGACTTAAACACTGAATACGTTGTCATCGCACCAATCACTTCCGGTTCAAGGAGTTCACATGCTGTACAAACAATGTATATCGTTTTCTGCAGGATTCAGGTCGGCATGGAAGCCGGTTGGGTTGAATTGGCGTGCGATTCGGAATCCCATAATGTCTGAAGCTTTTAAATATCGCTCCAGTTCCATGCTGCGTGGCCTGCATGCCTTCTATCTCCAGCATGTGTGAACTGAACCCGTGTGTGGTTTTAAGAGGTGAAATCAACCAGCAATCATAGCTATCATCTGGGGACTTAATATTCATGAACTGTGTGTGTGCGTGCGTGCGTGCGTGCGTGCATGCGTTCGTGTTGCCGACCTTACAGGCATATTGCAAACGCTCAACTTACGTAACTTAGATAGCATTTTATGTAGAAATAGCACTCTATAGTGTATGCATTGTTTCATTATACAGTGTATAGAGGGTATATGTGCCGTGCGCATGCATGCATAAAGTGAATGGCAAAGTGAATTTAATGTTGTTTAAAGTCGTTTAATGCATTCAAATAGGAGTTATCTGTTTGGATGTATGAGGCTGTCAAGACCATGAGGAAGTGCTTTGTTGCCACTCAGTAGGTGTTCACTTCCGGCCATGGCGATGATGTCACGCGCATACCCTCTATAGTTATAGAGCGTCGCAGTCCCGCCTCCCTCGAGAGACCCGCAAAATAAATCCCCGTTCATTTTCCTCGTAGACTTTTCAGAAAGTATTTCTTTTTTTGAAGACGTTTACGCCGCGGACAAAGCCAACTCTTGTCGTGGACAAACGATGACAATGAACACAATGTTTTGGGGCCAAACAAAGAATTAGAAAGTAGGAAAAAAAACGGCAGGTTACAACACTCTTTTTTTTGTTGTCTCTTTCATCTTTGTAATCATTTGTTTGGTCCAAAATATTGTGCTTGTCGTCATGATTTGTCACGGCTCGAGTTGGCTTCGTACGACGCTTAAAAGCTCTTCAAATAAATACTTTATGAAATGTCTACGGGGAAAAAAAATGCATGGGGATTCATTTTCCTGGGCCTGGCGTCGTCATGCGGCGGGACCGCGACGGTCTATAGCGGCGGTGCCTGGCTGTTGGGCACTGGCACGATGCAAGTTGGAAATACATGCCCCACCCTGCAGTTATTATGACCTGTGTGTCCCTTTTTATGCCCATTATGGAGTTATTTCGTCAGGCATGCCCAAATATGGAGTCTATGCAGATGTCAGAACAATCATTGTGATGTCGGAACAGGACAGATATAGATATGTATAGGGGGGATAAGTCCAGAGGGTAACAACAAGACTACTCGCCCCGTTTCTGTTTTCCTCCCAGAATTCTCCCCAGTGAGGGGTGGGAGAGGCTGGACAGCAGACGGCTGGACTTTGAATTTCTCTAACTATAAACTTTCATGACAGCAGAACAGCCTAAGTACAAATATAATTCATGAAAAGCTACTACAGTGAAGTCTGTTCACAGAAGTTATTGTAGGATATGTGGGGGATTATCTGACGAGGTATACCATTTGAGGGGGCAAAACCTTACATATACTAAATAATACTAAATTGTTTATAGGTAATAATATAGCCTTTCCACAGCAGTATCTTTTTATATTTTTCCAAAAAGAATACAAACAGCCAATAGCAAGTTATCCCCCTCACTGGGGAAAATTCCGGGAGGAAAAACGGGCAAGCACCGGGGTGAGTAAGTAGTCCAGTATTCAGTCCAGAGCACCGCGCAGAGGATTTTTTAGGCTGTCTCTGGACAACCGGCTATCCGACGGACTCGACACCGGGCACTGCACTCCCAGTGGGGCTTGCGGAACGCTTGGGACGAACGTTTTTTTTTCGAGTTTACGTGGATTACAAACGTACGTACAAGCGAATACATATAGGCCTACTGTACACACGGATACTTGCTGCATTCATATAGTTACATTTTCCACTGTTAGGTTCTTATATCTTACGTGCAGGTATGATGAATTACCATGTTTCTGTTCTTGCTTATACTGTAAATCGCTCTAGTTTATATAAAACATACATTGTAAACTGTGCGTGCAACGTGCGTGCATGCGTGCGTGCGTGCGTGCCCGTGTCTCGTCCCTTTGTGCTTCACAGTTGCCGTGGCAACCTGCCCGCCTCGTTAGCATAATCTCTATCGTCGTGTACTGTTGACGGTGGTGGTTGCCGTGGTTACTGTAGGGGGGGGGGGGTATCGCTATAACGACGTTCCATCCATTCAGCTGCTCGGTGAGAGACGGAAACACGTGCGTGCAGAAATCCTCTGATCGAAGACACGTCCGCAGCGGCTGAGAGCCAGATGGGGTGCAGTCTCACGGATTAAAGAATGCTGGAAACCAAACGGAAAACACTGCATTTTAGCGTCATGTTACGCTTTAGCTATTTAAAAATAGCAGATCTATACAAGCTCGTAGCGCCGCGCCACCGAGTGGCGCGGCGCTACGAGCTTGTATAGGTCTGCTATTTTTGAAAAATCGAAGAACGACTGTTAATTTTTTATAGAATCTGATCTCAGGTCAGCATGGGTTATAATCAGACCCAGTGTGTGTCCAGTGGAAACCTCGTATGAATCTGATCTCAGGTCAGAATGGGTTAATTGAGGGAGTGCCAGGGGGTCCCCGCGCGGGCTAAATGATAGTTTGGAGCCAAATGGACCCTTATGGGCCTGGGTCTGTATAACTATATGAGCGTGTACAAAGAGAGAGAGCTAGAGACCTTTGACCTTTAAAAGCACCTTCGTTAAAACACTGCAGTACAAAATGTTGCGTCATCGTGCACTATACCATTTTCTTATTGACCTTTATTTATTCAGGGGAGCTCGCCCATTGAGAGCAATTAACCCATTCTGACCGGGCACCCATTTTGGTGTCAGCATCATGTTATGCTTTAGCTATTGAAAAAATAGCAGATCTACAAGCTCATAGCGCGCCACCGAGTGGCGCGCTACGAGCTTGTAGGTCTGCTATTTTTGAAAAATCGAAGAACGACTGACATTTTTAGAATCTGATCTCAGGTCAGAATGGGTTCATCAGACCAGTGTGTGTCCAGTGGAAACCTCGTACGAATCTGATCTCAGGTCAGAATGGGTTAAGCTCTCTTTTTCAAGGACGCCCCGAGTACAACATATATGTCACAGAGTACAAAAATAAAACAACAATAAATGACACCCTTTTACATAAGGTGAGATAATATAGTGGACGTTATTATATGCTAACACACGGGGGCTACAGAAAACAGGTGTTGCATCATCAAGCACAAGCAGTGCCTTAAATGACTCTCAGTTTGTCCAGTTTGGAGCATAAAAGATGAAGGCTGAATTACCTTGTTCACTGTTCATTCTTCGTGGAGCGAGCGAGCGAGAGAGAGAGAGAGGGAGAGAGAGAGAGAGAGAGAGAGAGAGAGACTATCACCGCATACAACATAAAGTGGAACTGCATGTCGACTTTATGACCTCAGACACTTACTGTCAGGCTACTTTCCTATAAATTACAAACACGCACACGAGTTTGAAAACCTATTTATAATAAAAGAAAACGTCTCGGTGAAGTACAGCAATGTGTGTGTGTGTGTGTGTGTGTGTGTGTGTGTGTGTGTGTGTGTGTGTGTGTGTGTGTGTGTGTGTGTGTGTGCGTGTCAACTAAGCCAGGCTAATCTCGCAAAACAATGGAACAAACAGCACCACACATGTCTCGCGCACACTGCCAATCGGAAGAAAGCCCCCAAAAAGTGCGGGGGAAAAGGTTCTGAAAGACATTTGTTACGACCTTACAGTATATGACCTCATATGGGCCGGTCTTGGCTCCAAAGGAGTAACATAATATGTGGCTATCAACGATGACAAACCAGGGTGACATCATGACAATAAAGTGTACATTTATCGGGGAAATTAGCTTTACAGCAGCTAACACATAAGACGTCAGGGTGGCCAAGGCCAAAATAAAATAAAAAAAAAACCCCACCCTACCTGAAAAGAAAAGGAGCTGCTAAGCTACACCCATTTTTTTTTAATAATATAAGCTCTCTGACTAAACAAAAACAATGGGCCAAAAGGGGGGGGGGGGGGGGGGGGTTAAAAGAAATGTCCTTACCAAGCTTAATTCCCTCTTCTGAATACAAGAAATGCTTTGAAATTGTTAGGTTTCACTACAAAAAGATAGCCTACTGTGGTCTGCACTTTAAACACGATTCAATACTTTATTGCCATGTCAACAGAGTTGATTGGAATTTGTTTGTTTCAGTGCTCTAAAAACAGCCATACAGAAAACATCACATAATAGGCTACATAAATGGAAGAGGGTACAAAAGTGCAACGTCATATATAAGTAAATAAGAATGCAAAAAAGTCCGAATTCATTTTGAATATAACTAACAATTCATCGCAGACTATATATATAGTTCATCGTTTTTTACAACCAGCTTCACGTTGTAAAGTGCAAGTGAAAAGAGGGTCGGAGTTCAGGAGGCGAACAGCCTAGCGATAAGTGCTATTATTGAAGCGTGAGGTGTTGCACTTTAGAGACCGGAGTCTCTTACACTCAGTGAATAAAGACATAAGCACTCATGCAGATATATGGCGCACACACAGCCTGCAGACCACAGCCTACAAACAGGGTCAGCAGCACAGCTAGGTGACGGATGGCCATAGGACTGACGCAGAGCTTTTCTCACACACAGCCTGCAGACTACAGCCTATACAAACAGGGTCAGCACAGGTGACGGATGGCCAAAGCTTCTCCCAGGCTTTTTATGCTGGCTGCTGGCTGATTGGAAATGAGGCCCAAGGCTGCGTTCAAATTCATTCCCTATGCCCCAATATAGAGCGTCGCAGTCCCGCCCCCTTTCATGACGACGCCAGGCCCAAGGACTGTCTAAAGAGGACGAGACGCGAAGTACGGGCGACGCCATGTTGCTCCATGGAAGGAAAGAACCATGCGCAGTTGAGACCAGGAAGTTGTATACACGCACAAATATTTGGGCATGTACAAATTCCTGGTCTCAACTGCGCAAGTTTAAGCGTCATACGAAGCCAACTCGAGTCGTGACATATCATGACAACGAACATGACATTTTGGACCAAACAAATAATTACAAAGAAGAAAAACAACAAAAAAAACTCACGTTTCTTTCTACTTTCTAATTCTTTGTTTGGCCCCAAAACATTGTGTTCATTGTCATGATTTGTCACGACAAGAGTTGGCTTTGTCCGCGCCGTAAACGTCTTTAAATATTTTCTGAAAAGTCTATGAGGGAAAATGAACGGGGATTTATTTTCCGGGTCTCTCGAGGGGGCGGGACTGTGACGCTCTATAGTACTACTACTTTGGGGTTCCGCCATTTTGTTATAGTGTCCGAATGTGTAGTGAGCATTTTTGCACCATAACGTAGTGGACTGAAGTATCCCACAATGCACCGGGAATTGTAGGGACCATCCGATGGTCACTACAAAAAAAACAGCGAAGCAAATCTACACTATTAGAGTCCACTGAGTCTGGATCCCCATATGGGGAGTATAGGGAGTATAGAGCGTCGCAGTCCCGCCCCCTACCAGGGCCCAGGAAATTATTCTCCGTTCATTTTCCTCAGACATTTCAAAAAGTATTTATTTAAAGACGTTTATACGCCGCGGACAAAGCCAACTCTTGTCGTGACAAATCATGACAACAAACACACATTTTTGGGCCGAACAAATAATTAGAAAAAATAAAAAAACGGCAGTTTACAACACTTTTTTTGGTTGTTTTTCTTCTTTGTAATTATTTATTTGGTCCACCTGCTGGACGCAAATCCAACTTCTGACTGCCACGGTCTGTGGGGGTGATTTAGAGGCTGCGCACGCAGCACAGAAACAGGATTGATATATCCATAATAAAGCTAATCTGACGGAGCAGAGAGAGAGAGAGAGAGAGAGAGGAGGGGGGAGAGAGGGGAGTTGCACCACTCGGTTCACACAGGTGTGATTTTTAACATCATGAGTTGGTGGAGAACGCGGTATTCTGCTAACCCTGCATGCCCAGTGTATATTGTGGAAGTGACAATAAAAACAAATCTGATTGATCATACATGCGCATCATAGACCAGACTTTAGTATACAGCCGTTCATTTTACCTACTATAAACTTATTGTAATTTTGAATACATACACGTTGCATTCATCTCACACTTGCCTTCATAATATGTTATTATGTTTCCCATTCCAGTAAAGCCACTTTCAATTGAAATTAATTTCATATCAAGATGGAGGAGGAGCTGGGGTCTGCATGCCTGCATGGTGACCTGAGACACATAGGCTGCAGACACTTGATTTGATTAGTCGATCATTAGCCTGTTGATGAAACGTTCACCTTTTAATCTATAATTAAAATGATACACACGCTGTTTAATTAAGCTATCATTCCGTTAGAGGGATGGGACTGACAGTATAGGGCAGAGACAGAGACAGACAGACAGACAGAGCGAGAGAGTAATCTGACATTTTGCTCACAGCGAGAACTAGAAAGAGTGCCCTTCTGCATGGGCACAGGTCTCCACCAGGAGGACAGGGGTGTGTGTGATGTTTGGCAAAATGTTTAGAAGAAATATAAACATGTATTGTGTGTGCGTGTGTGTGTGTGTGTGTGTGTGTGTGTGTGTGTGTGTGCGTGTGTGTGTGTGTGTGTGCGTGTGTGTGTGCGTGTGCGTGTGTGTGTGTGTGTGTGTGTGTGTGTCGCAACCTGGCCTGTTGTAGCGCCACCATGTGACGCTGATTTGAAAACTGTCAAGTGGCATTTCTTCCTCAGCCACACACACACACACACACACACATACATGCACACACACACACACACACACACACACACACACACACACACACACACACGCACACACTATACACATACTGTAGCCTACTTTGACCTGCCATATTTTGTACTGTACATTGTTGTCTCCCTCTGAGACGCACGCATGCACGCACACGCACGCACGCACGCACACACGCACGCACGCACGCACAGCTTGTATAAGACCCTATATGTATTCGGCTGCCATATATCTGTATAATTTATAGCTCAGGCATTTCTGCTCAAATATGTATACAACTATACATGTGTATTAAGCCAGTCCGAGTGGAAGAGTATACGTGTCCGTATGTGTATAGTATTGTGTATTTGAATTACAGTATACCGGCATGCATGATATGAACTATAGTGAGTGTATAGGCTATACATTATCTGCATTTCATATTATGTCTTATATCTGTCCTTCTCCACGATGCGATATGCAAAGAATTTAGTCACATTTTAGTCACCTGGAATGTTTCAGTGTTTTGGAGTAAATTTAGTCGATTTTAGTCGCCTAAAATGTATTTTTGGTCGTAGGCTATAATGCCTGATTTTAGTTGCATGCTGAAAATAGCCGATCTACAAGCTCACACAACACGTGACGCGGTGTGTGAGCTTCCAGATCTGCTATTTTCAGCATGCGACCAGTATTGTAAAATGAGTTTTATATAGTTCTGCTGGATCTCTTCTCCACTATGTAGTCCCTCCCTAACATTGAAATAGTTTTTGTGTTGACAAAATTGTCAATATATTTATCAAAGCTTTTAGTTTAGTTTTTCGTCAGTGAAAATAGGTATAGAACATTTTTCGTCGTAGTTTTAAGTCGACGAAACCAACAGGTTGCATCTGTTATACTGACACAAGACAGTCAAGGGCTGTATTTTGCCTGTCTTAAGTACCAGGTCTTATTACTTAACTTAAGACCTGGAGGCGTGGTCAATGCTCTTTGGCCACTTATAGAATAGCCAAATGGCATTGCTCCCGCCTCCAGGTCTTAAGTTATAAGTAATAAGACCTGGTACTTAAGACACGCAAAATACAGCCCAAATTTCAGTGTCTGAAACCAATTAATTTTGACGTTGCCAAGTCGGGATTGATGTCAAGCATCAGACGGGTGATTTTTTTTAGAGTATATAGACGCCAAAAAGAAAAAGAATAGAAAGTTGAATCGAGTGAATTGATTTTGACTCCTGCAGCAGCACCTACGTATACACTTATGACTTTGTGCATGCGTGCACAGCACGCGTGCGTGCGTGTTATACAGAAGTTTGCACCTGGCCCCATGGGCGCGTGCAAAGTTGTTGCTCGTTTGCAATCAACCCAAGGACACTTTAACTGCCATCATTTTTCCGTGAGCGTGCGTGCGTGCGTGCGTGCGTGCGTGCGTGCGTGCGTGTGTGTGTGTGTATGTGGCTCAGAGGAGACTCTCCCAAGTGAACCAATTATCCCAAAGAGCTATACAGTTATAACCAGACTGCTGTCACCGTCCCTTTGTCTCTCTCTCTCTCTCTCTCTCTCTCTATCTCTCTCTCTCTCTCTCTCTCTCTCTCTCTCTCTCTCTCTCTCTCTCTCTCTCTCTCTCTCTCTCTCGCTCTCTCTCTCAAAAACATCAATAAGCTATAACTAACTCCCTATATCCCTATATATACCAGTAAGACGCGCAAACGCGGGAAGCGAACGCAGCTCGTACATATTTGGGTTTTGGACGTATATATCTGCTTTGGGGACTCCTTATATGGTTATGGCTGAGTCATGGTGACGCAAATCACTCAGCTCCATATATGGGCACAAAAGCGGGACAGACAGACAGACAGACAGACAGACAGACAGACAGACAGACAGACAGACAGACAGACAGACAGACATGATCTGCTAGGTCTCATAGTAAGTGCTCACTGCTTTCGCAATAACTCCCTATATCCCTATATATAACTCCCTATATCTTCTCTCCTCTGTCCCCCGATTCACTAATTCCAAATTCCATCCAATCTCTAGCCTCTAAATCTTGCTTTTCCCCCCCCCCCCACTGCCTGACGTGACTAAACGTTTATAGCAGTGCTTTAAATCACGCTTCGCCATGATTATACATATACAACATCTCTCATGCGCCTATATAGCTCGGTCTATAATTCAATCAGACGTTGTTCCTTCTTATTCTTTGTTATTCGTTTATTGTTACATCATGAGAAGTGTTTTTCGCAGATCTGGGGGGGGGGGGGAGTTATGTGATTCTGACGTGGTCGAGGGATATGCTGTAACAAATCATCTGATTTCGTACAGTAGGCTGCCAGTGAGGAGCCCCCACCGGGAGGACATACCGTTGTCTCGCTTGCCAGTGAGGAGCCCCCACCGGGAGGACATACCGTTGTCTCGCTTGCCAGTGAGGAGCCCCCACCGGGAGGACATACCGTTGTCTCACTTGCCAGTGAGGAGCCCCCACCGGGAGGACATACTGTTGTCTCACTTGCCAGTGAGGAGCCCCCACCGGGAGGACATACCGTTGTCTCACTTGCCAGTGAGGAGCCCCCACCGGGTGGACATACTGTTGTCTCACTTGCCAGTGAGGAGCCCCCACCGGGAGGACATACCGTTGTCTCGCTTGCCAGTGAGGAGCGCCCACCGGGTGGACATACTGTTGTCTCACTTGCCAGTGAGGAGCCCCCACCGGGAGGACATACCGTTGTCTCACTTGCCAGTGAGGAGCCCCCACCGGGAGGACATACCGTTGTCTCACTTGCCAGTAAGGAGTGCCCACCGGGTGGACATACTGTTGTCTCACTTGCCAGTGAGGAGCCCCCACCGGGAGGACATACTGTTGGGTTATACGGGACAATTTAGAAGGAAATACATCCAGACGTGGTAATACTACGACCACATAAAACCATCCGTCTTGGCATTTTCTTTCAAACGCTTTCTTCTCCCATACTGTAATTAGTGTAATATGAAAGGACCGTGCAGGGTATGTATGCTTCTCCCATCTTGATAAGGAGCCTGTTTTTTTCTAAATATATTTTTTATCCCACGATTTTGTAACCCATTTTTCACCCCTGTGTCAATCATCTACTGTGATCCTGGGCTCTACACACCAACTCCGCCAACCTGGGGAGAGCAACGGACTTAACTCATGCTTCCTTCATGCTAGAGTGTCCAAGTTGCTCCTTTACACCTGACAGGGGGGGGGGGAGTTTCCCTGGTTGGACGTGTAGCGCGTGAAAGGAACACGTTATTCCAACCAGTTCCTTTCCCCTTCCATCAGACGCCCCGGCTGGCCAGGGGGAGGCAGTTTAGAGACCAGGAGCCTGTTTTATATAGAAGACACGTGACATCCTACGAGAATAGAGAAGCCTGTTAGCTGTTGCGCGTACGTACGTAGAGTAAGTGCGCGCGTGTGTGTGTGTGTGTGTGTGTGTGTGTGTGTGTGTGTGTGTGTGTGTGTGTGTGTGTGTGTGTGTGTGTGTGTGTGCGTGTGCTATACGTCTCCGTAATGAGGAGGGAAAGAGAAGGACATCACATACTTCTCATCCTACATAATGCACCATGTTGACAAGCAACTCCGTTTCACCGGTTCATCTCAAACACACACGCGGTGTGCCCACGCGGCTCCGCTGAGAAATACCAAACAAACAACGGCATCCCAGGTAAAATATCAGGACGATAGAATGAAATAAAATGAAAAATTAAATAAAAGCACTAAAATACTTTTATAGGGAAAGGGGGGGAGCAGGCGGGAGGGCAGGAGAGCAGTTCGACAAATACTTTATGATGGGCACGCGTAAATAACTCTTCCTATACTGTACTTCCCGACGTCCCTCACAGGTGTTACCGATGATACTAATTAAGTACCAGGTCTTATTACTTAACTTCAATGCCATTTGGCCAAACAGCATTGACCACGCCTCCAGGTCTTAAGTTAAATAATATATGGTACAAAGACAGAGTGAGAGTGAGACAAAGACAGAGTGAGATGGTGTGGGAGATGAACTTGTGGTAATAAATAATGGTATACTTAAGACATGCATAATACTGCCCTATTGTCTCTTGAATAGTTTTCATTGAGTTTTGGTCACATTTTAGTCACCTGGAATGTCTTAGTGTTAGTCTAGTTATGGTTGACTAAATATCTTAAGATTTTAGTCGACTAAATCTATACAGTTCTTTTTCACTTGCTGATAGTAGCCGATCTACAAGCCAACCCTAACCCTAACCCTAACCCTTGTAGATCGTCTATTTTCAGCATGCAATTGTAAAAATGACTTTACTAGTCCCTTCCTAACATTTTAGTCTAGTTTTTGTTGACAAAATTGTCAGTATATTTAGTCTTAGGTTTAGTCATAGCTTAGTTTTCATTTAGCTACCATTTAGTTTTCGTCAGTGAAAAATGGTAGTCGACAGACATTTTTCGTCTTTGTTTTAGTCTGACACAAATGCATCATGTATAGGCAAGGCCTACTAGTTTTTTGCCACACAGACAGACAGACAGACAGACAGACAGACAGACAGACAGACAGACAGACAGACAGACAGACAGACAGACAGACAGACAGACAGACAGAGACAGGACTGAGGAGGAGACATACTGTATCTCCCTGAGGTCATTCCCTTCAGCGGCACTAATTGAATTGGCTCGTTAAGAGAGATGCACTGCATGCGCGCGGGACATGGTTGATTGGTCGAGTGGGCAGATGATGGGAAGAGGCGATGAGGGGTGGGGGGTGGTTTTAATGTTTAAAACGCACATGAATTCTCCATTTTGATTGAAACACACGCACAGCATGCATGCTGTGTATAGTTTATTAATGACGGCTACACCACGTGCCTACGCGCGTGCCTATTGTACGTGCATGTGTGTGTGCCTGTGCATGTTGCACATTCCTTAGAACTATAGCTTGTGCGTGTGTGTGTGTGTGTGTGTGTGTACAAGCTTTTAGTTTGCTAACTCAGAGAGGAAAGGTCCCACCATGCCATGAGACGCACGCACGCACACACACACACACACACACACACACACACACACACACACACACACACACACACACACACACGCACGCACACGCACGCACACGCACACACACACACACACACACGCACAGTCACACACACACACACACACACACACACACACAGCCCTCTGTCGCTGTGCCCACACGTTTCCCTCCTTCTATGTCGTATATATACCCATGATGCATCACTGCAGCTTAAATCTTCAGAACGTGGTAATTTCCCACAAGTTCATCTCCCACACCATCTCACTCTGTCTTTGTCTCACTCTCACTCTGTCTTTGTCTCACTCTCACTCTGTCTTTGTCTCACTCTCACTCTGTCTTCATCCATCTGGCATCCTACGTAGTAGTATAGTGCAGTGGTTCCCAAAGTGGGGTCCGGGGACCCCTTGGGGTCCTTGAGAGAGTTCCAGGGGGTCCCCAGCTAGATGATAATTAGGAACCAAATGGACCCTTATGAGTCTGTAACTCTGAGAGTGTATACAAATGGAACCAAATGGACCTTTATGGGTCTGTAACTCTGAGAGTGTATACAAATGGAACCAAATGGACCCTTATGGGTCTGTAACTCTGAGAGTGTGTACAAATGGAACCAAATGGACCCTTATGGGTCTGTAACTCTGAGAGTGTATACAAATGGGTCCATTTGGTTCCATTTGTACACTCTCACAGTTAAATTAACAGTGATTTTACAATTATAAATTGGGGGGTCCCAGAGATAGAAATGCCATTAAATGGGGGTCCGTAGACTAATGCATGTAAAACTGTGGGTCCTTGAAATTAAAATGTTTGAAAGTCACTGTTAAAGCCGTAAAGAATCTTCTCTTTTGGGTATAGTCCCTGGCATATATTTTCAAATGGGGGACGCGGACTAATTAGTACCAAATTTGGGGGTCCTTGACATGAAGAACCGGTGTAGTTTCAATGTTGTAGCCTACAGCTTATTGATGTTTTTGAGAGAGAGAGAGAGAGAGAGAGAGAGAGAGAGACGCAGCTGCGGGACATGAGACTAATTAATAGTGACAGAGAGAGAGAGGAGTGTGTGTGTATACGTGTGTGTGTGTGTGTGCGTCAATTTAACAAAGCTGCAGACGATCAGAAATCGACGTTTGCGCTACTCTATGCCGAATCGAAGTGGACTCGGTCCCAGACTCTTTTCTTTTTCTCCCTGGAAATAAAAAAACGTCTGGGTTTACCGAGGCTACTGGTAGACTGATGATAGGTTCTTGGATTGTCTATGTCGCCGTTATTACATTACGCAATTACTCTTGGCATAATCGTCATAATTGTTTCCACGTTGAAAAACACATCCAAAAGAAAATGCAGAAATACAGATTCCAATGTATCACAAAGTGGCACATTGTAAGCTCGTAAGCACGTGTATAGCCTTGCCGAGCCATGAGGCCCATAGGGGGCAGGAGCCTATCTCCTGTTTCTGTAGCGTGAGGCAGCTTGATGTACAAGTACACCCCCTGGACATGACGCTAGTATGTCACAGGGACTTACCCCCCAATCCAACCCTTGATGCTGAGTGTCAAGCAGGGAGGAGGCACTGGGTCCCATTTTTACAGTCTTTGGTATGATGACCCGGCTGGGGATCGAACCGTGACCTCCCAGTCTCAGGGCGGACACTCTAACCACAAGGCCACTGAGCTGGTTGTAAGCTTGTAGATCAGCTATTTCCCCGCTATTTTTGTATAACATTTATAACAAGAAATGCCAGTAATTTCTTGGTATATTTCAGTTATTTGTCATAATCTGCCCTGTGCACGTTTTCATTACGAAATTTCAACTGAAATGTGATCCATTCATCTATCCATATTTACATGCTCCAATGTCCAATGCCAAAAACACACGTCCGTCCGTCCGTCCGTCCGTCCGTCCGTCCGCCCGTCGCAAATTATTGCCGCGACAATTTGTGACAATAAATCGGCAATTTGAAGGTTTAAAATGACACTCAAACTGAACTGTGACTGCAGGGGAGGGAGTCTGGGAGACAGGTGGCTTCTTTCTGATGGCCTTTACAATGTCCTCCTGATGTGACAGAAAATAGTCCAGAAGAAGAAAGAAATGTTTGTTATATTTATGGACAATCTGTTGGAATTGTTTTACATTTTTTATGTGGTGTCATAATTCAACATATACCAGTATAGTGATGACATGGCACGCTGACTATCAAGAAAACAAAAACACGGCACTTCATGTCAGAAAGGTTGCCGACCCGTGTCCGATAGATTACTATTTACTATTGCATTTGATGTAGGCGTATTACCGTGAGTTGCCCTTACGTCTGCCAAATCGGCGTAATCTCACCCCGAACACGGTGGAAATAACACGGATTGGCAATTCCGTACAATTTTGCACACCACTAGAAAAAAAACCCCAAAATCCGTACATATTACACTGTCAGACTGTCTACTATACTGTGTTGACCACGGCGCGGCTTTGACCCCATTAGCTCAGTTGGGGGACAAATGCGCTCCCCCCCCCCCCCCCCACAACACTATTCTGTGCCTGTGGCAACTCGGACGGGGCCAAGTCGGGCTCAAGTTAGCCCTGATACATGACTGCCATGATGATTATCATGACAGTCATGACGTAACTGCACCCTGTTTTTTTGCGCTCGCTACATTTACAACTTTTACGTATATATAAACATTCGGAATTCAAATATAAAGTACTCACAATTTGTCCCACGGGTGTTAGTTAGTTGCTGCACCAGCGATTAGAATTGCTGCATCCCGCGTTGTTTAATAAAAAAGCATTTTTATCCGAGCGCCCCGGCTACTTTTTTTCAAACGGGGTTCGTTTGGGAAATCCACAGTTGCACACCGGGAGCGCACTCGCCTATTAGTCTGTATTGGCAGGGCGGTCAGCGTACCTATATCGAACACACCGAGTGCCACCCTCCTCCCGACCGACCGTAGTTGAAAGCCAATGGCAAAATAACAGCTCGGATAAAAATGCTTTTTATTAAACAACGCGGGATGCAGCAATTCTAATCGCTGGAGCAGCCACTAACTAACACCCGTGGGACAAATTGTGAGTACTTTATATTTGAATTCCGAATGTTTATATAATACGTAAAAGTTGTAAATGTAGCGAGCGCAAAAAAACAGGGTGCAGTTAAGCCTTGACTCTCGTATGAATACGAGAGTCAAGAACCAGGGCTAGGCTCAAGTGAACTTCGCAACGTTCGACACGGCAACTCGCATATACATTATCTCGCTCGGCGGTGTCTCTCGTGGCTCAGGTTTGCTTGAGACGCCCCCCCCCCCCCCCCCCCTCCATTGCGGTCTAAAACGTTACTTTATCGGCAAAAAAACTAGTCAGCGGTTGTTGGAAAAAGTATACTAAACTAGAAGGGCGGGTTAATGGGGAGGATTGGACACCGTGTTGGGTGAGACCGGGTTGGATAAATGCCTAAATTGTAAATTCAAATGGAGTCTCACTCCATCTCTGTCTCACGCCACCTGTCTCACTCCATTTGTCGTCATCTTGTCTGTCTCTTTTTGTCTCTCTTTTGTATCTCTTTTGTCTCTCTTTTGAATCTCCTTTGGTCCATCATTCTCTTTGTGTCCATCCGTGCATGGCCAGTATTCTCCCCTGACCTCTAAAAAACCACAAAAACTATCTAGTGTTCACCGAAAATAGCATGATCTATTGCGAGCGTCTAGATTCAGCCCTCTGTTGAAGTGGTTATAGAAGTCAGCTCTCTCTCTCTGTCAATTATTCAGTTTTTTTCCTCATGACATAATACAGTAGCCTAGTACTTCAGTTGAAATGAGAGACAAGACAACAATTTCACTGAGGATTGTTTGTTATGCAAAAATGTACCAAGTGGGTTTTCTTTTGGAAAACTAAAAATAGCTCAAGGAAAAACACCAAAAGAGACAGTAATGCTACTTTGCAGAAGATACCCAGAGACAGAGAAAGAGGGTGTTTGTGTGTGTGTGTGTGTGTGTGTGTGTGTGTGTGTGTGTGTGTGTGTGTGTGTGTGTGTGTGTGTGTGTGTGTGCGTGCGTGCGTGCGTGCGTGTAGACATGTGGAAAAGCTTTAGTGTGACATGGGGAAATGTGTGCTTGTTGCAGTCTATTTAGTAGGCTACTTATGTGGTTGTGACCATGCTTGTCAGAGAGGGGGAGCTGTGTGTGTGCGTGTGTGGGTGTGTGCGTGCGTGCGTGCGTGCGTGCGTGCGTGTGTCTGTGTGTGTGTGTGTGCGTTCGACTGAGGGAGAACAAGACAGTCTCCTATTCCAAACATCTCACACAGCGCCTTGTTTTTCTTTGCGTGTGCGCTGTAAAGAAATGTATATTTATACCTGTTAATAACTCATGCAACAGCCGTCCCAAACCCCCAGGCTGTCCGAGTACCTGAGACCACGCAAGCAAATGCACTAGTGCTAAATATCCTTTGGTTCTGTTGTTACGTTAAAATTGCCACAATTTTTCTATTTTTCCAGTTTTTCATGTGTCTATGAGGTGACAGTACTTCATTAGACACCCTGGAGTCGTTTGTATGTGCACTGGTGTGTTATCTTTGTATTTAGGGTTTCTTCCTGGAGGCTGAACCCTTGACAGTCAAACGGGCCAATGAAGTAAACAGTAATATATAGTGACATCACACTATCAGCCCCTCCCCTAACCCCTCCCCCTTTATCATACAACTACAGCTGTGGGTGCGGCTTCAGTTCAGGTGGATCACCACCCATCACCACCCACCAGGCAAACCAGGCATACTTAATGAACTACCGGTGGACGTGCCCACATAATAAACAACATTTTAACAAATACTGTACCTTTAACAATAAGAACTCATCTTTAATATCTTTAACTATACACTATACTACTTTGTAGCCTACTCTAGCAGTAGCTCTTTTTTCTGTGTCTCTCCTGTGTTTCATGACTGCGGTACTTAGAAGAAAAAAGTCCTCATGCACACCTAGAGAGGACTGCAGGTGCGTCGGATAACTGCAACTTGAGAAGTAGAAAGAAATGGGCACACCGTCTTCACTTACAGCATTTTATTAACGCTTTGTTTTGTTCAGACCTTCATCAGGCCTCCTTCATCAGTAACTGTGGTACTGCCATCATGACACCGTCCGTCCGTCCGTCCGTCCACTCTCCAGCCAGACCATACCCTACAAACGGCAATAAAGTCAAACATAATGTGCTAGGGGTGATATATTTTGTTAAAGGCCAACCCAAAACTACTAGTAACGTACGTGTACGTATACTGTAATGTTGTTGTTGTTATAGGCCAACCCAAAACTATTACTTAATCACCATGATTGATTGTAATATCTCAAGACAGAAGAATTTGTCAGCACTAGTAACGTACGTAATGTAGCCTAATGTTGTTGTTGTTATAGACCAACCCAAAACTATTACTTAATCACCATGATTGATTGTAATCTCTCAAGGCAGCAGAATTTGTCAGCACTAGTAACGTACGTAATGTAATGTTGTTGTTGTTATAGGCCAACCCAAAACTATTACTTAATCACCATGATTGATTGTAATCTCTCAAGACAGCAGAATTTGTCAGCACTAGTAACGCGCACAGTACGTAATGTAATGTTGTTGTTATAGTGGCCAAACCCAAGTTCCTGTTTAACACAAAACCATTGTCCTCACCTCCGGAGAAAACGAAACCTTTCAGCTGCTCGTCACTATCTCTTCATGGTGCACAAGGCTATATAAGCCTAAGTGTCTGACAATCCATTGTTGAAAATGTGGGGAATTTATTTTGTGTCTCCCCGATAGTATATAGGCTATTTATGAGAGATGGCTGTGGCTCAGGCGGTAGAGCAGGTAGTCCCCAAGATTCCTTGAATTAAAATTAAAGATTAAGATTAAAATGATAATGAACACACACGCACGCATGCACACGCACACACACGAGAGAATGAACATATACTGTGGTAGTCTACATTTCAGGGACTCAGTTATGGGGGGTTTTCACAATCACCCCAGTGTCCAACAAAGGAACTGTGATTATTTAATATAATTGACTACCGGTACATGGATATCAGCACATTTCGGAAATCATGTACATCTGTGCTGTCCGGGTTTTCAGCCACGGAAGACCCTTTCAGTTTCAACAGAATGTGAAAATTACATTTCACTGTAGAACAGCTGTGGACCCGGGCACACTGACAGCGCGGGCACACCTTGGCGCACAGCCGCGGACAGACGAAGCTGACGCCCGACGTCATTCCGGCTTTTTAGACTTTTTCCTGGGAATCTGTCCGTCGCAGCAGTCAGCCGCAGAGGTGGAGCTGCTTTTCCATCCACCAGCTATAGTCTAAAAAGCCGGAATGACGTCGGACGTCAGCTTCGTCTGTCCGCGGCTGTGTACTATAGCTAAGGTGTGCCTGCACTGTGACTGGTGGCTCGTGAGGAGTGCATGTGGGCCCCCGAAATAACTGGGGCTTTGCCGTGTTACCTGCTCAGATGGGGTGGGCCGCGAACGGCTTGTGGAGATGTTGAAGTGGGCCCTGATCCAGAGACGGTTAAGATCTGCCCGTGTAGAACATTCATTTTTGCATATTTAAGGTGCCCTTATACACTACCTGATTATCGGGCATATTTGACGATTTGCCCCCGAAGGCAAATCGTGTTAATCTATTACATACAATGTTTTCTAGGGGTATTAAGGTCTGCTGAATCCAAATCTGCTGTATGTATAACTCAAAAATGGCCGCTAAGCCCTCAAAATGGACCATTTGAAGATGGCGGTCACCACCGTGCTGAAACATAGTAAAAAAACTATATATGTTTGACTAAATAAGGTAGATAAATAGACTGAAATGTCATTCATATATGGGGGATACATTGACATATTCATATTTAAGATCAAGTGACAATTGGCCTCTTTAGTAATTAATAATGTTTTTGTTATTTTTTGTTATGATGAATAATTGCTTCAAGCCTTAAAGGGACACTTCACCCTTTTTGCAAAAAAAATATATGTTAATGACGTTTAGAAGCTTTAGAACACACTCCTGGGGGTCTTTATGTGTGTAATATGTGGTTTTAGATATTTTAGATTGTAGCAGTGAGCCTGTTGTCTCTGATGTCATGGACACTGGGCTCACTTCCATCCTGGACTACATGTTGTCTCAGTAAGACAGCTCTCCCCCCTATCCACAAGGAGGAGCAGTGCACCAAAGAATTATGGGAATTGTAGTCCAGGAAGGTAGTGAGACCAGTGTCCATGACATCAGAGACAACAGGCTCACTGCTACAATCTAAAATATCTAAAACCACATATTACACACATAAAGACCCCCAGGAAAGTGATCTAAAGCTTCTAAACGTCATTAACATATATTTTTTTGCAAAAAGGGTGAAGTGTCCCTTTAATGTGTGTTTCTGACTTGTATTTGCATGCATGCAGCCGACACATGGACTTAGTCCCAGTCTATCCTCAGTGTTCTGGCAGCTGTTGCCAAGTTTCTTGCAACTGCACGCTTCAATGCACTCCATGTGTCCTTTCCTGCTTCAATGCACTCCATGTGTCCTTTCCTGCAGCCACAGCGTTGACTGAGACACCCCTTTGTGCAACTGCATGACGTGATCTCCCTGCATGCTTTTGGCATTGGTGGCATGGCAGGGAAAGCAGCCGTGGCACCACCAACTGACCTTTCAGGACTCAGTTAAAGGGATTGTGACATAAAAAAAAAGGTTTTGGAATTGTTCATATTTTTTTTAGGTTTTCTAAGCTCAATTGCACCCAAAAGACCTGAACTTTTAACATTCAGTAGACTTTCTGTGGTCTGGGGTTTTCTGGCTCAAACAGGTGCTCTGATTTGCCGGCAGTTTGTGATGTAAGAGCCTGCAAATCCCATATATTATGTCAATGGGATTTGCCAGCAGATGTCACTGTTTTCACTGTTTGCCTGTTTTCATTGTAGCTCAAAAGGCTTCCAGACCACAGAAAATCCACTGAATGTTCAAAGTTCAGGATTTTGGGGGTGTAACTGAGGTCATAAAACCTAAAAGAAAAAAGAAAAATAAATTAAAATGAATGTCATAAAACCTTTAAAGATCTATAAGGGTCCATTTGGTTACTCTCTATCATTTATAGCCGGGGACCACCTGGAAACCCCCCTCAAGGGTTATAGGTATGGTTTTGCGCCACTCGATTCATAATTAACGTTTCAATTTTGGAGCTCTGGCTCATGCACTACAAAAAAAGTTAAAAACCCAAAAAGAACTGAAGCGGTTCCCATTGGGAACCAACCGGTGGAAAAGGGGCCTCCGAGACTTATACAGACCTGTGTTATATGGTCATTATGGGATAGCTCATTATGGGTATAATACTCTTTTTTTTTTTACAACATTTAATTTTGACACAAAATGTCTACCACGAGCCAGCATGACTATATTATGACCCCTGCATGGACGGACGGGGGATGGCGCAGTTGTTGCCGCAGACGAATGTTCCAAAGATGTATTCATGAGGCAAAGCAGATCTATACACGTTGTTGTACTATACTGTATAGACCGTCTATTTTCCTTCTAAAGTGGGGCTTTATATCGGTCTGCTCGATGCCGTTCTCGTATTCTGTTTCATATTATGAGAACGTCCCATTCGGCCATTATAAAGCGTGGAATGTGCGCGCGCGTGCGTGCACGTGCGTGTGCGTGTGTCATCACTCAAGGCGCGGGGGGGGGGGGGGGGGGGGTCCAGAATACATTCCTATGGCTGCCATGGCAACGAGGCTGGCGCCCCTGCTGTTTGCCACACACACACACACACACACGTAGGAACACGCGCGTCTCTGCGTGTTTGTGCGTCTGTGCGTGCGTGCGTGTGTGTGTGCATGATGTGTGATGCTCATGCATATTTCAACCGCTGCTGCTATACAGCCCTGTAGCGGCTCACTGTACGAGGCTGTGGGTTGTACATAATTAGATGGTGTTCAGGGGGGAGACGCTGACGTGGGTGGGGGGAGGCGAGTGGGGGGGGGGGGGGGGGGTCGGGATTGGGGAGACATGACAACCGCAGTGCCAATAAGTCAGATGAGGACACTGAAGTGCATGGGTATGTGTGTGTGTGTGTGTGTGTGTGTGTATCTATATACAAGCTCAATTTACAAGTTACAATTCAGGCATTTAGCGGAGCGACTTTAACAGTATAAGCAAAAACTAAAACATGGTAATACATCAAAAAAGGTCATCATGAATCATAAGCTAAGAATCATAAGCTAAGAATCTAACAGTGGAATGTCTATACGATGAAGTCATGCATATTATACTATGCAGTGCTATATGTCTATACAACGCTATCGAATGCTGAGGTCCGCCTACTGCTAAAGGCACGAGACGCTGCTTTTAGGGCTGGTGACACGGAGGAGGCCTACAGCTCAGCCAGGGCTGACCTGAAGAAGGGCATCTGGAGAGCCAAATATACATACTGTATAAACTGCGGATCGAGGAGCACTTCAACAACTCTGACTCTCGGCGCATTGTGGCAAGGCATTCAGGCACTCACAGCATACAAACCCCATAACTCCACCCCCTCTTCCAGCAACACTAACTCAAAGGTAGGAATAGGATGCAACTTTTCAATCTACTGCAGCTGTGTGGTGAAAATAAATGTTTTGCCTTAGTGTGCGAGTGGAGTTGCTTTGCATATTATGCACAGCATGCGCCGCCCACCGACGCTGTAATCAAATACCGCAAGCTCGGAAATCTCACGGTGTCGACACCGTGGATGTTCCATGCCACGGTGTTACCGAAATTCGGTAAACCGCGGCATGCCTATATTGTGGACTATAGGAGAACTAACCGCTCTGACCACACCCCGATCCACATCAACGGGGCTGTGGTGGAGCGGGTGTCCAGCTTCAAGTTCCTGGGTGTTCACCTCTCTGGTGAACACCATGGAATCTCAACATCTCAACATGCTCCACCCTGTTCAAGAAGGCGCAGCAGCGTCTATACTTCCTAAGGAGACTGAGGAAGGCTCACCTTGATCCCCGGATTCTGGTGAACTTTTACCGCTGCACCATTGAGAGCATCTTGACAAACTGCATCTCAGTGTGGTACAACAGCTGCACAGTGTCTGATCGGAAAGGCCCTGCAACGGGTAGTAAAAAACGGCCCAGTACATCATCGGCACCCGACACCCGTCCATTGGGGATCTACAGCGCCAAAGGTGTCCGCGCAGGGCGAGAGGCATCCTGAAAGACCCCTCTCACCCAAACCACAGACTCTTTACCCTTCTTCCATCCTATTGGTTCCCGCACTAGTAGGCTCAGGAACAGCTTATTTCCTGTTGCTGTCTCCCTGCTGAACTCTGCCCCTCCTCAATGACACTGAACAATGATACCCCCTTCCGTCCCCCCTTTCCTCCTTCCCATCTGAACTCTCATGCTCACACCATACATACACTATAGCATGTTATGGCTTATGGCTTGTGTGGGTGGGTGTGTATATATATATATGCATACTCCTTATTTATATTTATACTTCATTGTCTATTTTTCTATTTATTTCCTATTTATTATATATTACTGTACATACTGTACATGCTGTACATTCAACAACAAGTGTATTTATTCCCATTACTGTTTTGCACTCTGGTTGGACGCCACTATTCATTTAATTTGTCAAAGTATTTGTATACTATGTGCAGTGACAACAAATTGAACCTTATCTAATCTAATCTAAATGACTCCACTGTGGCGACTGGAGTGCCTATACCAATATGATGGGGGGGGGGGGGGGGACCGGGGTCCTCCTGAAGTCCACGGTCAGCCCCACTGTCTTGAGAGCATTTAGCTCTATGGTTGTTTCGGGTGCACCAGGTCAGCAGCAAGTCGATCTATAGCTCCTGTATAGGCAGACTCATCCTCCCTGGAGACCAGGGTGGTGGTATGTCATCTGCAAACTTCAGAAGTTTGACCGACTGGTGGCTGGTAGAGGAGCAGCAGTTGGTGTAGAGGGGAAAACAGAAGGGGAGACAGGACACAGCCCTGCAGGGGGGGGGGGGGGGGGAGCCTGGGGGTGCTGATGGTCCTCAGCTCGGAGATGGACTTCCCGGTCTTCACCCGCTGGCTGAGTCATTACGAAGTGTCTGCCATTAGGAAGTCTCTGCCATTAGGAAGTGTCTGCCATTACGAAGTCTCTGCCATTACGAAGTCTCTGCCGTTACGAAGTCTCTGCCATTACGAAGTCTCTGCCGTTACGAAGTCTCTGCCATTACGAATTGTCTGCCATTACGGAGTCTCTGCCATTACGAAGTCTCTGCCATTACGAAGTCTCTGCCATTACGAAGTCTCTGCCGTTACGAATTGTCTGCCATTACGAAGTCTCTGCCATTACGAAGTGTCTGCCATTACGAAGTCTCTGCCATTACGAAGTCTCTGCCATTACGAAGTCTCTGCCGTTACGAAGTCTCTGCCATTACGAAGTGTTTGCCATTACGAAGTCTCTGCCATTACGAAGAAATCACACACACACACACACACACACACACACACACACACACACACACACACACACACACACACACACACACACACACACACACACAGACAGACAGACAGACAGACAGACAGACAGACACACAGTAATTTATGTATAAAGACACTAGAGGAGCTTATTATCCATGTCACGCATGCATACACACACACACACACACACACACACACACACACACACACACACACACACACACACACACACACACACACACAGTGTGAGGGAGAGCTTATACCTGTACATCAAAGTCTTCCCTTCCGTTGATGTCCTGGATATGAATAGATAATGGATGGACATGGGATTCAGCTCTGTGTGTGCATGCGTGTAATGCTCCCTTTTATCTCGTAGAGAGGATAACCATATGCTGATGTTTTGCCTGACTGTTTTGCGTCCGATATCTCTTCCTGCCTTCTCAACGAACACAGTACAAATGACGTTCACCGACAGTCACTTCTCTTCCACTTACAACAACCCACAGTACGCCAGCAGTGGCTCCACTATACTAAACAGTATTTGCCTGCAGCATCCACCCCGTGTTTGATGTGGTCGCTCAAATAAGAGGAGGCACATGTGTCAGTGGATTGGGGTGTTCTGAAACCAGATTGGAACTCGTACATTAATTTATTAGTGGCAAGATACTTTTCAACCTGTTCATAGAGACTATTTCTTCCGTCACTTTCGAGCTTTTGTGGTTTAATCACCTAGGGATCACCTAGGGATTTGATTCACATGCATATTCACATTCATATTGGTATTTTATATCAGGCCTTTATAGAGCGCCGCAGTCCCGCCCCCTTTCAGAAAAGCGAGTGGCCCAGGAAATGAAACCCCAATGCATTCTCCCATCGGCACTTCTAATATAATTTATTTAAAGACGGTTACGCCGCGGACAAAGCCAACTCGGATCGTGACGAATCATGACAATGAACACAATGTTTTATTGGGCCGATCAAATAATTTATAGGACGAAAAACAAAACAAATAGTGTTGTCTCCTGACTTTCTTTTCTTCTTTCTAATGATTTGATCGGCCCAAAACATTGTGTTCATTGTCATGATTCGTCACGATCCGAGTTGGCTTTGTCCGCGGCGTAACCGTCTTTAAATAAATTATATTAGAATTGCCGATGGGAGAATGCATTGTGTTTTCATTTCCTGGGCCACTCGCTTTTCTGAAAGGGGGAGGGACTGCGGCGCTCTATTAGCCAATCCACCAATTGTCAGCCTTCAGATTGGTCCCCTCGCTGACGAACCAGCAGGCGATCTTTTACTGACTTGTTCCGCCCCCCGGTTTTCCGCCTTGTTTACGTTGAATTTGCTACAAACATCATTTTTGGAAGATAAACGTAATAAAAACAGTCACCATGTTGTACCCAGGGGGGGAGGGGCGTAACTATAGCGTGACGCAGACAACGCAACTGGGGCCCAGAGGCATTGAACACTTGAGAAAGTTTGGCGGAGCCCGGTGGTGGCTGCTGGTATAAACGCAGTTTCGGGGCTATTTGTCACGGCGGCCGTGGTGGTGGTGGGCACCCCGCAGCCCAGCCTGCATGCGTGGCAGCACTCTGTATACTGTGTGTGTGTGTGTGTGTGTGTGTGTGTGTGTGTGTGTGTGTGTGTATCCCTGCCCTATATGCATCATCTGTTACCGCACGGTAACAACATGAAGGATGAGGCAGCATTATGAGCCATTCTCCTACTCATCTGAATGTCGATATGTGCGTGCGTGCATGCGCGACACGTGCACGTTCCCCCCCCCCCCCACACACACACATACAGTATGTCCTACTGTATATACATTTATGTGTGGCTTGGAAATAAAATATGTATTCATGGTCCTGCAGGGGGTGAGTGAGTACGCTTTCATGTAAGCTGGAAATGTGTGTGTGTGTGTGTGTGTGTGTGTGTGTGTGTGTGTGTGTGTGTGTGTGTGTGTGTGTGTGCGCGTGCTTGTGTGTGCGTGTGTGTGCTATTTATGATTTCACATGACGATGATGAAGAGAGAAGTGTAACTGAACAGAGGGGTACCATGCGTGTGGTGGTGTGTGTGTGTGTGTGTGTGTGTGTGTGTGTGTGTGTGTGTGTGTGTGTGTGTGTGTGCATGTGTGTGCGTGTGAGTGTGCAAGTTCGTGTGAGTGTGAGTGTGTGTGTGTGTGTGTGTGTGTGTGCAAGGAGAGGCGCAGCAAGGCGGCAGGAAACAAAGAAAGATAATTCAGAGCACGGCTCGCGTTCTTTTAAATATTTAAAGGTGAATTCCTTTCTAAATGAATGTCGAGAGACAGAGGAGTCATATACTGTACATATACAGTAGAGACATGGACTATATATTCCTGTCCTATCGTCTTGGCGTTCAGGTTGATTCCCAGGGCTGAATCGCTCAAAATCATAATTCATATTATGAAAACTGTCGTACATGCTGAAGGCCCACATATACACAAGACTCCACAATTTCCCCCCAAAATTGCCTTTATTGCGACAGTATAGGTTGCATTTTTTTCTTCCCGTGGAGGGGGCGCGAGTGCATTTGTCGTGGAAATGAAGAGATAAAACAATTTAATAATACTCCAAGTTATACAGTTTGGTGCTGTTCGGTGCTGTTTGTTTTATGATGTTTCACTGTCCCATTTTGGTGAATGCCTTGAGGCTATATTATATGTTGGGGGTTTGGTTATGGTGGGAGTGGGAGCTATAAAAGCTGTCGCCTTTTTGTGACTCCGGGAGTCAGACGGGGGTTTCCACATACATGAACAGGTCATGTAAGTCTTTTCTCCTTACTCGAGTCATGGGTGGATTCTGGGGGGGTGCAGGGGGTGCACTGCACCCCCTGGCAATAAAAATAAAAATATATATTTTTTTTTTCTTTTTTTTTTTCAAAC
Organism: Protomyctophum bolini; assembly: GCF_963924005.1. Lineage (NCBI taxonomy): Eukaryota > Metazoa > Chordata > Actinopteri > Myctophiformes > Myctophidae > Protomyctophum > Protomyctophum bolini. The sequence goes on along the minus strand of NC_137880.1, from coordinate 7,010,401 downwards.
TTAACTTATGGCTTCTGACTGTAGTTTGTAATCATCTCTCTTATCATGATATGATGACTCGCTGTACGGCTGTAGTGCATGTGTGTATGTGTGTGAGCTGCTGTACTATACCTAAATAACTCATTTTTAGGGGTTTAGGGCATTGTAAAAACGACTAAAATAATAAAATAAAGGTTAAAAAAAATCGCTCGGAGTCGCTCGCCAAGCAGTCACACCCCCTGGCGTCAAGTTCAAAGTCCGCCTATGACTCGAGTAAAATCCTTAAGCCCCATTCAGACCGAAGAAGCAGAAGCTAGCTTCTGCTTCTTCGTCCCATGTTATCTCTATGCTGAACAGCTTCTGCGTTTAAAAGCTGGAAGAATAGCTTTTTTTTGTTTTTGCTTTTTTTTTTTCTCACCGGACCTTAACTTTAAAGCAGCTTTTAAAAGCTGGAGCTTTAAAAATCTGCGTGTAGCCAATCAGAGCACAGCGTGGTTTGAGGAGGCGGAGTTGAGCTCATTTTACAAAACCGAAAACCCTCTGGAAAGCTGTCCGACCCAATTGTCCGCATTAAAAAATAAACTTTTTGAATATGGGCTGTATATGAAATATGAATGGATATTTGGCAAGACCATAGCATATTTTGTGATAGAAATTAAAGTTTATATGAGAAACAAGTTGTCGAAGCGGTGAAAACAGGTTGTGTTCCGTGTGCCGTCGCGAGTGTCACGTTTCTGGGGACAAGTCATCGTGCATTCACCCCCCCCTCCGGTTCTCATCGAAGCTATGGATGGACTACTGAACTGAACTCTCCGGAACGCTATCCGTCGCTGACGCTGATTGTGGACTAAACAGTGCACACACACACGGTTGATAAATTAGCAGATATAGATAGATAGACAAACAACTAAACAATAGTTGTGTCGGGAGTTTTCGCCAAAACCTTCCCCGAGAAGAGGGAAGCAGCAGCCCGCTCTCAGCGCGTTTCTGTGCCGATCCTCGTGTGTCTCTCGGTAGTATGTTGAAGCTTTTGCGCCGTCAATCAATACCTTTAAAATAAATAATTAATAGCCTTTATATCAGTTGTATGTACCCCCCCCCCCCCCCACACACACACACACACACACACACACACACACACACAGTACACAGTACAGTAGTCCCCAGTACTGGAACGCCGAGGAGAGCTGTGCTCGGAGACGATTTGCGGGACGTTTCCTCGCACTAAAATTAATTGCCCTTGTCGCGGGACCTCGCCCTGAGCACAGGGCGTTGACCACTGGTGTACGCTCCTCGACACCCAGTCTCAACTTAGGGGGTCCTCCGCGGGCCGGGCCACAGGGTCCAGAAGTCGGTCCACTTTCGTGTGTGTGTGTGTGTGTGTGTCGCTGCATTGTATGTTGATTGTTGAAACGTGGGCACCGTGAATCATACCTTTAAAAAATAATTAATAGCCTTTATATCAGTTGTATGTACCCCCTCTATTTATGCAATATGTTGCCCATGTTTTGTGATTGGTTTGCTGCGTTCTGAATCGATAAACCAATCGCATATATTTATTTGAGGGAATCATTTCAGACAGCGCCGAGATAGGAGCTCCCTTCCACGGGAGACTTGGGACTGAATGTCCGGAAATCGCACGTAAACATAAGCTGTTTTAATTGCTTTTACGACGTGCTGGATACATACAATTGTATTTCTACGGTATGCTCTTTCTAAATCAACATTAACATTACATACAGAGCCGCCATTTAAAACAATGCCCGGAGTGTTTCGCTCGTGGCCTAGGGGGGAGAGGAGAGCGGAGTGTGGGGGGGAGACATGAACACTGAAGACGGGGAGGATTGAGATCCGGTCCGTTCGGTTATTTACAAACAAGTTTACCAAGATTATATTATTTATTCATCCATACATAGGTTATGATGTAACTAAATATATCATTATTTCTCCTCTACAGTCGCTATTTTACATTTTAGACTTTCAAATGCGCATCTGCTCAAACTGCCCGTCTCTCGTCTCAAAGCCAGACAGCCAGTCCAGGCAGCTTGAGTGACAGGTACCTTGTACACGCCCACTTTCTCAAAAAAAAGCTGCGTCTTTCTGAGTTCTGCTTTTGCTTTTTAAAGCAGCTTCTTCGGTCTGAACGGAGCTTTACACTCCATAAAGCCCCATTCAGACCGAAGAAGCTGCTTTAAAAAGCAGAAGCAGAACTCTAAAAGACGCAGCTTTTTTTTGAGAAAGTGGGCGTGTACAAGGTACCTGTCACTCAAGCTGCCTGGACTGGCTGTCTGGCTTTGAGACGAGAGACGGGCAGTTTGAGCAGATGCGCATTTGAAAGTCTAAAATGTAAAATAGCGACTGTAGAGGAGAAATAATGATATATTTAGTTACATCATAACCTATGTATGGATGAATAAATAATATAATCTTGGTAAACTTGTTTGTAAATAACCGAACGGACCGGATCTCAATCCTCCCCGTCTTCAGTGTTCATGTCTCCCCCCCACACTCCGCTCTCCTCTCCCCCCTAGGCCACGAGCGAAACACTCCGGGCATTGTTTTAAATGGCGGCTCTGTATGTAATGTTAATGTTGATTTAGAAAGAGCATACCGTAGAAATACAATTGTATGTATCCAGCACGTCGTAAAAGCAATTAAAACAGCTTATGTTTACGTGCGATTTCCGGACATTCAGTCCCAAGTCTCCCGTGGAAGGGAGCTCCTATCTCGGCGCTGTCTGAAATGATTCCCTCAAATAAATATATGCGATTGGTTTATCGATTCAGAACGCAGCAAACCAATCACAAAACATGGGCAACATATTGCATAAATAGAGGGGGTACATACAACTGATATAAAGGCTATTAATTATTTTTTAAAGGTATGATTCACGGTGCCCACGTTTCAACAATCAACATACAATGCAGCGACACACACACACACACACGAAAGTGGACCGACTTCTGGACCCTGTGGCCCGGCCCGCGGAGGACCCCCTAAGTTGAGACTGGGTGTCGAGGAGCGTACACCAGTGGTCAACGCCCTGTGCTCAGGGCGAGGTCCCGCGACAAGGGCAATTCATTTTAGTGCGAGGAAACGTCCCGCAAATCGTCTCCGAGCACAGCTCTCCTCGGCGTTCCAGTACTGGGGACTACTGTACTGTGTACTGTGTGTGTGTGTGTGTGTGTGTGTGTGTGTGTGTGTGTGTGGGGGGGGGGGGGGTACATACAACTGATATAAAGGCTATTAATTATTTATTTTAAAGGTATTGATTGACGGCGCAAAAGCTTCAACATACTACCGAGAGACACACGAGGATCGGCACAGAAACGCGCTGAGAGCGGGCTGCTGCTTCCCTCTTCTCGGGGAAGGTTTTGGCGAAAACTCCCGACACAACTATTGTTTAGTTGTTTGTCTATCTATCTATATCTGCTAATTTATCAACCGTGTGTGTGTGCACTGTTTAGTCCACAATCAGCGTCAGCGACGGATAGCGTTCCGGAGAGTTCAGTTCAGTAGTCCATCCATAGCTTCGATGAGAACCGGAGGGGGGGGTGAATGCACGATGACTTGTCCCCAGAAACGTGACACTCGCGACGGCACACGGAACACAACCTGTTTTCACCGCTTCGACAACTTGTTTCTCATATAAACTTTAATTTCTATCACAAAATATGCTATGGTCTTGCCAAATATCCATTCATATTTCATATACAGCCCATATTCAAAAAGTTTATTTTTTAATGCGGACAATTGGGTCGGACAGCTTTCCAGAGGGTTTTCGGTTTTGTAAAATGAGCTCAACTCCGCCTCCTCAAACCACGCTGTGCTCTGATTGGCTACACGCAGATTTTTAAAGCTCCAGCTTTTAAAAGCTGCTTTAAAGTTAAGGTCCGGTGAGAAAAAAAAAAAGCAAAAACAAAAAAAAGCTATTCTTCCAGCTTTTAAACGCAGAAGCTGTTCAGCATAGAGATAACATGGGACGAAGAAGCAGAAGCTAGCTTCTGCTTCTTCGGTCTGAATGGGGCTTAACTCTGAATTCTCGGTGCTGCCTCATTATCATTATTATTATGAATTGTCTTTTGAGCATGCATGTCCACACAGACTGCCTTTACACAATTGCAGGTGGCCGCATCAGTCCGACACTCTATACCCCAAACCGCAGCGCATTATGTCAGACCGACGCACTGCAGCGGAAGCGAGTGGCGGTCGAGTTTCATAACCCCCCACCCCCCCCCCCCCCCCCAGCTTCCGCATGGCAGATCCCTAATTGTCCCCATAGAACGTTTACAAAAGTATTCATTTAGAGACGTTTACGTCGCGGACCAAAGCCAACTCTCACATAATAACAGCGACACGCTATAGCTTTTCGTAGCTGTTGTATAGCAGCTACAATGTCGGATGTTTTCCATTGAAAAATTAATGCTAGACAGACAGTATCTTTGTATCTGCAATGCATGCCAGCGTGAACACAGCTGAATGCTATGTTTTTTTCCTGTCTCTGCTCCTTTGTTGTCAGAACAAGCATACAGTGTTCCCGACACAGCTCATAAATCCACGTTATTTGTATACTTCCTTAGATGGTTATGTTCATGTTGCACACAAGTTGTGACCGAAGGTCATTTTCAATGAGCTCACAGCTCTGGCTGCAGGAAGGGCATGATTTAAACTAAGTGCTTTTTCTTTTTTTTTTATCTTAATGACCACCGAAAATATTTACTCCATGACTTGAGCTTGTGCGTGCGTGCGTGCGTGCGTGCGTGCGTGCGTGCGTGTGTGTGTGCGTGCGCGCGAGTACACGCAGTCAGACACACACAGAGTTTGGAAGGTGAACAAAACATGAATTCCCAGGTTGTTCCAGTTAAAATGTCAAAAACAATGAGGAGTCTGTGCTCGCTTATAGCATCTTGCACTTCTCTGTAACTGCTCCGGGACGTCACACTAATGATTCATAGTACCCAGCGTTCCATTCGGGGACGTGCAGAGAGCGTTAAAGAGGCATGGGGGGGGTCTGAATTCTCGTAAGGCCAACAAGCAAAAAAAAAGCCAAAATAGCAGATTTTGTATGGACTCGTGACATCTACTACTATACTATTCCATGAGAATTAGACGGTGACACTCGCACGCACACACATACACATACTGTACACACGCACACACATACACATACTGTACACACGCACACACAGGTACACACACACACACACACACACACACACACGCACGCACACAATCAATAGTGGCTCACAGACAAATCCTCTGTATTGATTTATTCATCCGTATAACTCCAGGTCGGGTTGCATTACTTTACACTTGTGTGTACACTTATATGAGACGGCAGTGAGACGGCATGAGTGAGACGGCCCTGCAGCCATTGCGCCGCACGTCGGCTTGGAAACAGCGCCGCCCGCTGGCTTGAAAAGGAGGAGACGCAGAGGTGGAGGAGGTGGCAGAATCGAGGATGCTACTATTTCTCCACACACACAAGGTGAGCTCAGAAATGCTAAGACGACGATCATCAGTCCTGGTTAGAAGGTGTGAAGGGGGGGGGATGACGCTGAGACGGGGTTGGACTATAGGGCGTTAAGCAACTAGTCTATAGTTGTCGTTGTTGTTTTTTACATAATAGTTAAAGGTTTTATGACATTCATTTTCATTTTTTTATTTTATTTTTTTTTATTTTAGGTTTTATGACCTCAATTACACCCAAAAAACCTGAACTTTGAACATTCAGTGGATTTTCTGTGGTCTGAAGTTTTCTTTGGGGTTTGGAAGCCTTTTGAGCTACAATGGAAACAGGCAAAACAGTGAAAACAGTGACATCTGCTGGCAAATCCCATTGACATATATGGGATTTGCAGGATCTTACATCACAAACTGCCGGCAAATCAGAGGCCTGTTTGAGCCAGAAAACCCCAGATCACAGAAAATCTATACTGAATGTTAAAAAGTTCATGTTTTTTGGGTGCAATTGAGATTAGAAAACCTAAAAAAAATAAGAACAATTCCAAAACCTTTTTTTTAATGTCACAATCCCTTTAACAACTAGTCGACTAGTACCCCCTCTGTACGTGTGCAGAGGAGGAATGAGGGAGGGGTATACAATGGGAGAAGGATGCTGAGGATGGAGCTGCCTGCAGGGAAGAAACGGAAGGCCAAAGAGGAGGTGAAATGGATGCGGTGAGAGAAGTCATCCCTGGTGGGACTGAAGGAGAACTATTTGATTTGTATGCGCTCTCTCTCAGAGGAGAACCTTTGCATCTGAACATCCTCTATTCGCCATGTTGCGGCATTAATTCCCAGCACGCATTCCTCAACACAGTTTAGTGTTCAACATGTCTGCCTCATTTCAACAGTGCATCCACTTCCAGGGTTCTCCTACAACACTGCAACACACAACGACTGGATGTGGACTGGACTGCACTTGTTAAAATACAGAAAAGCTATAGGCCAATGTTACTAGACTTGACAAGGCAGTTCCAAAAGGATGACACCCGTGATGTCCCAATTAGCCCAATTGATGTTTTATCCTAAAACATACAAATTCAGATTGAATCTTATCTATCTATTCACGGCGCTACCATAGTTGAAACCCTGTCGGAACTGACTTAGAGCTTGACTGTTATGCGTGATGGTTACGGTATCTTCATTCTGAGGTCCTTTTTGTTTCATTTTGGATGAGCTCTCTGAGATGCGGTTTTAACGGCATCTCCAAGACAACCCACCCAAACGTGTGACGTAATGCCGGTATGTAACACATGTAATGATACATGTAAAACTGAGCATATTGGGGGGGGAAAAACCCCCTGAAAAGTCTCATAGATCCAAATATCCAGCGCGGGGTGTTTGTGTCCGTCAAAACAAACGGAAACTCCTCCAGCTTTTTGGACGCCGCTCGACCAACCGCCCCGCATAGCGCGCCGAACGGCACGACGACGCAACGAGGCGCTAAACGGTAACCGGACGACGACACAACGAGCGCGGGGCTTGCGCGGCGTCCCGCTCAGAAGCGAGTCTCGGAGCTGCCCCTCTTCAGCGCAGCGCCGCCGCCGCTGTTGAACTCGTCGTCGTGCTCGAAGCTCAGGTTGTTGTGCGACCTGGATATCATGAGGAGCTTCTCCCTCTTGCTGTAGTCCCTCCTCGCCGAAGCCGCCGCCGCCGATTCGGCCCCCGACCTGTCGTCCCCCCCCGCCGTCGTCCCCGTCCCCTCCTCCCTGTCCTCCAGGAGCACGTATCCTTTGCTGCCGCGGCTACTGCCACCGCCGCCGCTGCTGCTGCTCCGGTCGAGGCGGGGCCAGCTGGGGTGCTTGCGCTCGATGCGCTGCTCCTGATGATGGTTGTGATGGTGATGGTGATCACGGCCGCCGAGCACGCTGAGTGCGCTGAGCGGCACTCTGCGCTCCTGCAGGTCCAGCGACTTGGAGTGTCCGCCGCCGAGCGTGTGCACGAGGAGGGAGGGTGACGGCGACGACTCAGAGTCGCCCCACGGCCGCTGCTGCTGCTGCTGCAGGTCCTGGTGGCTCCTGCTGGCGGCCGACCCCGCCCGCCGCCCCGGGGACAGCAGCCAGCAGCCCGAGGTAGAGGACGACGACGCCGCCGGAGAGAGCGAGGAGGAGGAGGAGGAGGAACGCGGCGAGCACGTCGCGGAGAGGCTGCGCTGCAGCAGCAGCCGCCCGCCGGGCGGCGGCTTGAAGGAGGACGCCTTGGCGGCCACGGTGGTGGCGGCCGCCGCGCCCGGCACGGCCAGGGAGAGCATCGTCGTCATGCCGGTGGGTGGGGGGCTCGTCCCCCCGCCGCCGCCGCCGACCGCCGCCCCCCAACGCGACGACCTCTCCCGCTGCTGCTGCCGCCTCATCGGGCCCCTCTCGTCGTCGTCCGCCGCCCCCCCTCTCGTCGTCGTCCGCTCCTCCTCGGTGGTGGTGACGATGGCCTCCGTCTCCGGCTCGTCGATGACGCAGTTGTTCAGCTTGATGACGGGCAGCGTCGTGAACGCCGACGACAGCGAGGACGACGCGACGGAGAACGACGCCCCTCCTCCCCACTCCCACCTCTGGTACTCGGCTCCTCCCAGGAGGCCCTCCTCCTCCTCCGCCGAGCCCCCCGCTCCTCCTCCTCCGCCTCCTCCGCGGTGCAGAGAGAAGGCCAGCGTTGGGGGGGCGGCGCCTGCGGCGGGGGGGGGGCTCTCCTCCCCGCCCCCGGGCTCCGACGGCGCGTAGAAGAAGGAGCCGCGGCGGAGGAGGAGCGCTGCTGCTTCGTGCGGCGGCGGCGGCCGGCGGTGCTTGTTGTGCTCCCTCTGTCTGAGGCGGTGGATGTCGATGACCGTGGAGTACATGTCCCTCATGTGGATCACCTGCAGGGCGGAGACAGCGTCACACAATTATTAACCCATTTTATGGCCTGGACATTTTGGGCTATGTATCTATGTCAGTCGACCTGGAAGCTCGTATAGAGCGCCACTCGGTGGCTATAGTGAAAAAGGCACGCCTGGACCAGCTGGCGCCAGCGGGCGCCAGTCAAAGTGTTAATCACGAGGAGGTGAGATAATTAGTTATAAGGCGATACACCTGAGGTAATGCCGCGGTCACCTATAGTTCACCATCTAGACCCATAGCTCAGTTAGCTCATCTCCATTCATAGTAGGCTATACAAATTGCTTCACCACAAATGTTGACCAGATTTGACTGAGAAAATTACAGCTTTTCACCAGAGAATTAAATGAGTTAATAGCACATGCAGACTCTTCACATACTAGAGCATGTCTGAAATATGTGTCAGAGCTGAAAACGACATGTGCATATGAAATAATGCCCAAACATGTAGCTATAGGTGTAATGTTAGAGACCCACAGAAGTGAACCTTTCAAGCCTGTTTTCTCAACGGTGGACGTCACGGTCCGAGGTGGCAGTAAAGACCTCTGTTGGAACAGTTACCCCCCCCCCCCCCCCCCGTGACCCGATTCCAGATAAGCGGTTGAAGACGCTATAGCTGTGACGTTTACCTGGTATGCTATAGTGCAAAAGGTCGAACTCGGGAGAGTTAAAATGGGATACAACGGAAACACTCAGGCGGTGAGGAGAGTGGACGATGAGAGGAACGGGAGAGGAGGAATCAGGATGAGAAATGTGACCTCTGTATTGACTGTGGACGTAGATGAGTCTATTGTTAGTGTCCTTCACGTTTATAGAAGAAGAAAAAAACAAAACAAGCACGCACACAAAAGTCCTCCGGGCCCTTTTATTTAGCTGGCAGTGGCACATGGAATCATACAGTCAGAACAACTGCAGCTGAGTGGGTAGAGAGAGAGAGGCCAGCTGGCAAAGGCCGCCAGAGAACCGGAAAGTCGTCGGTTCGATCCTTGGCTTGCTCTGCCCGTCTATACGTGTCGGAAACTGCATGCACTTAAACCTCTATAGCCTGCAGGGGTCCACCTATGCTTTCTATCCGCTGGGAGAATCTAGACGCAGCTGCGCGTCATGAGACTAATGAACTAGAGCGACAGAGAGAGAGAGAGAGAGAGAGAGAGAGAGAGAGAGAGAGAGAGAGGAGTGTGTACGGGTGTGCGTGTATGCGTCAATTTAACAAAGGTAGCAGACGATCAGAAATCAGCAGAGAGTGATCGACGTTTGCGCTACGCTTTGCCGAATTGAAGAATTGGACTCGGACCCCAGACTTTTTTCTTTCTCCCTGGAAATAAAAACGGCTGGGTTTCCGAGGCTACTTAACCTCCAACACTAGCCCTCACCTCCCCTCAGCTCATCAGAGCTATCTGAGCAGCCATCAGCTATGAAGAGAATATTATGTAAAAGCAATTTCCTCTCGGGGATAGGACGAGCAAAATGCTTCCCCAAGTGGTAATACAACAAGTGCCCGAAGGAATTTGCACAAGTTTGTTGATGGTAGGCTATTCTTTATATAAATGCTAATGTAAAGTATACATTCTCTTAGTGACTCATATTGCATTGCGTGGAGATTAGCGAACATGAATGTCGGCCACTGGGCTATGCTGCATGATTGTTCTGGCCTGTGACAATACAGTAGCTTTCTCTAGGTGCACGTGTGCGTATAGGGCTTTAACCCATTCAGGCCTGACGTCGAAAAATATTTGAGGCACATTTTAACGATTTTTTAAAAAATAGCAGACCCTACAAGTTCATAGCTATGACCAGTGGTCCTTAAACCATTGTGACCGGGAACCCATTTTGATGTTAGCATCATGTTATGCTTTAGCTATTGGAAAATAGCAGATCTACAAGCTCATAGCGCGCCACCGAGTGGCGCGCTACGAGCTTGTAGGTCTGCTATTTTTGAAAAATCGACTGACATTTTTTAGAATCTGATCTCAGGTCAGAATGGCTTAATCAGACCAGTGTGTTGTCCAGTGGAAACCTCGTATGAATCTGATCTCAGGTCAGAATGGGTTAAAGGAAGTTCCAGGGGGTCCCCAGCTAAATGATGGAGCCAAAACGGAACCCTTTTGGGTCTGTATAGCTCTGAGAGTTAAATTAACGTTGATTTTACAATATAAATTGGGGGTATAGAAAAGAAATGCCATTAAATGGACATCCGTAGACTAATGCATGTCAAACCGGGGGGTTCCTTCAAATTAAACGGGTTGAGAATCAACGCCAGAGCCGTAAAGATCTTCTCTTATGGGGGTCCCTGGCAGGGCATATCTCTTCAAATCGGGGGTCCGCGGGGCTGATTATAGTGTCAATTTGGGGGGGGGGTCGGTCCTTGACATGAAAACGTTTGGGATCCACTGCAGTGTATACAATACAGAATACAGTACAGGAGCACAGTACAGACTATACACTACAGTACGGTATAATATCACAATACAAGTATACAGTGGTGTTCCATTCCTTACTACCGGCCTGATACCTAGAGGTACTTTTCAAGGCAAAGGTACCTCCGGAAGCCACACCCTCTGATGGGTGAGATTGAGGAGGAAAACGAGTGGGATGGTACTGTACAGTTGCACCACTTCGTTCACACGGGGTGGTGCGCGACATATTCCCCCCATGTTATATTGTATACAGTGGTGTTCCCTTCCTTACTACCGGCCTGATACCTAGAGGTTTCTATAGGTACTTTTCGAGGCAAAGGTATACCTCTGGAAGCCACACCTCTGATGGGTGAGATTGAGGAGGAAAACGAGTGGGATGGTACTGTACTGTTGCACCACTCCGTTCACACGGGGTGGTGTGCGACATATTCCCCCCCGCCGTTTATACCTTGGTCTCCCGGTCTCTGTTCTCGTGGAGTATGGCGTTGGCGCAGATGAAGATGAAAATGCCGATGCCCATGGTGAAGGGCCCCGCCATCTTCATCCGCTCCGAGTGGCGATGGCGCTCCAGGAAGTGGGCCAGGAGGCCCCCCCTCCTCGACGCTGTGGCCCCCGCCCCCGCCCCCGCCGCCGCCGCCGCCGACGAGTTACCTAGCAAGGTAAAGGAGAGACGGCATTATACGCCATGTTATAGACCATTCTGACCTGAGATCAGATTCTAAAAAACAAAATGTATTTTTCCGTTTTCTGAAAAAGCCATGTTTTCTATGTGTCAGTCGTTCTTCGATTCTTTTCAAAAATAGCAGACCTACAAGCGCTATGAGCTTGTAGGTCTGCTATTTTTCCAATAGCTAAGGCATGACGTAATGCCGACACCAAAAGGGGTTATAGACCTGAGGACAATTCTACAACATGTCTTCTACAGTTTCTGAAGAAACCTCATGTTTCTATGTGTCAGTGGTTCTCAAACATATTCATGACAAGGACCCCCAAAAATATTGTGTAATTGGCCGCCGACCCCACCCCCCCCCCCCCCCCCCCCCCCCATCTGAAAATATGTTGTTCCAGGGACCCCCCCCCCCCCCCCCAGAAGCAAAGATTTGAGTTAAAAACGTTCACTCTGAAAGAATATATATTCAAAGATTTGAGTAGTATAACATGATAATGCTTAAAACGCCAAAAGGTGTTCCCGTTCAGAATGGGTTAGAGAGCAGTTGGTTTTCAAAACCAGTTGGTTCCGGTTCCGGGGACCACCAGTGGTCCTTGAAGGGGTTCCAGGTGGAGAGTGTAAAATGAAAACCATCTTCATTTTACACTCGCAAGAGTTAAGCTATTGTTAGACATCTGCGTCACTTAATTTACAAAGAAGTCTACCACAATTAGAGAAACGGCGAAGAATTGGCAATTTTATATCCAAACGAGAACAACCTTGTTTATAGTTTTGTCGTCTACAATGCAAAATCTCATCAAATGGTGGTCAGTGCATCTGGACTCTCTCAAGCGGAAACGATGAACTGGAAGCAGCTGATATCTCCATAATAATTGCGAGTTGTAGTCTTGTTAGGTTGAGTTTACACTTGCGCTGTGGCACAGCTTAAATATGTCATCAGTCTCGCATTGATCCCGCCTCTATCAATGTTCTCCTATAGCGGTTTTATTGTCTGACTTCTGTCTATTGTGCTTTTTTTTCCCTTTGTTCTTGTTATACAGTAGGGGAGAGCCGCCTTGGTTGTAACGCTTCACGGTTGTAACATGGACGTTATCTCTTGATTGGTCAACGCCACCATGACGCCATCGCGTCAGTATGTGTACAGCAACGTACTCTACGTGCCCAGGAAGTTTGAAGTGTTTACCTTCATCCTGCGGGGAGCTATTGGCGAAAAACTGACTTTTTTCAAAATGCGTATAATTTTACACCTGGAGTATTTGTGTGCTACAAGTTTTTTCTTTGGTGTTGGTGAATAAAAATCCACATGGATGTCTTCATGCTTATGTTCTTCATTAGTTTGCATCGTGTTTAGACGGAATTCACGTTCATTCTAGTCTGTAAGCAACGGCAAAGAAAACTTCGGAGGGAGGGTCAATTGTAACATGTGTTACAAATGGTCCGCTTCCATTCAATGCCATTATAAGTAATATTTACATATTTGACATATTGGCCAATATTATATGTTCTAAAATTGTATTGTATTGTGTAGTGTATTCTAAAATTAGTTTAGGGTTGTATAACATTGTACAACTCAATCAATCAAACGTTTGTTTAATCAATGTATTTCCCCATTGAACTGAAAAAAAAGCCCAAACTGGTACACCCGATACTATTTAATATTTCCCAATATGTTTGATACATTTTCTTATCACATCCATGGTATGAAAACAATGCTAAGGAGTTGCTTCAATGAAATATAATTGCTTTAACCTGAAAACGATATGTTTAATGGTGTTTTTTAGCGTTGTTACATTTATACTCCATGCTGTTACAATTAATCCGATATGCGCAGCAAATGTAACACTGAAACAGCGTCCACGTTCGGTTTAATAACTCCCGACCTGTTTTATCAAAAAAATAACTTGAAGTGGTTTATGGTAGCTGACATGTGTAGGTCCGTTGCCTGAAAATATTACATGTGTAGCTAAACGGATCTCCGAGTAAAAAAATGAAACGTGCAAAATGTTACATCCGTGGCGGATCTCCCCTACATTTCCGTCCTTATTTCACTGTCCCTATATTTTATCTGTATTCTAATGTTTAAGATCTGCATGTTCAGTATGATTGTTTTTTCTTTAAACAAACAACTATGAATGTATATAAACATGCCTGGAGAAGCCACTTGCGAGCCCCTGGAGGGTTTTGAGGCTTTCTCCTTCACATTTTTTATTGACCTTTCCGAAATATTTTTGTACATGAAAATAAACAAACAAACAAAACAAACAAACAAACAAACAAACAAATATCTATTTACGTCCTGCAAG